>NW_028301607.1:26587405-26897816 GCF_987345545.1 Pholcus phalangioides | reverse complement strand
CTAAAGGGTTTTAAAAAGTCTTGCCACAGAGATCAGCTCACATTCGTGCCTCGAAGTTGAGAACCACAGAAAAACCAACTTCAGCAAACCACCACTGTGGCAACGGTGGGGTTCGAACCCAGGACCTCACGAGGTGAGTCCGTCACTATGACCACTCAACCACCATAGTGGCTCAGTAAGCGGCCACAAACAGTTCTAACTGAATGATATTAGTCAAATCTTGCTAGCTTATGGTAGCAAAGTGCTAAAACAAACATATAAAATTGTAGAAAAATTTCACACACAGCTCCTGTTTTTTAAAGTCACAAAAAATATTTGACAAACATTTCATACAATTTAGAGCTTGACAAATCATAGGCTTTAAAATCACTACAGCAATAAGAAAATTGCCGCCTAATTTTTTTAAAGTGTGATAGCTGAATTAATGTCTGGGGACAGTATATAATATCAGAAATTTTTTCAGCCTGTCAGTTAGCACGGAAAAGGACCCCCCCCCCCCCAAGCCCTGGACAAGCCAAAGAATACACTATTTTAGACAGATTTTGTCGTGGGTGGGGAAATGCTCGATGGCTATGAAATTTTGCTGGTGCCTAAATTTTTTTTCAATTTGTCAAGCCTTGATGCAGTTCTATACGAACACAGTTTACAGTAAGATTAAATGTGTGCACTGAAAGTAAAAAATAGACCTGTATGGCCTACTCTACTCTAAATATTCAATACAATGCACTATGAAAATTTGATATAGCACCAACGCGGCTACTACACTCATTGAATTGAGAGCAGCAGATTTGAATGATGCAGTCAATAAAACAAGTTAAATAGGGATTAAATAAGGAATAACAAAACATTTTTCACTGGATTACGTGAAAGACGTATATGCTAATATGTGAATACAACAATGAAAAACATGGAATTGGGCTTATATAAAATGAAGACCCTTTTCTTTTTTCACACATCTTGTTTTTACACACAGAAATACATAAGAAATGGGTATAACGACGATGTGGTTTCAACATCACCCCGCTTGACTTTTTCAAGTTGACTTGAAAAAGTACGAGATTTATCGATATAGAGGTATTTCTCATTTAAACAAGATTTTACTGTATGTGCCTTTTAGAGTGCATGTTTACTTTTTAAATCAGACCTATTCTTTATTAAGTCACCTATCTTATAAAGTCCCTTTTATTCTGTCCCCAAAGGAGATATTATACCAAGGTCTGACTGTATATTGTCCTTGCGACAGCTTCATCACCCGAGTTTCTCAACGACATGTACTTAACATAAGAACAAATGACTGCAATGCAATACAGTATTCATACACAAAATGATAAAAAAAAAATTTATATTGCATCTCTGCGACCACTGAGCAAATGTATTATTGCACATGGTATTGAAAGATGCACTGCTTTGTTACTAATATAATAAAAATTGATACAGTGTGACGAATTCCTGTGAACAATAATTCTGTGTTTCCAATGTTCTCAATAAAATAATTCATTTTTTTTCCTTTTATACGAAACACTGATGTGAAGAAAAACTGCATGGCTTTGAGCTAGAAATTCAAATCCTGTTTTCCTTGAAGATTTATTTTTAAATACAGTAAAAATTATTCTTAGCATAATTAACAAATGCAATATAATACAGCATTCACATGCATAACATGCTAAGAACTCGATATTGCATCTCTGCGACCAATGAGCAAATGTATTGCACATGGTATTGAAAGATGCAATTACAACTTAATATAATAAAAATTGGTACAGTGTGACGAATTTCCATGAACAGTAATAATTTGTTTTAAAGAAAGATATAGTTTTTTCTTTTATGTGAGACACTGATGCAGTACACACCACTTAATGTGATCCCATCGTGACTCGGGCTTTCTGATAATAACCAAAAACAGTAAAGTTTTTGTGATCACAAATCCCGTTTGAGGGACAAACTCAAATGGGACGTATAGTAAATGGGCACTGAGATAGAACAAGACAACTGTTTTTCTTTCCCACAAAATTTTGATTGCAAAATGTTCAATCTTGTTCCTTATTTTTTAATTTAACTCTAAAATGATGCTTTTTGTCCCTTCCAGCTAAAATCCTGCATTCTTGCTATTCAACCATTGTGGGTCATTCGAACGGGACTGTAACATATATCATGAATTACAATATTTTTTAATATACATTTCATAGATAACTTGAGTCTCTAAGGGAAAGAAATTTGAATATAGTCAAATGAAAGAAACTGATCAAGAACTGGAATAAAAAAGGTCCTTTTTTCATCATACATTTCACTATAGAAAGGCTATTGTAAAAACATCTCACTGCGTACATGGATCGCCACAAATGCTATGGACCAATTAAGATATTAATTACGGAAATATTTGCAACAAGGAGGGAAGAGAACACCTTCTATCCTCTTATATAATCTTGCAGACTGATAACGATAACTTACAGGGGGGGGGGGGGGGGGGGGAGAGAAATAATTTGGATAAACCTTAGCTTCAGAATGAGCATGAAAACTTTCAACGAAAAAAAAGATAACATCTCTGAAGCCGATAATTATAAACAAATTTTTTCCCATGTTATGATATTGGTCTGTTTCATTCTTTGAAAAAGTGATAATAATACCCAAGTAATAACATTATCCATGATTCTAATGAGCAGCGCAGACTGTATGAAGGGAAACAGCATGGCTTTGAGCTAAAAATAAAAATCTTTTCAAGACAGAGGATTCACATTTTTAAATACTGTAAAAATTATTCTTAGCATAATTAATAAATCTATATATATAATTGATTTTCTGTGTGTGTGTGTGCATGTGTTCTCTGTACAAATCTACAATTTCAGACCAATCATCGCCAAAATTTTGCATATATACCAAACAGGACCAAATTGCATAGGCTACTTTAAAAGTTTGTCGGAGCTGGGCAAATGCCCGAAATGGTCAAAAAACTGTCAGGGAACAATGTTTTCTGAACCCCAACAAACTTTATAATAGTTTGTCACTTTTTCCAATCCTCCCAGTAATTGAAGAAAACACTAGCAGCGCCAGGTATTATAGCTGGTGCAATATAATGCACAACATGCTAAAAATTTAATATAGCATTTCTGCGACCAATAAACAAATGTATCGTACATGATATTGAAAGATGCCATTGCATATGAAGTGGATGCTCGTAATAACGCCCCCCCCCCCCCCATCATTCAGTTAAAAATAGATGCAATATCAAGTGGTACTTGATATGTATCGAAACAGGATATTAGCTATACAAAAACTTTTGGGACTTGTCCTACTGATCATTGTAATGGAATGGTCGCTATAATGTGGTATTAAAATAAATGTCACCTGTGTTTTCTTCATATCCATTTAATTTTCAGCATTAACATTCTTTTTAACTGATGCACAATATAACAATCAGTTTTTTTAAATTTAAATTTCTACAAACAGTTCTAGATATTTTAAACGTACAAGTGTTTTTTCAAACCCTACTGCATTAAAAACACAACTTTTTGAGGTAGAAAAATAAGGATTCCCCTTTGTCTTGTAGACCGCCCCCTCATATAGTGGAAGCAACCTATATAAAGAGCGTATCAGCGTTTACACTTGCAAAATAACCTATTACTACTTAACCATACACATTCCTATGTGGAATTTTTAACAGATTGGCACATGCAAAAAAACGTGTGCTATAAGAGTGTGTGACCCTTACATATTTATGTGGTCAGAAATGTGTTTCATATTCTACTGGTGCTGCCACCTGTCTTCCATATTTTGAAGTGAAAATGGCAGATGCCTATATATGTATCGTGCTGAAGCTCTGCCTGCTCTCTGAGGAGCAACTTTTTTAAATGGGAGACTAGCATTCTTCACTCACAACTCGAAGTTTGAAACTGCAGAAAACAAACTTCAGTCGACCACCACTGTGCCACCAACAGGGTTGGGCCCTAGATCCTCGTGATGAGAGTCCAGCATGATGCTTACACAACAATATAACCTAACTGCAGTATAACGGAACACACAAAAATGGATTTATAAAATAACAGGGGGGTCATGCAGTACCAGCATTATATCAAAGCTCACTGTAAATAGGTTTCACAACACTATACTTAGCATAATGAATGGAATCTGATACAGTATCCATACCCAATATGCTAAAAACATTTGATATTGCATCACTATAAGCAATGAACAAATATATCACACATGGTATTGAAAGATGCAACTGCATAATTCTTTAGTTTTCTGGCAGATTCAAAAATGGCCTAATTTTTCGTCTGGCATTTTTTTCTTCTTTTTTTTGTAGCTTTAAACGTAAATATTTTAAGTGAACACCAAAAACTTTACACCTCTATACAGAATGAGTTACAATTGAGACTAAATGTGTGTAATGAAGATAGTAAGATAGGGACACTGTTACCTTACTTAGAATACTCTCCAATCTACAGAAATCATTTAATTTAGCACCAATGCGGCTACTACACCCATTAAATTGAGAGCAGCAGATTTGAATGATGCAAAGTCAATAGGGGCCATTCAAGTATTACGTAAGCAGATTTTGAGCCCCCCCCCCCCTGTCAGCAAAATTTCGTCAGCAGCTTACAATATTTCATATCTTCAAAAAGGGATGGTAAAGGGATGAGGTAAGCAACTTTCAAACCCCCCTCCCCTTTGTCATCAAAAGTCAGCAAATCCGAAACACCCCCCCCCCCTGATGTTGACGTAATACTTGAAAAAATGACCCCATATGGAAAGAATAACCTAAAACATTCTCCACTGGATGACTGGATGCAGCTGTGGAAAAACAACACAGCTTTGAACTTATAATAAAGATCCTACTTCCAGTCAATTTTTGTTTACACAACAGAAATAAATTATCTTTAGTGCAGCAATGAATGACTACAATACACCATATATTCATACAACAAAATTAAACATTGCTAAAAAAATTAAACATTGAATCTTTGCGACCACTGTGCAAATGAGAAGCACACCTGGTATTGAAAGATACCATTATATGTAATTATTCAGATTCATGTAATTGTTTATGATGCACTGTTTTGTAACTTATACGATATAAATCAGAACACTAGGGGAGCTCGTGAAAGTTTGAACTATTCAAAATTTGAATTAACCAAGGTCTACTGCAATTCAATCTAGTTAATTTTATATGAAAGAAATGAAATTTCAAATTTATGGTTTTGTTAATTTGCATTTCGAGAAAGAATCCTTTTATTTTTTCAAGATTTAGAATTTTGTGAAGGATCAGGAAAACTGACCCAAATTTGTACTGGGCAGACTCGTGGATATTATAAATATAATGTCTTTTTTTTTAAAGCTCTACTGGGTCAAAACACAGCTTTGAACTTGAAAAATGATTCTTAGCATAATGAACAAATGCCATACAATACAACATTCATGCACAACATGCTAAAAAATGTAATATTGCATCTCTGCGACCACTGAGCAAATGTATCACACATGGTATTGAAAGATGCCATTGCATACATTTCGTTATTCACAATGCTTTGCAACAGATACAATAAAAATCTGCAGTTTATCAAATTTTTACAAACATACCCTGATATTTTAAATATGCGTGAGTGTTTATTTGGTCAAAAAATTTGTGTCCTTATTTGTCTTATTTGGTCAAAAAACACAGCTTTGAACTTAAAAAATGAAAATAAATCATAAAAACGCCATTAATCTTATAACCTAACTGCAGAATATACAAAAGTATGTTTCATAAAGAAACAAGTGACATAGTGTCAACATATCAAATTACATTTTTAAAGGATTTTCCACCTCACAGATGGATTGTCTTTAGCATGATGAGAATGACTGCAATAAAGTACAGTATCCATACACAATATGTTAAAAACTTTTAATATTGCATCACTGCGACCACTGAGCAAATGTATTGCACATGGTATTGAAAGATGCAATTGATTTTTTATATCTATATTGTTATTAAAAATTTTTACAATGCTTAGTAACTGATACAAGGGAGAATAAGAATATTGCAAATGTTCAATTTGTTTTCATTGATATATGCAATTTTTTTTATACATGTAACACTACTTCCCTATCCCAAATTCAAAATAACTCAGTGAAATATCAAAATCAATATATTCACAGGATACAATGAGACCAAGGTTTTCCAGTGAGATCAAGCTTTCACATAAGAAATCAGTCAAAAGAATTTTATGTAAATAACCGAGAAAGCAAGGGAACTATTGTAACATGTAATTTTGTTATGAAATGTGATTGCTCAATTTACATGTTTTAATGTGAGCTGATGTAAAAAAAAACTAATATATATATATATATTACAGCAACCTAGTTTCATACTTCCTCACAAAAACAAATGGAAAAGTTTCAAAGCAATTCAAAGATGCCTTAATACAGAATCAGTTGCATTGAGAATGTGTGTGTACTGAAGATAGAAAGATACATTGTTACCCTACTTGGAATATCTTCCAATACTCAGTAATAATTTTGTTTAGCACCAACGCGGCTACTGCACCATCAAACAGAGCAGCAGATTTTGATGCAAAGTCAATAAAGAAACCAAAGAATCATATCAGAGTTTCAAATTTCATTGAACCCTTAAACTGCACAAATAGTTGGATATACATGCAATTATGCACAAGAGAAAAAGAAAATTACTATTTTGTCCATGTATTCTAAATCATCAATAACGAATTCAGCAGCCAACTGAATTCATTACCTATATACAAGACATAGCAGTACAAGGGTTGAAAAAAGTATTTAAATATAGTTTGTTCTGCATAATATTAAATTATATTTGCATAATATTAAAATTAAGACAAAATGTTGACCTCTTGTCCATTCCTGGAATGTTGGGAAAAGCAAAGTTCAATACGGATAACATGATATATTCGGAAGACCAATATCAATCAATCTATGCGAGTCAAAAAAATAATGTTTTTCACAGTAGCAAACGAGGTTTGTCTAAGAATTTGATATGAAAATTATGTTTTTCCCTTATCACACTATAACCTAGAGGTTCCCTAAACGTTGTTTCATTCCCTCCCCTTTTCAGAATTTTTTTCTTATCACCCCCAACCCAAGACAACCTATGGGCTCATGTTATACCCATAGCCTCTGTCGAACCGTGGACTATTTCGTCACCCCGTTTAAAAAGGGGGGGGGTTCAATATTGTTCACTTAGGGAAGCACTGCTCCAACCTATTCATCACCAGCCTCATACAAAATGTTTTATGTAATATGTTTTACATTGCAATTCTTTTTTAACTCTGCTTATCCAAATCTTAAACACATGATCAAATATAAAAATACTTTGCAGTCTACTAATTTTTGCATTTAGCTCATCTAATTCCCAAGTACAAATATGTTTAGTGTATCTGTCATATGCAATAAACTAAGATTTATGGTTGTAAAAGCAAACAAAGCTAGAACGATCTTAACACAGTTTGTAAAAGACAAAGGATTCTAATATGAAGAGAACAGACGGTTCAAATCTGCAAATTCAGTCAATTCTTTTTGAGGCCAGATATTAGTTTTCCAGAATCTGTGAAATGAATTTCCCAGTATGCTGATCTCCCTCGCTGTTCCCCCAGCATGCCAGCTAATACAGGAGAATATGACGCTTTTGCATCACTGGGACTAAGTGATTGGAAGATGCTAGAAATCATCGCACAAAAAAAACCATTTCAATGCATAAAAACCTATCAACAGATATCTTGGAATCATGATCAGCAGAAATCTATAAATTATGAAAAAAATTCAAGAACCAAATCATTTATTTTAAATAATCAACTTCTCAAATAATTGCTGAAACATTTAAAGTTACAACACAGGAAAATTAATATAATAAAACATCAATTTACTTCAGAGCATCCAAATGGTATGTTCCCCACATACAACCTCCTGGCTTGCCTTGTGATGGTGCTACCCACAACAGGGACAGATGCCAAAATTGGACACTGTGTTGTATACATGCTTGGAGGAATCTGTCCTGAAGCTATATATGAATTGTTTGAGTACATAATGGGTAAAAACTTGGCCAAATGTCAAAATATGTAAAAATAAGCATGCAAAAGCAATAACTCATTTCAGTCAAAGAAATCAATAAAATAATGAAAAAGCTCAATAAATATTTCACATTCACAAGGAAAGAAAAGACCTATTTTTAAAACAAGTAGAGCACCTTCTAGAAAAAAACTCAGATTCAATTAATAATCATGTTTGAAATAGAATGTGAATTCACTTTTCTTATTTGAAAAATATGCGAAATTCAGACTAGCTGGCGCTAAATTAATGATAGACGAGTTCTCAAAAGCCTGTCTCAAATGTAGTCTATTTCATTTAGTTAAAAAATTTTGACAGTTTTTCGAAACATATATATCAGGTTTGTTCAAAAAGTATTCAACCAAAATTTTTTTTGCATAAAGCAATGAAGGTGTGGTTTGGTACACATATGTAGGCGATCCTAGTATGCATGTGCGAATTTTTACCTGCCTTCAGACCGCCAATGAATGACATTTCCGATTTTGAAAAGATGGCAGGAAAAACTTGAACACTATTGCATTAAATTTTGTTTTAGGCTTGGTGATTCCAGAGTGGAAACAATATGCAAGATTTAACAGACCTTAAGAGACAGAAAAATAGGCATCACACAGATAAAGGAGTGGTACAACTGCTTCAAAGATGGAGCACATCAATGGAGAGTGAAGCACAATTTTGGTGGGCCAACATCCAGAAATGAGATCGTTATTGACTAAGTGATTGTTATTGACAAGTTTTTCCTGCCAATTTACTTCAGAGTATCCGAATGGTATGTTTCCCACATACAACCTCTTGGAATACAACATCGTACAACCACATACAATTACATTATATACCTCTATATACAACCTCCAACAATTTACTTCAGAGCATCTAAGGACTCTGGTGATGTAGGATCAGCGAATAATGATCAGAGAACTTGCAAATGAAGCAGGTATTAGCACTGGATTCATTCACTGCATTTTGCATGTTCTGAAGACAAAATCGTGAGGCAAAGTCATGCTGACCGTATTCTTTGACTTCAGTGGTGTGGTTTATCAGGAGTACGTACTGCATGACACAACCATCACCAAGGAGTACTACCAAGGGGCTCTATTATAATCAGCAGCTCCACCATGATTAATACAGTAGCATTGTTCATGCTGTTTGCTTACACTTCCTCACTCATCCGTGGTTTGCCGGGGACTGGCAGCTTCTACAAGCAGGAAAAATTTGAGCATGCATACTAGGAATGCCTACAAATGTGCATCAAACCACACCTAGCTATCTTCATTGGTTCACACATGAAAAATTATGGTCTGATACTTTATGATACTTTCTTATTACTGAACAAACCTTGTACCCATCTGTGCACTTGAGGTCCGAGACAGTAACACTAATCACAGCTCTGAATTCCTTCAGCACATATCTTTCAATATATATTATAGCATCAACGCGGCTACTGCACAAATAATATCATGCAGCAGATTTGAATGATGCAATGAGCAGTTTATATAAAATAAACCATAAAATTATATATTTCATATGTTCTAGACTCTTTATGTTGAAAAATTGAAAATTGCAAAATTAATATTTTGTTGTAATAAATTAATGTTTGAAAATAAAGCATTGTAACATACAAAACCACACGTTTTTCATCATACTATGTTCCTATTGTGTTTCAAAGACATTTATTTAGGGTATTGATGGTTTAAACTAGTTTTTGACATCAAAAACCCAACCATGCCAAAGACATTCTTGAGTCCCCAGTCTATACTAAATGAATTCCGCAACTTTTAAATTTAAATATGTTTTGAACATTGCAACAGTGTTATCCCAACCATAGTTTCATCAGGTAAGTTTGAGCTGTTTTTTTGCCAAAGTTCACCAGGGCAGAGTCAAAATTTGAAAAAGCCACTATAACATAGAATGTAATTATCAAAAATATTACCCATCACACTAGGGCCGCAACTAGGAGAATAGCAGGCGGGTCTTGTGCCCCGGGCACTGGACCCAAGGGGGCGCAAATTCCATTCTGAGACCCCTCTCCTTCAACATTACAAGGGGGCATCAAAATGTGCACTTGCCCCGGGTGACCGAGCATCTAGTTGCGGCCCTGCATCACACTATAAACCTATGCAACTGATAAAATTTTGTCTTTCAACACATCTGATTTTATACACAAATTTTACAATCATACTTTAGGAATATTCACACAAACGTATTTAGTGATAGGCATTTGATTTAGCAACATCACAAACTACAACATACTACATCCCACAGCAGATTTGAACAATATTTCACAGAAACACATTTTGGCATAATCTTTTTAACTTTACAGGCGATGCTTACTTTGCATTTCTTTGTATTGCTGGGTGGAAATATGTTCAAAACCAGGTGGAGGAATATCCCAATAGATGGACTTCTTCTTACGTCTTGGGAACTTGCGACGGCTATTAAGTATATATAGTTTAATTCAAATGGAAAAATAAATGATAGAATAGTAAGTTCAGATACAGAAATAATTTGAAAAATAGAAACATTTACGTAAATATGGGAGAAAAAAAAAGTCCTCCAATCACAAGATAAGACTTGATAATGCTACATGTTACGTCACATGGTTATATAATTTTTCTGAAAAGAGAAGCCAAACATGAAGGCTCAGTCGCTGTCAAGCAATTCTTCATGCGCAATTGCTTTACCTAAAGGAATGACATAACATGATATAGCCAAGTCTTATCTTGTGCTTGGTTGCATAGAAGCAGCTAACAATTATGATTTCTAAGCATCACAAGACACTGCCAAAAAAACAGAAGAGATCTCAGCAACAGGATCAGCAACTCAGTCAGGCTACTGCTACTACTCAACATGCATCTCATAGTTTATTTTTTTAATGAATTGGTACATGCCAGAATGTGAATGTACATGTGAACCTAACATCAAGTTTGTTTCGGTTTAAATTAAAGTTACCAGATTCAGAAACTGAGAAAGGAGGACACCCACACGCATCCTTAAAAACATCATTTTCCAATTTCCACAATAGGTGGTGCCATTATTATGACCAATAAAACTGGCCACAACTTTTCCCAACTCTAAAACAGTAATAATAAGTACTATAAAAAAAAGACAAAATTTGGGGAATTTAGATGGTTATTTCCAAATTCCTGTGGGAAAAAAACACACTCATACCAATGAAGAAATATATGTTTCAAAGTGGAGACATTTGGAAAACATTTTCTAGAAAAAAAGAAAAATGATTCTGGAAATTCGAAAATGAGGACAAAAAAAAAGAATTTTCCAAAACGTACAAGGATGCATGTTGGCAACCATAGTTTTAATGCCTGTTATGTGTAGTGCTTTTTTTTTTATTTTCTTTCAAACTGAGCCCAACTCAGGTCTATCACCATCTATGAGCAATTTACTACCTAGTGAGTAGTGCCGGAAGTGTAACTGTGTGTACCTAACAGTCTGAGTGCATATGTAGTGTTTGATTTTTCAGTGCTGCCATCTATATTTCAGAAGATATGTGAGTGATGTGTTACGATTGAATTACATTTATACTGTTTGTAGGTCTGTTGCTCTCTGTGGCGAGACTTAGTACGTGTAGGTCTTTATCAATTTTTCCAACTGTGAGTGAAATGATCGAATAAGTACTGTTGCTCTCTGTTGCAAGACCTTTTTTATAGGGAGATCGGCTAGCATTAGTGCCTCAAAATTGGGAACCACAGAAAACCAACTTCAGCTGACCACCACTGTGGCGACAAGGGATCGAACTTGAGTACTCACAATGTGAGTCTGTCACTGACCACTTTACCACCACAGCGGCGATAACTCAGGCTGCAGCATTCTGGCATTGACGTCAATGTAAAATAAAAAATCAATACTGACTCAAATAATATCAAGTATACCAAGCTGATAACATGTTCTTAGCATAACACAAACGAATCACTGCCATAAAGTACAGCATCCATATATACAATATGCTAAGTAAATTTAATATTGCATCTCTGCGACCACTGAGTGAATTTATCAAACATGGTATTGAAAGATGCCATCATATTTTCATACAAATGTACTCGACAAGCACATCATAAATTATAATAAAGTTTCTGAATTGTTATGACAGAGGGCTAATAATTCCTTCACATATACACTGATAATATCATTAAAATTAGGAAATTAAAAACTCACTTTTTTTTGTCTCTAGAATTAGAACGAGCTCTCTCCCTTGATCTGGACCTGGATCTCCTCCTTCCTCTGTCACGAGACCTGGATCTAGAATGACGACGCCTTTCCCGATGTCGATCACGATCATAGTCCCTGTCTATAAAAAGACAAAAGGTGTCATTGCTTTTTATACCATAAACCAGTCATTTTATACATAAAAAGTTCAGGAATCTACCACTTTCACTTTTAATATTGAAGACGGATGACAGCACTACTAGACCACAAAGCATGCACAATTCTGCTAAAATAAATGTGTAAAGGCCACACATATATACCAGGGTTTAAGATACGGTCACATTTTTTGCAAAATGCGACAAAAGTAGTAGCCACTTTCGCAAAAATGTGTACATGAGGTACACAACGAGTAGACATCCACCCATCAATCATTACATTAGGGGTCATTCAAGTATTACGTCAGCATCGGGGGGGGGGGGGGAAAGAATTCGGATTTGCTGACTTTTGATGACAAGATGGGAGGGGTTTGAAGGTTGCTGACGTCATCAACCACCCTTTTTGAAGGTATGAAATATTCTAAGCTTCTGGCAAAATTTTGCTGACAAGGGGTGGAGGGGTCAAAAATGGCTAAAAATCTGCTGACGTAATACTTGAATGGCCCCTTAGCATTGTAGCATTTTGCTAAAGCTGTTTCCCTCATTTTCGCGAAAGGAATTTTTTATCCAGCTTAACCCTGATAAAATTAAACCCTGAATTAACCCTGATATATATACGTAACATGTTCAGACATACGCAGAATCATATGAAATTCCTCAGAGGAATGTTTACGATGTGCATGTATAATTAAGTAGTAGTAAAGTCATTGGCATAAGCAAAGGGGAGGTTTAGGGTTCTAACCCTCCCCTCAATCCGAGAGTATTGTGTTATTTTTTGCAGGGAAAGCGTAAATTAGCATCTGGGGAACAATAGCACTGGAATCCAGGGACATGTCCATATGTGGTCATCATGGGGCTTCGTCTCTTTCACAAGAAAAAGTTGTTCAATAGTAAGGAAATTCACTAACACAAACTGAACAGCAAAAAACTTGCAAAGTCACTGGACAGGCATCACACTGTTATATGTTCTACTACAGGGAACAGGGATGGCTAACCAGCAGCATGCAAATACTTTTCAAAAATTTAAGGCATTGTTTTTTTTCAATCACAGAAATTCTCTCCAATTTTTGAATAATCCTTTTTGTATGAATGATGGTCTTGTACGCTGCTAAACCTGCATTTAGCATGGTAGGCACTGTTAAAATAACAGCTGTGAGATAACTTTCTACTCAATGCATTTCTGTTGGGGGCACATGCATTGTATAATACAATTACAATGTATATCCACAAATTCTTGGAGAAGGGAGCTAAGCCCTCTTACAAAATTTATTGGGGGGGGGGGGGGGGAAGCAACCACGGAGTCCTCAGGATCCAGTGTCTATGCCCAATACGGTATAAGTAAGATTAACTTCTACCAATATACATACACAATCTGCAAAGACAATTTAAAACTTAAACAAACTGAAAATTTTAATGAAAATACGAGAACAGTAGAAAAATATTTCGTAGAAACAAAGTTAATGCTCGTGTCCTGTAGAATGGGATGTATGGTCTGTGTTAAAATTCATAGAGTGTGGCACAAGCATTGAAAATTATCTTGAACTTGGCATGGCTTGAAAAAACGTTGGGGACCCCTGTTTTATCAAATCAAAAGCAAGAAAAACTGGTAATTAAATTTTTTAATTTTGTGGTGTAAACTCCTCTGCTGGTTTGTCATTAATAACTGCAATTTGAATAGTCAAAAAAATTTGTTGCCTAATAGGGAAAAGAGGTAAGAATTGAAGCACAGATCTCGATGATATCAACCCAAATTAACAAGTCAATTTGTAGGCATCACTCTTATTTAATCGACAAAGTGAAATGAATTTTGGTTTCCCCAATTGATTCAAATCACTTTTTGAATCTTGGGTTTCAATCAATTTGATGATTATAACACGAAGCAAATAAGATAATTCAGTGAAATATAGGGGTCATTCCCAAAAAAAGGGTACAAACAGTTTCTGAGACAATTTTTTTTATAGAAAACTTCAGAGCACTATGGTAGTAATTTTAATTTTTTCCTAATTCATTTAATTCTGTCATATATTGGTATTTCTTAATTTGTTTCAGATGGTATTTAATTTTTTTTAAATCATTGTAACAAAACCTCAAAATCTGACTGTCCCAGTTTGAAAAAAGTATTAAACAAAGAGACTTGCAAATCTGGATTTTTTTCAAAAGACTTGGCAAAATAAATAAAACTGACAAAATTTTGAAAAAAAAATATTTTTCTTATAACCACTCTGTTATGTTCATTTGAGAAATATACTTCTATACCAGATAAAATCTGACAACACTTTTGATTGAAAGATTTGCTTCTAATACTTGATCAACAATTTTGAATTTCACTTTTGCAAAACGACTTAATATTCACATTATGTCCTAAGTACCAGATTTTTCTCTGTCACATCATTAACATAAATCAGGGTTGGCTAGTTTTTGCTGCAGTGGTAAAAACCGCCCACCCACAAAAATAGTTTTTGCCACATTTTTGCCAGTGGCAAAAATTCATAGAATTAAAGAATTGGATTTATCTGTTTTAACTTCTATAAATAAAGTATTTTACTTGAGAATTTTTTATAACAAATCTTGGCGATGCATATTTTATATTTGGATACGTTTTCATATTTTTGGTTGCTGAATGTTCTTTTTTATACCATGTAATTTTAAAAGTTTTCTCAAGTTTTTATATTGAAAAGAATATTTTATAATCGAAAAACCAAGCTTGGTATGTCTTGAGTAAAAAGAATAATTTTTACCAATTTCTGCCGGGTTTTTCCTATTTTTTTTACACTGCCCGCAAAAACCCAACCCTGACATAATTAATAAAAAAAATTTCATCAATAGCAACGTCAAGTGATAGTACATGGAGATATGCTTCAAAATATATATGATAAAAGTTTTCTTCAATCATTTAAAGTTTTAATAAAAAATAATAATTTAGGCTATTTTCTCCACTCTAACAACTTCCAATAACTCAAGCAACACAACAGAATGGAAACTGATTTAAAGAAGTGTTTCCTAAAGTGGGCAATGGAATGGTCCAGAGGGGCGATAGAAGTTACGGATTTAACATAGGAAACTATCGGTTCACTTGAATTGGTGGGGGGCAATGAGACAAAAACGTTTCTTAAAAAGGGGGCGATGGCATAAAAAAGTTTGGGAAACTATGATTTAAAGTTTTTTTAGTTAAGAGGGTTTGAAGTTAAATTTAATAGGTTTATCTATTCAATTAAAACCCTTTACAATTCCCCCATCATGGTTTTTTTTTCAGTTGAATACGAAAGTTAAGTAGCACAGATTGTCAAAATCACTGTCAGGCACAGATCCAGGGAGATGTCATAAGGGGCATTTTAGTAAGAGTACAGATTGTTATTTGATGATACATTCAGTATTTTATGGGACAGAACCATTATTTTCCTAAGTTATTTTTGTTTCCTGGCTCTACTTCCCCCCCCCCCCCCATTCCACTCTGTATGAGAGAGGCATAAACACAAGAATTATTATAACATAAAATTACTATTCAATTTCAACAAAAAATTTTGAATTAAAAGAAAAAATCATCCTACTAACAATATAATATACAAGTCCAGTGTCCACTTTGACCAGATTTTAAAAATTTCACCAGACCAAAATTCAAATAATTGGGGGGAGGGGGGAACGTGTTTTTTTAATTTCCTCACGGAGTGGACGTTTTTCAAAAGTTATGGAGTCTCTGGGTCACTTATAACATTTGTATACAATTTTTGAGAAAATAAAAGTATTTTCATAGCCTGAGATATATTTCTCTCAGATAAACATTTCTGTGCACTCTGCATAGGTGCCAATTCACAGACCTGAAAAATCTGTAGTTTATCCTGTGATGACACATTCCACATAAAGAAAACATGTCAAATAAAAGGAAGGAAAAACCAGGGACTTTTTTAAATTACAATGTGTGACCATATATAAATCTCGTTTTTCAGGGATGAATTTTTCCATCCTGATTTTTTAAGCAATAATTACCCACTTTGTTTGCTTTAAACATCGTATTTGGTGACAATTGCAGATTTTTCTTACTTGAAAACCTGATTCCCTATATTTTTCCTGAGTAAACGGGGTCAGCCTGAAATCGCAAGGACTGACAGAGTATTTTCTTTAGGGATTTTCCATTCAAAGATCAATTTAAGGACTTTTGGGGATTTCTCTATAAAGATACAAAAATTGGAAGAATTAGATATCCGACAGGAAGATTTTAATAAGGCTGAAAAATCTGAAGGCTTCTGGGTAAATCCAAAGCATTTACACCAATGACTGTGTTACTGGAAGTGTTTTTCAATTCACAGGAAAAAAAGTTTTACAAATGCCATTGTGTCTGAAATAAAAAGTTGATTTGGAGTAGCTAAATATGTGTAAAAAAACTTCCCCATGTGTTATTTCAAAAAAATCATGAAAAACCATCAAAACGACAGCAAAAAAAAAACAAAAAACATATTTTTAGAACTTTTTTGTAAGAAATAAGGCGATTTCATTATTTTAAGAGAGAAAACAAAAATAATTTTTTTACAGTGATATTTGTTTTCGCAACAGAGTGGACAAAATCCATGACTTTGTCATAAAATCCAAAAAATAAAACAGAAAAATGTTTGTGAAATAATGAACTTATATTTGAATTATTTTGAAAATTCAACTTTAAATTTTTCATTTCAAAAATGTACACTTTTTTGGGAATGACCCATAGACACTAGTCTCACGACACTCTATTCATTTAAAAAGGGAGTAGGTTTAAAACCATACCTTTTTCTTCTCCCATAGCTCAAGGAACTGTTCTTCAGGAAAAAATATCACAAATATGTAGAAGCTGCAGAGACAGTCAACCTTCGGAAGTATCGATGGGCCAGTAGTTCAATAATTTAGTAAATTGTCACTACAAAGTAAACCAAAATACAAATTAAAAATATGCATCAAATAATTATTACATGCTAATGCCACGGGCCTACTTAAGCAATCTGTAAATTTAATATTTGTCCATTTTTACGAAATTAGTTTTGAGGTAGCAGACCCCATTAGGTAACCTCAAGGGCCAAATTTAACCAGCGGACCATGGGTTTAACATATATGGCTTTGAGGCCCCAAAGCAGAATGTGCCAAAATCTGCGACGTACGTCGCAGAACAATTAGCGCTACTGCAGAACAATTCGGAAGAATTTTAAGGAAAAAGTGCAAAAAAACATTATTACATGTATGAGGGTTTTTACCGCAGAACATTTCCAGTCAGCACGACAGGGCGAGGGCTCGTCGCAGAACAGTGCTAAACATTCTGCTTTGGGGCTTTGAGGGTGGATGGCAACAGATTTCCAAATGAGAAATTTAGAGTTCTTAGCCTTCAAATAGCATTGAAATCACCAGAAATTGATAACATAATTATACATGTACTTTCTTCCATTATTTTAATTTTTTTTGCATGGGAAAAATTAAGAAAAAATCTCTATCATGGCGGGGGGGGGGGCACAAGAGGACTTTTCCCCACAGCGTAAGTCTCTAATCCAATATGCGTTAGGAGGTATGGCGCAGAGCTGACAAAATTTTACTGACAGGGGGGGGAGTCAAAAATGGGTAAACATCTGCTGACGTAATACTTAAGCGGCCCCTTTTCTCAGTTGCGTACATTTCATATTTTCATTTCATTATTTTTTGGCATACTAGCTATTGCAGTTTAAATCCTGCAGTTATGTTATCATTGAAACCTGAAGCTATTTTTAACCAAACCCATAGATCTTTTTGTTAGCCAACTTTAAAAGAGTTCAAGGGTGAAAAAGATTTTAATTACCCATATGGCTGCCAAGTTCTCAGGTTGCAACCCTAGAGTGCCCTGAGACATAATGTAATGAAATGAAAAGCTTTTTTCTTAATGCTCACTTGTTTTTCCTCTTTTTTCCCCAATTCTCCTTCCCTCCACGGCATGCCGATAATACACGTTAGAAATTGGAATAAATCTGAAAAAAATCCTTAGGGTCCACCCACGTGTAATAATCTATAATCCACGTTATAAATCAAAATACTCTATACAGAATTGAATGAACAGTACATTGATGCTACAGAAAAAAATAATCACAAAACTGAAAAATTAAAGTTCATTGAAAATGCGCTCTGGTTCGTTCGTTGTTCCAGAATGTTCCATCCTATTCTAAAGCTGTTCTGGATTCTGCCAGGTGGTGGCGCTGGTTGTTGTTTTTCAGTGTTCCTAGCGTGTTTTTCAAACGGGTCTTCTTTTTTTTCTTTTAAATGACGTCACCTTATAGCCGCTGTGTTTTGATTGATATAAAAAACTGTTGGGAGATTATATGTACGGAAGGAAGAGAAAATTACATAATGCAGTGTGTGGCTCTCTCGGATTAATTAATTATTGGATATCTCTCAGGTTGTACATCAAATATTTTCCAATATTTATTCTTTTCTGCATACAGGATGCCCCTGTATCCTTTTTATTTATTTTATTTAAAAGAATCTGGATTCCCAGAAAGAGAGTCCAGGTTTTAATTAATATAGAATATATTTATTTATACAACATGCAGGACCATTGTTTATTTATAAGAACCTGGATTCCCTCTGGGTTTCAATTTATCATACATAGAATATATTTATACAACATGCAGGACCGTTGTTTATTTAAGGGTGGATACCTTATGTTGTTTTGATGTTAGTGATATTTTTATTATTACAATTATGATTGTTGGTTTTAACATTTTTATGCTTACTTGAATGTCAATAGCTCAATAGCTTCGGAGAGCCTATCATATTTATTAATGGACCCAGAAATCAGATTTATAATCCAGATCTTATTCATGTTTCCATTTCGCTTGTGTTTCATGATATTTTTCATTTTTGTTTTTTTCGGTGCCCGTAATGTGTCTAATGGCCTTGGCGACTTTTGATTGGGTCGTCAGACAAGTTTGGCGCTGAAAAAAAAATGGTTAATAAAGGGTTGCCAAAACTAGCAAATGCTGATTTGGCTGTCTGGGCTGCCAATTTTAATGCGAAAAAAGTCATGCTGGTGCTGAAGAAGGTTATGGCAAATTCACCCTCCCTCAGAAAGGATGTCCTCAGGCATAGCGTCCTGGTTGTTATTATTTTTGATCTCTTCTCTGTCTATGATGGGTAAATTCTGAATATACTGTATACCATAACTTAACTATTTTTTTTGCTGCCACACCCATGGCCCACCTACAGCCGAGTCCTAGGCTAGAGCATCAGATGGGCCCCAGACCAGATTTTTCATGGCTCCCTTTATAGTCAAAGTAGGCGCGAAAAAGTAAAAAAAATGAGAATCATCCTGGGCCTAAGGACTAGAGCCCCACCACCCTCACCCTTGTAGGAAGGGGCCACAGCGAACCCGATTTGGCACTATTTCCTAGATTACCAGTGGGACGATAGGAACACCCAACGTTTAAAAATTTTCCGGAGAAGTTGGCGTTGGCGACATATCGCTGTTCTGGCGTAGTCGAAAACTTAGCGACAAAAAGTTATACAGCGTATCGGGAACTGACCACAAAGACGTACGAAAGCATGACTCCCGTTTCTCTCTTGGCGACATGTCATGCTTTCGGGCGATTATTTTTTTTTCTTTCCTTTAGCCACAAAAATGTTTAGGCACCAATATCAATTTAGTCGCCATGGCGCCTGGGATTTCTCAAGCTCTGCCGACTACTGCGCTTTCTTTAATATATGCCGAATATAATTCACTTTAATATATATTATATATCTTCATAATTTATTGTCAATTACCAGTAAATTATTGAGAATTTACCTCAAATTCCTACAATTTCTCCCTCATCCAGACAAAAAAAAGAAAAACGTGGGTGCCTACATCACATGGTTTCACTGCTTCCAGTGGGCGCCACCTCTACTCAGTCATACACTAATATTTGAATTAAATCGTCAACAACAGTTTCAGATTTGAAATAAAATCGCAATCATCTCAATACAGACGACGTCAATAAGAAAATTGAATGATATAATTACCCGAATTAACAAAAGTCATACGACACTGTTGGACTAGATGCTAGACGCTTTTCTTAGATAGATAGTTTTACTTTGTGAAACTTCTCTCGAGATTATTTCTTTTTCTTTGTTATGTTCTGGAAGTTTGTTGCACCATCTAGTGTTTGTAAATGTAACTTATCCACTGTCGGATTTCGATCATATCGTAGACCGGGAGTCTTCCACGTATGGCCCGCGGGCCGCATGCGACTATCGAAGCTTTTTATCGTGGCGAATTGACCATTTTTAGATAATGGCTAAAAAAATTAAAAGACCATAGGGGGAGATAGACTTGGAAGTCTCGGAAGGGGGGGGGGGGGGGGGGGCAGGATGATGATGACGACGATTCGCATACACACATTATGAGTTTAATGAAAATGCTGACAAGGGGGAGGGGGTCAAAAATGTCTAAAAATTTGCTTACGTAATATTTGAACGGCCCCTGTCACGACCACCTAGATAAATTTAGTTAGGTTATATAGGAGGTCGTGCCCCTGTGCGCTCAGTGTGAAATCGCTGATTGGTTAAAAACCTGAAATTCCCGTTTTTTAACCAATCAGCGTTTTCACGCTGCAAGTGATAATTCCAAAATTAATGATAGAGATACTTTCAGCATTGATAAAAGTGATAATTCCAAAATTAATGAAAGAGATAATTTTAGCATTGATAAAAGTGATAATTCCAAAATTAATGAAAGAGATAATTTCAGCATTGATAAAAGTGATAATTCCAAAATTAATGAAAGATGATTCCAGAATGAAGGAAAAAGATAATGCCAAAATTAATGAAAGAGATAGTTCCAGAACTAATGAGATATAATTTCAGCATTAATGAAACAAATAATTTCAGTATTAATGAAAAAAATAATTTCAGTATTAATGAACAAAATAATTTCAGTATTAATGAAAAAAATAATTTCAGCATTATTAAAATCAAATTCCAGAATAAATGAAAGAAAATTCAAGAATTAATAAAGGAAAATTCAAGAAATTATTCCAGTATTAATGAAATAATTCAATCTTTTTTCACCTTTAGATGAATTCTCCATCCTTTTTTTTTTTTTTTTATCTTTAAAACGCAATATTTAGAGACCGAACTGTACATTTCTATGGGCAAGTTGCCAGGCGGGAACTTTGTTTTCACGGAGTCCTTGCATTCTGATGCATTTGATGTCGCTGCTGTCGCGGCGGCTGGATGCTCCCTCCAGTAATCATTGAGCTATAAGTAAATTTTACTTACTTATAGCTCAGTGCCAGCAATATGAGCTCGATGCAAGCTTCAGAATCTCTGTCGTCTGCTTCTCTCCAGGTTACTTGTTTTGGACGTCTCCTTGTGTCCTGAAAAAATTACTGAACTGGCGGTTCGAACTTCCAGTTCGGTTTGTGGGCTTAGCTTGTTGCGAACCGTACAAACCGACTTCTTGTCTGTCGTCTGCTCATTAAGAGGTTCTTTGTTTTGGATGTCTCCTTATGCTGAAATAAAATAACCGAACTTTCAGTTTTAATTTCCAGTTCAGTTCATAAGCTTTGTTTATAAGGAACTGAGTGGAATAAAGAATATAGTTTTTTTATTTAAACTTCAGCGTCACCATATGTGTCACTTTTAAACTTGGACATAGATGGCAGCACATTACTATAAAGTGGAGTGTGGACTGACAAGTAAGCTCAAACAAACCGCTCTTTTCCCTATACGTAACCTGTGTTTTGCCGGATCGAATTCTCTTAAAATATTAATAACTAAATAAATTCAAGCACCATTACTGCTTAACCCTTTTTCAGCTAATCTACATGATCCAATAAAGGGGAAGGAAGGGACTTTATCCTTATATAAGGGGATGTTATATTTTTAATTTATTTTTAAAAGGGGGAGTCACTCTCAACTCGTCATAAGTTTTTGGTTCAGTGCCTTCAATTTATTTTAAAAATTTGATGCATCACATTAATGTCTATGGGAATATGATTAATTAAAATAATATGAAGCTGCAATAAAATGCAATTTTCATAATTTTTTCTTTTAACTGTTTACTTTGCCTTTTTGTTTCGTTCATCATTATGATAGATCCAGGACATTTCGAAAGTGTTTGAGGCCCGGGGGCATGGCCCCCACATCCTGAAGCAGGGCCCCTGGGCTGGGATCTTTTACGGGCCCCCCGACCAGACTTTCACGCGGCCCCCTTTAAGATGAATTTATAGCGTGAAAAAACAAAAAAATGATTAAAATCCTCACGGGCCCCAGGGCTGGAGCCTTGTCAGCCCACTCCTTGTGGGGGTCATGCCCGTGGGCGCTCGTTTTAAGCTTTACATGAGGAATTTTGATTTCTGAATCAATCCTGAGGTGCTCGAGCACCTTCTGACAGGGCGGAAGCTTGGATTTTTGCCACCCGAGGCAAACAGCGTTTTGCCGTCCCCGTGCCTCAAAGTACTGGAAGTGCTCGAGCGTCCTCCTCCACTGTATTTATGATTTTGCTGCCTGTAGGCTGTACAAATTTCGCCACCCTCTTCTTCCGTTCCCCCTCTCATATTCTTGAATACGTATTACTGAAATATATACCGCCCATCCGAACCTTCCGCTATGTAGATGTAGTCATGACCCCTACATCCTGGAGTAAGGCCCTTAGGCTGGAATCTTTTGCGGCCCCCCCCCCCCACCAGACTTTCACGGGCCCCTTTATGATGGATATATAGCGTGAAAAAACAAAATAATAATGAAAATCGTCCCGGGCCCCAGGGCTGGAGCCTTGCCAGCCCGCCCCTTGTGGTGGGGGGGGGGGGCATGGATGTAGTATTGAGAAAAAATATTAAAAATAAAAAACTCTTTTTATACGAGCCGCGATGACTTATATCTGTCTCTGGAATATACTATTTAGGAAAATAATCACTTGGGCTGTTTTTTTTTTCCTCTTCATTTTGTACCTATTACTTTGCTTTTAAAGTGGTATGTGTACGAAAATTTGACAAAAAACACAGTTTCAAATTGAATTTGAAATTTAAAATTGTCTATGTTCGAGTTTTTTGTGCTACCTTAACTGGAAATATTTCTACAATATTTTAATATAAACAGCTGAAAGGCATTATACATGCTAATGTTTTGCATATATAATGTTTTTCGCAAAAAAAGTCAGATTTTTTTCAAACACCGCTTGTTCAAGTGTCTTTAAACATTGTCTCTCTCTCAGCACTGAGGTATTACATGCTTTAGCATAATTTTTTTTAAAATTAAAATGCCGAGAAGAAATTTTGTGGCACAAGATATGGGTAAATTTTGGTTATTTTTGCAAAAGGTTCCATGCTGTTGAAGTTAATATTCGAAAACAAATAACAACTAAAATTGTAAAAGCTCTCGCTCAATTGTATAAATATATCCACGGAATTTGAGGGGAAAAAATCGAGTTCCTAAAGTGAACAGTAAATTTTTAAATGTTTTTTAAAAACGGGTATGTTTCTCACAGGAAAGCATGGGAAGCCACGGTTTGTTTGGGCTTACTTGGTCCCTTTAATAGAGCGATCACTAGCTTCATCTGGCAACCTATAATACCCGGCGTTGCACGGGTTTTCTGCAATGAGGCTTTTTTGGATCACGTGATATCTCCCTCTTTCTTTGAGAGACATGCAAACCGTGTCAAGTTCACCAATATGGCGACTGCCTGCGCGACTCATAAAAGAAACAAATCTAGACAGAGAAACGTAAAAATAAATATATATTTTTTCTTTTTTTAAAGGGTGCTAGGTATTTCGATTCCCCCCCCCCCTTTAAACTTCTGCTTCAAAAAATGCTTAATTAAAGCTGTGTAATTTCTTCGATGTACTTTTTACGAGCCCATAATTAATTTTAATACATCCTAAACTATATGAATTTATGCAGTTGAATATTAAAAGACAATACGGAGACATTAATTTTCATGCTGAGAGAAGATATAAATAAAAAGTTGAAATCAATTTTATTGCATGGATATCCAATTCGAAAGTAGGTCCGGCTAATTAATTCACATTTCATTTCCTGGTCTTCGTATATCTCTAAGCGAACTCAATATTTCAAAAATCTATAATTCAATACAATTTTTAAAATTATTGATGTGACAAAAAACCCCACCAAAGTTCCGCATTTCTACATTAACATGGACAATTTTAACACTGATTTCTATGGGGATCATCCTTTTCCTGACCCTCAAAGTGATGCTGATGCGGGGCTAACGAGAAAGAGAGGGCTATGGCACTCCAAGCAGAAACGACGATCACGTGACCAACTGGGTCCTTTTTTTTTCCCTGTTCCCCCGTAACATGGCTTTCTTGCAAAACATCCTCTGCAATAGCCAAGTTCTTCCAACTTTGCAGAACATTCCCTGCGATCTTTCGCAGCATATAAATACGCATTCTGTTTGCAAAATATGTTCTGCCCAAAGGAGTTTAAAGAGAAAAAATGACATAACACTCATATAACGAAATATTAAGCTTCCAAGTCTTTCTACACAAATTTGAATGTCATTTTCCCTCAAATATTGGATATATTTTCTTCTTACTAGACAATTACTGTATACAAATCTCATGGCCCCCACATCCTGGAGCAAGGCTCCTAGGCGATATGGGGGCCCCCAATGTCAAAGGTTGAGTCGACTGGTCTAATATATATACGCAATATATTATGCAAAAACCTGTGAATAAGACTTTTTTTGAAAAATGATAAACACTGGAAGAAAAAAAAATTTTTTTTACCCTTAAAAAAGGGATAACAAACTGCTGAAAATACACAGCACCGATTTACCTGCTTTTAATAGCTCATATACACTTCATAAACTCTAGAAATATCTGGAAAAGAACCCTTCAAGTAAATTTTATCAGGTTCACTAAGTATTATATTCCAATGCATTTTCATAACCCTCAAATGACAATCTATTGGTCAAACACGTACTGAAATAAAGTTGCATTTGCATTAGCGATTCAAGATCTATAGCTTAATTCTATGCAGTAAAATACAACTTTTTGCCCATTAAAGAAATTTTGTAAACTGCTTATTCACTGTGAAAAAATACTGAAATATGAGAAAAAAAACCAGACAGATGTGTACAAAATTTTTATTTTTCAATAATTCAATGCATAATTTGTTACAAAGCTGAAGTTTTACAAGAAATAAAAACCACCAAAGTGTTGAAGCTACCAAATACTACAAATGTAGACAATAATTTCGCAACAACCACAGTTGCTCCAATTTTCCTCACACCCCCCCCCCCCAAAAAAAAACCCCACTCAGGTGGGTGGGTTTCTAGATTTTAAAATGATAGAATCCTATCATTTTTGTCTTGAACATGGAGAATATTTATTTTTGTTTATTGTGTGCTGTTTTGCAACCTACTTTGAAAATTTTTCTAAACATGAGTTTGATCCAATATAATTTTTGAAAGAAAGTTTTTTCTAACTAAATTTTTCTAGAAATAAAATAATTTTGTGGGAGCATACTACCACCTTGATATCTTAAATCAGTGATTCTCAACCAGTGCTCCGCGGAAACCTTGGAGCTCCGTGTGCAATTTCTAAGGGCTCCGCAGCGACTCAAGGAAAATAAAATAAATCAGTAAATTTGATAGATAAATAAAAAAGGTCTGCAGGGGTCCGCCATAAAAATTATATGCAAAAAGGGCTCCTCCATAGAAATTATATACAGAAAAGCGAGTCACAAAAAAGGTTGAGAACCACTGTCTTAAATAATGCTTAAAGGAAAACCTATCTTAAAGCAGTTCTGTGTGTTTGGGAATTCCAAATTATTCTCTACTGAAACTACAGATTCTGCTTCATAAGCTCAAAAACCAAATAAGAGTAATAATAATCTTTCAAGTTGTTTTAATTATTGAATGAAAAATGCACACCAAAATACAGAATAATATTTTAACGTTTATAAACATGGATGAAAAATACAGAATCTTTTCCAGAAGAGGAAAACGTCAACTACTGCACTTTCTTTCTGGAATAAACATTACTTACTTGAAATAAAGGGCCTTCAACTCACTCCCAATAAAATGTCATCTTAAGAAACAGTATCACAAAAATTGCAGATCACCGTAATGACATCAAGAAATTGACGTGCACGATTTGACACTCACAGGAATTAAATCACCACTTGAAACACTGGGACCAATTAGAAACGTAATACTTCAACCACTGGAACGAATCTAAAACATCTTGATGCCATGCCCCAGTCGAAGATAGGGCCAGTGGGAATCTCGTCAATCAATCCATGTGCATCACTAATCAGATGACAAGGCATCAAGAGACCACAGGAGAGTCATAGTCACTCCAGCTGTTTAACCCGCACTCGATCACAGGCTCATCAGAAACATACAGCAACACGTCAGCGAGAACAACTACATAGAAGAAACCAGCATATCTTTCCGACGAGACAAAACTGTTCTCAGATGCATTCAAACCTTCAGAAAGTTCCCTAAAAAACATTAAAAATAAATTAAGCGATATCTCCAGGATTTGTTACAGATGTTAAAACATTGTCATAAAAGATACAACACACAGCAGGAAACAAAATCACCAGTGTTTTTCAACGGGCCCCCATGGGCCCTGTGACAATTATTTACCATTATTACACAAAGAACACATTTAGTGCTGTGCAATTGTAATTTAGTACTTCAACTTTTTTTATATATAAATTATTAAAAAAAAACACATTTTGGATTTCACGAGAAGGTAACATGGAATTCACCCTTCGCTACAGGAGTCTGTGTTGTGTGTCTTCACATTCACTAAGGGGTCCACTACATCAAAAAGGTTGGGAAACACGCTCTACAGTACAAATACATACACTTTCAAAATGAACAAAGCATAAACATATAAAATGTAGGCTAAGTTCTTACAAAAACTATTCAAACTTATTTTACTGTTCATTAATAAATGATAACACAAATGTGTATCAATGAAATCTGCATGAATATAATACTTGAGTGTAACTTTTACAGGGCGTTCAATTGAAGCGTTGATGAAGTGCTCGCGAGCATGAAATCAGACATGAGCATTGAGCACCTTGGTTGGCACCTTGCTTCTGGGAGAAGACTGCTAATGCATAACATTTGCAAATCTACTATACAACATTGCTGGGGCATTGTAATATATACAGTGGATCCCGCTTATAAGGTTTTTAAAAAATCTGGCATTGAAAAATATTGTAAGTGAGAAAACGCTTTGAATGTGGGAAATCTTAGTACTTCTTCCTAAGCAATTCTTATTAAGCATTATAAGCAAGAAAACATTATAAGCGGGATCGACTTTATACGGATAAACAGAAGAAAAAAAAAATTTATCCAATATTGAATTTGAAGGAAAATTGCTTACTTTTTTTACTGTGACCTCAGAGGCTCCTCGCTTGGCGAACAAATCGTTGATCACCAACTTGCCACATACATCGCTTGCGCAGTGCAATCTATCTATAAACAGAAAAAATAAAAACCTATTGGCCAATATTGAATTCAACTCCGTAGCTCTCTCTGTCTCGTTAGCCCCGGTTAAGGCGTTCTAGCCCCGGTGCTGATGATCATGACGTCATTCAAAAAACCTCATTACAAGTATTGAAAATGTGGCAAGCCATTATGAAGCCATAAATATTATACATATACTGACAGCGTTGCAGAAATTACAAACTATTGTAAAGGCATATACACGTCTTAAACGCATTGCTAGGGAACCACGGTAACCAAAGTAAAAGTTGCGAAAGTGATTGTTGAGGCCCAAAAACCATTGTTGCCCTACGATTTTTTGCCCGTTCGGGGCATTTGCCCTGCTCTGACGAAATTTCAAAGTAGCCTATCGTTCAAGTCCGATCCCATTTGGTATACATGCAAAATATGGTAGCAATCGATCTAAAATTGTAGATTTGTATAGAGAACATACACACACACACACACACACACACGCAGAAAATCAATTTTATATATATAGATGGATAGATATGGCTTTGTGTGGCATCACACATCTACACTGTCGTCTGCATTGCTCCGGTTTGAAGGGAAGGGAAATAAAACACACAAGAAGTGAAGAGAATATCGGCAAAACTGCGGCGCACGACGCATTTGACTCCTCCAGAAGCAGTTGGCCAATCACGCCCAACGTAAAGCGCTGTTGTGAGCCGTATTGCGCTCTGTAGGAAAACAGTCATGCTGCTTTTCTTACTGGTGAGTGGACGGCGTGTCGCGCTGGGCGAATCACGTTGCGCGCGGCACAGGAAAACCCGGCTTTAGTTCATTTTTACGAAATTGGGTTTGAGGGGCAAGCCACATCAGATAACCTTCAGGGAAACAGGCTTTGGTCCGCGAGTCAAGCATTTACCATATACGACTTATATATGGGTGGATCGCAATGAATTTCTTAAAGAGAAATTTTGAGTTCTTACCTTTCAAATAGCATTGAAATTAACAGAAATCGACTATAATTACATATAAGTATATTTTCTTTCGAAATTTAAAAATTTTCAAGAAATATTTTTTTTTGTCTGGGGAGAAGGCACACGAGCCCCTCCCATGCCCCCCCCTCTCCCGCGTACGTTTCTGATCCCCACCAATATGTGTTAAGAGGTAGGGGGTAGTGCTGACGAAAGTTTGCTGACGGGTGGGGGGGGGGGTCACAGTTTTGGTTACTTTTGCTGACAAGGGGGTCAAAAATGGCTAAAAATTTACTTAAACGGCCCTAAGATATTAAATGTCGTCTATATTGCCGGTGCCTCAATTTCATTCACACCCGCCAGTAGTGGATGAAACAGCTGACGCTTGTTTTCTTGGCCGTGAATTATACTTTTTAATTAATAGGTATCCGTACTGACTTGCTTTTTGGCTCATAAGACGGGTCCTCTGAACGCAAATGTCAACCAGTTGTCCCTACAGCCCGCGTCTTATTGTGAAGTAGATGCAGGTTACGGTCCAGGGATTGAATCAACATCTGCAAACGTCGAAAGTTCAGAGGGCTGTCTACAATTCTCATCTCCCAAGCCAGCCCAAATGTTTTAGGTAAACCCCAAAAAATTTGGATAAGCAATTTTTGAGGAAAAACTACCCAGAGTACGGTAACTTTAATCATAATCACCCTGTATCTAAATTGGAGGCAATTACCTCTACCTAGGTAATTGGGAAGGGGTAGCCTCCCTCCCTCCCCTCTATCCCCCAGGCGATCAAAGATTTATTGTATTGATGAGAAAAACTTCGAATTGTGATAATTGATGAAAAAAACTGCATTAAATTTTTTTTTATGCAAAAATATTTATTTCAAATTAAAATTTCGAAACAAATTACCTTTGTATGTTATTATATTTATATTATCGATTCCTGTTAATTTCAATGCTATTTGAAGAGCTCAAAATTCCTCTTTAAGAAATTCATTGCGACCCACCCTCTAAGCCATATATGCTAAACACATGGTCTGTTGGCCAGATGTGGCCCTGTGGGGTTATCTGGTACATTTTCCAGACCGCTTGAAGGATCCGCGTAACATGTAGATATCAGTAAAGTGGTTCTCTAGAGTCTAGAAGACTTACTAATATAGTGAGAATGTTAGTTCAGGTGCAAAACAAACTAACGAAAGTTTTTTTTCTGATTTTTGGCACCCAGTAAAGATGCCATTAAGAATGTTTCGTATTTTTATAAGGGATGGTCGATGACGTAAGCGTATTCCACCCCTCTATTTTTCAAGGTACATCAGCGGTTAAGTTGTGGTAATTTCGAAATGTAAAAACGTATTTTAATTTCAAAACGTGGACACTTTTATATCAAGGATCTGGTATTGAGCCCTCGGATTTACCACCTTTCTAATGAACTTGGAATTGCAACAATGAAAAAAAGGTTTGACCGTGAAGAAACCACAACAATGTTTTCGGAATTACGCAATGGAATTCGTAATAGTGAGTGATAACAGGGTGAATTTTTCAACAATATGGAAAATATAGTATAAATGCCACTGCCCGTCAGATTTCAAGTTGCCAGGCAGAGTTAGTTCGCGACTTCATCTTACCTGAGATAAACTAGTAGGAAATTTTTTTTTAACGAACTAAATAGACGGCCCCAATTTTCATAACTTTGTTGCAAAGGTCTCTTGAAAAGGCAATTCATACCGGTTCACTACAGGCTGAGCGTGTTCGGATGTGCCCAAATCCCGTAATCCTCTAGAGGCGGTGACACTTCACTAGCGCTGGGGCTAAATGCTCGTTTGCCTCTCGTCGCCTGGTGCCACTCGCAAGCAAAAATGCCTTGATTCTCAATTCAATATTGGAATCAAGTCATTATTCCAAACTACGGTGATGGAGCAGCAGAGGTTTTTCCAAGCAATTTGCGAGTAAGGTATGTCTTAGAAGGATCCGTCCTTCGTTTACATTCGTTCGAATGAAAAAGAATGCGGCAATGTTTTTAATAGTAATAATCATTCGAACGAAGCCGAAGTAACGAGCATGAGGGTTCGCGAAACTCTGTCCGATTAATAGTCAGAAAATAATTGATAGTAATAGCGATTCGAGGAAAATGTATCAATTATTTTTCTACAACGGATTCGTAAGGGGGAGGTTCGTTTATTCTTTGGCTCTGCTGTGTATCACCGGGACGTTCTCATTTCTTCGGAGATCGTCTTCGTGAGAGTTCTGTAACAAGAAGTTACCGTGAAACATCGATATAACGATACTCTGCGGTCCAAGAAAAAATATCTTTGCAGATAGGTCATCGTTATATCGAGAGGAAGCATTACCATCAGTCACCATAAAATTTATGCTGTTTTTGGCATCTCTTCTGAATTGGCGTTATCGATACCAGTATAAAATGCATTTATGAGCATTTATTCACATTAAAATTGTAATTGATTAATTGATTTTTTTTCAAATGGTTAGTTCCACACTGTGTAAAGTAGTTCACTGCACATTTACTTTTGTGTACAACACAGAAAGTAGCTTCACGACATTTTCATTAACACTTTTACGGTCATAGTGGCGGACTCGCATCGAGAAGACCCGAAACCAACCATGATCCCCACTCTGTCCCCATAGGGGATATAAGCTGGTCATTCAGAGGGTTTGGAAGGTAATGGTTTGGGCCATGATGGAAGAGCTATGCGACGCCCGGCGCATTAAGCACCGAAAGACCACCACCGGGCAAGAAGAAATAAAACTGAAGCCCTGTTCACATGTACAATAAAACATCCCGGGAAGTTCCCCCGGTAACGGGGATTTTCGCTACAAACCATTCACATGCCGGTAATCCCCCTCTTCTTTTCGGAAGTCGTCACTGGTTACGTGGGTTTAACGGAAGTGATTGATTCAAGATGGCTGACGAAGGGACTCGCAGTAGTTTACTCGGCGCAAAGGATTATGGGAGAGAAGGTCGGTGTCGACCACCAATCCACCCCAAGAAAGATGGGCTTTTTTTGTGTGGTGAGCTTTTCTCCCACCATTTTTTTCCCTGCGAGGGGAAAAAAGTTGCCATGCCGGTAATTATCACCAAAGCGACCCCCAATCTTGCACATGTGAACGGGGCTTGAGATTACATTGGGCAGGTTCCATTAATTAAAAGAGATACGCGCGTTGGAAGATACAGAAGGCCCCGAATGGGGCTCACGAATAATTATATACAAGGTATCCTAGCGCAAGTTAAGTGCTAGCGCAACCTTTATTTCAGCAACCGTCTGTCGTTCGAGAAGCCGAATTCGGCATCCAAAACATATACATAGTTGCAGAATTTACAGAAATGCTAAAAAACGACCATAATGAAAGAAATAATTCTAGAAAAAAAATAATTTCATGGTTTATGAAAATATAAAATTAAATTAATGAAAAAATAATCACAGATTTACTGAAAGAAATAATTGCAGAACTAGTTATAAAAATAATTTCAGAATTATTATTGAGAAAATTTCAGAATTGTTAAGAGCGATTTTCCTTCTCTTAGAAGTGTTCAATTATAAATTTTGAGAACCCTGTTTAAAAACCAAGAATATACCGCGGAAATGCTCGATGACCTACTGTCTTCGTGGAAAGTTTGATTTGGTCCGCAATGTCTGAAAGGTTGAAGAGACCCCTGCCTTTGCAAATACCACGTTCTCCATTTCAGTCGCAAACAGGACGTTACGTTTTAATTTGTACGCTCGAGGGATTCCGCAAGGGTCCAAAATTTTTTTCCATTGAAGACAGATTTTTTTTCCGTTTAATATTGGTACAATTAGTATAATGTGTGAAATTATGCAATGATCTTGTACGTAATGGAAATTATGGAAATAAAGTAATATACATAAAATATACTCTATAATTACTGCACTATATATATATTTAGTTATTTATCACTTGATATCAGGGGCGTAGCCAGAAATTTCGTTCGGGGGGGGGACCACTTTCATTTCGGGGGGGGACCAAAGTGACAGAACAATGGATTTGGCCATCTTTTTCCCTTTTTTCGGTCATTTTCTCACATTTCGGGGGGGGGGGGACCAGACCCCCAAGTCCCCCCCCCCCTCTGGCTACGCCCTTGCTTGATATGATACATTACTTATTAAAAGCAAATTACGCACGCATTTACTTTGAAATTTCACAAGATATATTTTTTCCAGTAATCAGTAAGAGTAATCAGTCTGTATGAAGTTCACACCCTTTGCTTCCTGACTTTCTGCCAATAGTTTTGCTTCAGAAATCATATTTTGTATGACTTCTAGAAGCAAAACTGTTGGCAGAAAGAGTTCGAGTCATTACGCTGTAAAGTACCGCAGATACAGATGCTACTACTTCACCAAACACCAACTCTGGCCATATAGCTATATTGCAATTTACTGCCATTAGTGAGATGGACTGGAAGCGAAGGCGCTGTCTATCGGTGGTCACCTCGAGTTCGTTAGGGAAAATATCGTATCGATATCCTCCCATGGGTTTGAACCCGGGACCCTGACAACAACCTTCACGATGGTAGACGAGCATCTTACCACCATGCCACTCGGGCACAGAGAGATACTGATGCTGTCAACATTTTGACAGCATTTGTATACGTCTTCACCCTACACTGTTCTTCATCCGAAATGACGGCATCCATCTCTTCTTTTCAACCTCCTTTTCTCTCTCTCTCCTCTTCATCCACTTTTCCACTTCCTCTAAACTTTTCAACAAAAGTGTCAATATCTGCCGTGCCAGGTTCAGTTTATGCATTGTCATCAATGTTCGTATAATCCTCAGCACTGTAATCATGGAAAATAGCTTGCATGCAATTTTACCAATCTTGCGCACCGTTTGGAAATCCAACTCTTGCGTTGATTTCTCCCGCAGGAAAACCCACTTTTCCGAAACATTTTGTTACAGTTTCAGGAAACAATTGCTTTACCGCATGGCTAATCCAAATCACTGCATCAAGTACGGAAACAATTTTTGCTAAAGCAGGGGCGGATGATGTAGAACTCGTATTGGCAAGCAGAGATTGCATCAAACATTTTCAGTAGTGCCACTTAACATTTTGTATGATCCCTACTTGTAGTGTTTGGCGGAAATCAAGCCAGTCGGACATTAGAGCATTAGAGAGTTTCTTACGAGGGTGGCATGTGGCGTTATCCAAAAACAACAAAACATGCCGTTTTTGATTTTTCATTCTGCTGTTGAATGCTCTTAACCATTCCTCCATGATTTGGCATGTCATCCAGGCTTTTTTATTTGATCTCCATGTGACTAAAAGTTTCCGCATATCTATGTTTTTAAACATCAAGGTTTCGCTGCTTTTCCAATTACGAATGGTTTCTCCATTTCACCAGACATGAAACCACATAAGAAAACGGTTAACCTTTCTTTTCTTGCAGAGTGTTTTCCTCCAAAAAATTTCTCTCCTCTCAAACATAGTTATTTATTAGGTAGTGCACGGAAACACAGTCTGGTTTCATCATCATTTTCTGTGTTCACGGGTTTATAACCATCAATTAAAGAAGGTAGTTTGTCAATCCACTCCTCAAAATTTTCGGTATTCACGTCTTTTGCTGCCCCACACAGTTCATTGAAGATTATCTGACTCTTTTTCCGGAAACTTTCCAGCCATCCGTTTGATGCTTTGAAATCAAACTTACATAGCTTTCGAGCAACTTGTTTCGCATACTCTTGCATCATTGGACCAGACACACGATGGTTTTTCACTCTTACACTTACAAACCATTCCCATACGATCGCGTTGATGTCTTCATTCGCAGTTTTTCTCACTTCTCTTATTTTGGCGTTAGCACAGTTTTGCCACTGCTTCAGAACGTCCTCTTTTAAAATTTCATATACTCGAGTTTTTCCTATGTTGACCATTAGCACAATCTGTTTAACAAACAATTTGTCGCGTGTACTTGCCTGAATCACTTTTACTTTGGTGTTTAGATCAAGCACTGTCCTGGTCTTACCAGACATAATAACCTATGAATTAGAGAGAATGATTCTATTGCAGTCAACACTCTATAACTGACCAGTCCGCAGAAAAAAGACGTTACTGCATTCAAAAATAGAGTTCACAACGAAGAGACTTCCCCGCAAAGCTTTCGATCTAACAATGCTTGGACTAGATCAACTCTCCTCGCGACGAGGCTTTTTTTTTTTCAAGGCCTGTTGACCTCGGGAAAAACATGCGTGAAGTGACGTACAAACATGAATACACTATACTGTACAAGTAATAACTGTACCACCCACATATCTCACCTGGCTTCTTATCTGCTCCAAAGAATATTCATCTGCCAGCACTTATTTATTATTGCTCCGCAGACGACTTGTATTTTGGCCTTAAAATCGCGGATCTAGATTTTTTCCATTGAAGACTGGTTTCCGCTTAATACGGGTTCCGTTGAAGACAGGGTTTACTGTATTATACGTTGACGAGGATTAGGCTAGATTCCATTAGCAGATAAAGAAAAAAATTCCATAACAGATTATCAAAACCTATGGAACTTTCGGAGGTTCTTAATGGAAAATGTACAAGTTTAATAAACGAAAGCAGTTGTGAGAATGTCCGCTAGAGCAGTGGTTCTCAACCTTTAGAAGCCCGTGGCCTGGTAAATCTCTTGCGTAAGTGAAAGGCCCGATCATATACACAACTAACGAGAAATTAATGGGGAAAATGAAACTGGGCCCGGTGGTTGAGAAACACTGCGCTAGAGCAGCTATTTTTTCACCGAAACTATAGTGTTCTCGCTAATTCTTGCAACCATGTAACCAATCTGCTTGAGATTCGCGGCAGGGTCAAGTTGCGTGAACCTGCCAAGTTCTGCCTGAGAGCATCACTTGAAGACAAACGCTTCGACTGTCTTTAGCTACGAATTATGCGGGTAATTGTTTGATTGGAATATTTTTTTTGTTCAGATTCACTTAATCTCCATGTGCAATCTCTATCTACCAATCTACCGCCAGCCCCATCTTTTAATTCGTACTCACGAGGAAAAATTTAATCCTCCCCCTAGTCTGATATTATACGTGATTGAATTCAGCTATCGATTTTGTTACATCCTCCCCGACTTCGCAATGCCAAAAAAGAAAAAGAGAAAAAAAGACGTCTGTATTGTGATGCCTCCCTGCAATCTCTTGTCATTATTTTCAAGTTAGCAAGTGAATTGTATAATGATAATTTTTAAGATGACCTCCAGAGCATGGGTGAACATCATTTGTCATTACTGTTCAACCACAGTCGTCCTCTCGCGATCAATTTCTCCTTAATTTTTAAGTAAGCACATAAGTGATGTACTCAATAGCGCATTATTTCGTTCTAACAAATCACTGAAGCTATCCTCAAAGAAATCTCGTGGCTTTTGTCACATCACCACACAATATGTAACTCACGATAGCACCTGTTTTTCCGGGGGAAATATACGTATAGCTACAAAAGGATTTTTTTTCCATTCATTAAACACAGGAATGTTTTGTCACGATTCCAACTACGAGCTTTCGTGGGAGGGAAATTTTTAAAAAATATATTATTTATATATATATAAAGTGATGAGAAAATTTTTTTAGAAACAAATAGGTTTAGAACATCACTGGATTACTACATACACGGAACTTTACAAAAGGGACCGTTCAAGTATAACATAAGCAAATTTTTAGCCATTTTTGACCCCCTCAACCGCTTTTGTCAGCAAAATTTTGTCATCACCTCTGAATCCTTACTCATATTTTCATAAAGGGTGGTTGACAACGTAAGCATTATCCAACCCCCCCCCCCCATCGATGATGACATAATACTTGAACGGCCCCAAATAAAGAATCAAATGATCGAGTTCCCGTCGTCCTCTCGTTAACAAGGAAACGACAATTAAACAAAGGAAAGCAAAAAAAAAAAAAAAAAAATTTAACAAAAACACACATCCAAATAAAAATTAAAGGATTTATTCTGATTGGGACTCAGACACTTACGTTGGTGTGTTATGTATTCACAGATAAGCAAAAACAAAGGAAAATACAACATTTAAGTACAGCTATGTCCACATTTCATAGTTCCTAGTATCGAGTTATATTAGAATGACGACAAACACGCTAGTGACAAATACACAAACAGAATTACATACGTATTTTAAAATAGAAATTTCTATAAACTTTTTGGGGACGACTGAACATGTTCTCACTTACGTATAAGGTGCTTAATATCAAGAGAAAGAAGGGACGCTGTTCCTGCGCAGAGAGATAGATAATCGCCGATATAAACCTACTGTATATTTAAAAAAATAGAGTTGCATATAAAATGTAAATTTCGCAGAGATTAAAGTGCCCAGAGAGAGATACATAATGGAAACGACGAAAAGTTACAAAACAAGACTGGGATTAGATAAATAGTGAAATGAGTAATTACAAAAATGTAAAAATTAAAGTTAAGGGAGTCTGTGCTTTCCTTATGTGAAAAATCACTTGTCTGTTATGAAACATTTAAAATCTTTCTATCTATTCAAGCGTCATTGAGAAAATGTTTCTTTTTTGTCCAGAAACATGGGTTCGAGAAAAGAGCATTTTAGTCGAAATCCTTATTATAAATCCCGCTTGCCAGCACTTTTATGTTATAATATATTGAAAATAAAAACGTTGTTGCGTGTAAGAACAAAACATTCAACGCAAAAATTTTGAAATTTTTTAAAAATTTAAAAACTGAAAATTCTATATTTTGCTATATTTTTATGCACCGACACCCTTATAAGCAAGAGGCGTCCCTTTTAGCAAAAAAAAAAAAAAAAAATATGTATAATACATATATAAATATGTAAATACTGTACAACTGTAAATATGTATATGCTGTACATATATTTTTTATATATTACTTTTTTTTTCTATCACGTGAATAGAGTCAAAACGTGGGTTTTTCGGTATAAAGTGAGCAATATTGTAACAACAACAACAAAAAATATACCGCTGCAGGGGAGGGGTATAGGGCTTATTAATTTAATGGAGGCTTTCATAAGGATGAGCAACATTCATTAATATAAACAATCGAAATCACTCATATTAAGGCTTGATTACACAAGGAGTGAATATCTTGCTAAACTAGAAATACAACTAAATACCACATATATTGCATTACGAAACTTCATGAAAAAAAAATTTTTTAAATGAATTAGAGATTATTTACAAAATAACAAAAAAAGATAGCCACGGGTGTTTCAGTTCTCACTGGAGAGGATTCTTTGGGCCAAAAATCCATTTGTCGAACTTAGCCTGTCGGAAAATCTCATCCCAATGCAAGTCAACGTCTAAAAGTAGAGAGAAAATGAGAGAAAAAAAAAACAATGAATGAGAGGGTAATTTCGTTTGATCAAAATAACACTGAAGCTCAATCAAATAGTTTTACAGCATCGTTCGTATGATAATACATACCATAGATATTTTTAGCATTCACTTCATGCACAGCTGCCAATAATCCATTCAAATCGTCAGCATGTACGCCATGTGCTCTCCCGAGCACTCGTAGTGCACGGTCGTAGGTGACCATCAGGACTGTCTTGATACCCACTGAAAAGAAAGGAGGAAAAAAGCACCATCAGACAAGGCAACTAATATGAAATCCATAGACTAAAGATATACTATTATAATTTTGTGTGATGAAATAACTCAGTAAATAAAATCCAACTGATGATGTAAATGAGCATTATCGCAAACATAACTGAAAGAGTAGAGAAGGGAAAAATTGCAACCTATACCTTTCTTTTTTTTTTTTGCTACTCACTAATGTTTTGAAGATTCTCTGCACAATGTAGAATTCTTTCATCGAACCCACAGTCGGTGCACTTGCAAAACATTGCCCTAGCGGCAGCATCCTGTAAATGTAATACAAGTTTCAATAGACTTTAAACTGACTTTCATAGGAGCAATAAGAATATCGCATATAATATGATAATGTGGAAACACATTCGAAAGAAGTCAATTTAAACCTGCTTATTCATATGTGTAATAGATAGAGTCTATAAATTATTGCGGTGGCTTCATCAAGTTTATTTTTGGCATTACGAATTTATTTTTGACATTATGCCTTTTTGTTTTTCGCTTTTAATTTTTCAAAAAAAAAAAAAAAACAGTCAAGTTCAATTATGAGTTTAAAATTAGGAGCTTATTTTCAAAAGTAAACATTTCCACTTTTGCTAAATTTACGGCAGATTAATTAAAGCTATTTCCTACTTTTGTAAGTAGGAAATAGCCCAAAAGATAGTACGTAGGAATGATGGAAGAATATTTAAATACTATATGTGTTTTTTGATCCGCATTCAAGGGAGTTATCCACACTTGAATTTGGAAATGTTCCGTTTTGAAAGAAAATTAATGGAAATGTTAAATTTTGATTAAAATTTGAGCTGGTCAAGTCTGAAAAACTGGAGATTTGTACGCCACCTGTGGATTTCAGAATGTTTTACCTAGCCCCCAGGGCAGTACCCGTATTGCCCTCTCGTCATTAGCATAAGAAACACGGTCCATCTACAGGGAAACCTCCCATAACGGTCACTCCCGTTAGCGGACACCTCCACTGACGGACACAATTTTAAATTACATCGACGGGACTTGTGTGCATCTTATGTGGACTTGGGACGGAGTGTATCTTTTGCTGTACAAATTGAACCAACTTTCCTCGTTAGCAAACAAAATTTTCGGTCCGATGGGTGTCCGTTATCGCACGATAAAAAACACCGAAGTGTATGAAAATTGTGGATTATGTTCCCTTTTGATAGAAACGACTAACTTTATATTGTGTAATTCCTACCAAAAATATTTCCGTTTGAATATTCCCGGTTGCATAATCTGACAGAGCTCATACCAAAAATTCATAAACCGTTGCAAAGAGCATTTCGGGAAAACTAAAAGCGGAAATGTTCTCTTTTGAAAATGAGCTCCTCAAATGTAACTTAACCGCTAATCCGAACGGCCCTTAAAATAAATAAATAAACGACGTGTACGAGTTGAAGAATAGAATTCACAACAGAAAAAAACAAACGCTCATAAACAATTTATTGAGCGTTTGTTTTTTGCAGAATTATTTATTGCCGGGGTTACTAATTACAGTCGAATCCCGTTATAACAAACTCCAAGAGACCGGAGAAATCACTTCATTACAATGAAATTTCATTATAAAGGAATTCCAGGTTTTTGCATTGGTCCTATGTAAACTTATCTGGGGATTTTAAAAAAAGGGTTCGTTAAAACGAGATTTTCGCTATAACAGTGTTCGTTAAAACGGGATTCAACTGTATTTACCTACAATTTATTGCCGATTTTGAACATGGCAGTGTTTTTTATACTCACCGAGAGGCTGGTGTGCTAGCCCCTTCGGCGTGGGACTCCCTGCGGTAGAGATCTTTTTCTGTGGCCATGTCGCCGTTTCTGCTACACCCTTGTGTCAGGAGAATTTCTGACAAAAAAGAACCGGGTATCAAACTTGCATTGCCTCTAAACACCCTTTGGTACTTTACGCGAGCATCTTCTCGACCTGGGCTATACTCGACCCCATAATGATTAATTACATAATTACCTTGAGAAAAATTTTCACTTTTCATTTGAAGTAGTGGCATATACCAAGCGGACGATGCAGTGCGTAGTCAGCATATCAGAAACGTGATATCTGCAGGGGTTTCCATTATCATGCTTTCTTTCTTTCAAACCGAGCACAACTCAGGTCTATCACCATTTATGGGCGATTTACTACCTAGCGAGTTGTGCCGGAGGTATAACTGTGTGTGTTCCTAACAGTCTGAATTCCTACTCCACGTATGGAAGGATAGTATCAAAACCTACCTCAGCTTCTGAATGAATCTTTGGTGATGGAGCATCGCGATCTAACCCAGCAGTTCTCCGACTTTTATCATCCGCAGCTCCCTCGCTATGATATTTATCCGCGATGCCTCAGCATAGTCTAAGAAAGATCACCCATCGCTTGACGATGTGTCTCATTGCCAGTTGAAACTTCGGAGACGATTTCTGCATCCGTCCATCATTCGCAACACGGCCGATCCATCGCCTTCCGCAATCTGATGTTTAAGAAATATATTCGATTTCTGGGCTGTTATATAGGCCATGATCTTATCCAGCCAAATATCCTATCCAACATCTACTTTTTTTAGGCCATGTCCCCCCACAGGAGCGAGATCTTTTTAACTTACTAAATTGAATTAAGTTGAAACCAGATTTAATAATGGACAAAAATTTTATAAATGCGGTCAATCTAGACCCCTGAGCCAGCAGCGGATCTGGAGGGGGGGGGGGGGGGGAATCATTATTTCCAAAAGTCGAATTAAATAAGAAAAAATTGGACAGTCCCGTAAAATATGGGACAATTCAACTTAGACTGCACTCTGCACCCCCCCCCCTCCCGGATCTATTTCCACCCTGAGCTAGAGTTCAGTCTTTCCTTCCTTCTTGTGGGGGTTTTATGCCGGGCCGTCTCAACATCAGAAGTCCCCGATCAAAGTGGTGTTCTGGGACCCCATACTTAGCAGGAAGTAATGGGTAATATATTTTCCTATACAGTGTTCCCCTTTCACCTGATTTTCACCCGTGCCGCACCCCCGCCCTTAAAATATCCTAGCACTGCCAAGGATCCATATAGCCCAAGTTGGACAACCACTGTTCCTAGACCATTTTGGAAATCGAAATATTTCATTGAGCGACGGCGATGAAAGCCCAAGACAATATTCGGTGATTCGTGGGAAATCGAAATGAAAATGAAAGGGCACATTACCTGTTTGGCAGATAAAGTCTAAAACAGTGGTTCCCATTTTGTGCTCCGCGAAGGCTTTAGGGCTCCGTGTGCACTTTCCATGGGCTCTACGCCCACTTCCAGTAAAATAACATAAATCAGTAAATTTGTAGAATAAAAAAGAAGAGACCTGGGGTGGGGGGCTCCACCACGCAGAGATAGATTTTTAAATGAACCACTGATTTAGAATATCAGTCTCACACTGCTGCATGAGCCACTTTTCTTTAACTTGATACACATACTTCTGTTCCGTGGCAGTCGGATCGCACACAGGAAAAAGAGAAATCGCTTGGACGCTGTTTGACGCAATCTTACAGATGTAAACACAACCACCATCTTTTTTTTTTTGTGCAAATATAAGTGAAAACAAATTTCAAATTTTACATACAGTGGAACCCGCTTACAACGTTCCCACTTAGAACGATTTCTCGCTTTGAACGACCTATTTTCGTGGTCTCAACTCTAATACTCATAAAAATTTCCCGTCTGAAGCGTTTTCTCGCTCACAACGGTTTTTCTCATGACGGTTTTTTTGTATACATGTATTGGAACATCTAAATCATTTTTTTTCTCCTTTATTACACATATAACATTACTATAATTATTATTTTTTTCACATGTAAAAATGAATTTAAAGCCGGAAATAGATCTTTAACCTCTTTACGTTCAAGCTCCTGACAAGAAAATTTAGACGATGCACAATTGAAATAAACTAGCGATACAACGAGGGAAAAATATCAATTCCAGAAGAAGAAAATCGTTCATGGGGTTATCAATGAAGTGTCTGGATACGAGAAAAAGAAAGGAGACCGGGCTGGAATGTATTTTTTTCCGTCTGCTCAGAGACGAAATACTTCAAACCTGTACGTAAAGATATTGCAGCTGTTAAAAAAAAATCATGTGAAACCAGCTCAAACATATAACTTACTTCTTCCTCACTCTGCCTTTCGAAGAAATTTCTCAAACAGAACTTGCTGTTGATCTGGGCAAGAGCTAGGGCAGCATCTTTGCTTTGGTCCTAAAATGCACAAAGAGCAAAAAACGTGCTTGCAGTTAAATTTAAGAAATGTGTTCATCATGCAAAAAAAAAAAAGAAAAAGCATTGGTCAGCTTAATATACGAATATATATTAGACTGATAAAAAAATCCATCTCACTACCGCCACCTGGCTGGCATTGAGTGTTTGTGGGAAGGGGTGGGGCAGAGTGGCTCTGTGCCTTTACTTCAGCCGCCGCGCTACAGTGCGTGAATAAAGAAGGAGAGATCGTGTTGGATATGGTGAGCATGGAATAGTGCACGTGCCCGGCTTGCAAGAGGATCTGGGTTCGATGACTTGGCTAGATGACTTTTCCTGTTCACCCCGGCATAATATAGAGGAAAAAGTCTTGTAGGGCTGAGAAAAAAATTATCTCCTCGCACTCTAGCTTTGTTTTTCTGGACTAGTTGGACATAGAGAAAGGGGATCATTGGAACACATCTCTAGATTTCATAAACCTCTGCGAAACAATATTCTTGTTTATGGGGCAAAAAAAGAAAACATAATGAGCATGATTTTCTTTGTACTTACGGGATCAATTTCGTCCTCGTCCTTTTCCATTTTGATCAGTTCGAATTCCACAGCGTATGGATTTGAAGCGTATTTTGAAAACTTTTCCTGCGAAGGAGTGAACATGAAATGCATTAGACTAAATTTATTATTGCCTTGATGCAGAATTCCTGAGCACAAAACCTGTTCTGAGGTGTGGTTAGCACAGCGCGTGCAGTTTCGGTTATGATCGTTTTTGTGTAGTGACAACCAAAAACCGGCTTTTGTACTAAGGAATGCTGCACAGTTCTGCTGGTATGGATCCAGCTTTAGATTCATATTACGAGTTATTTATGTCACTGTCAAAGCCCGAGATCGGCCAGTTCATGAATTGGGGTTGTAAACTGACCAGCAAACATCCGAATTTCGTGCTCTGGCCAGGCTGTTCGCGAAGTGGCTGGAGAACTCAACCAATGTCCGAAAAGGAACTACTACTACTAACCCACACATGTACCTGGTCCATATTCCTCTGCGGAACTTCTAACGAATTGGTACATGTTGGATTGTGTGTGTCCGTATTGTGGACCTAACGGGAAGCTTGTTTCTGAGTAATTCTTGTTATAGTGCTGCAATCTACCACATATTTTTTGAACTATGAGTGAAGTGTAATGTTTGAATATTTTACCATTGTAGGACTGTTGCTCTCTGCGGCAGAGCAACGACCTGGGGAGATCGGCTTTCATTCGCACCTCGAAGTTGAGAACCACAAAAAACAAACTTCAGCCGACCACCACTGCGGCAACGGTGGGGTTTGTCTGAAAAGAAACTGCATGATTTGGGATTATCGCCATTTTGCAAATTTTTTTAGTGACAATTATCGCGTTAGCTATGGCAGCCTATCATATCGCAGTCAAGGTATGGTGATCATCTTTTTTCCCTTCAAAATTTTACACGAAAACAATACATTTACATTATGTATATGTGTATATATATACAGTCGAATCCCGTTATAACGAACTCCAAGAGATCGGCAAAATCAGTTTGTTATAATGAAAAATCGTTATAAAGGAATTTCAGATTGTTTGAATTGTTCCTATGTAAACTTATTTAAGGGATTAGAAAAGCGTTCGTTAAAACAAGATTTTTGCTATAACGGTATTCGTTAAAACGGGATTTGACGGTATATATACATTTTACATATCCCAAATTTCTTCTTTCCCTTTGTCCATCTATCACACGTTAACGATGAAAAAATTTATTTGGGGCCTACCGGACCGTCTTACATCAGCATATCGAATGTTGGCCAGCAATGTTCAAACACTTCGCGAATTGGCCGGCCAGAGCACGCATCATTTCTGCAGATCCAACTTGGACCAAAACTGTCATTCAATTTGAGGAGTGGCCGATCGTTCCTGAATCGGCCGCACTTCGGGCTTTGGCAATAACACATACATCATTCACGTGCATACACGAACAAAAAACAATCACAGTAATTGCATTCGTTGGGGAATAATTTATTATGTCACTGTAATATTTTATTAATATAATTTATTTTATCAGAGATTTCCAGAAAATGATTCGATTCGAAACATGGGTATTTAGTAAACGAGTCAAAAATTGTCGGACATCTATAAATAGTTACAGGAGCTTATTTTCAAACTAGTGCATTTCCACTTTTTAATCCTGGTTTCTGAATCTTTGTATCGGGCTCTGTCGGATTATGCAACAGGGTTTATTCGAACGGGAATAATTTTGGTTGAAATCACAATGTGAAGTTGGCAGTTTCTACCAAAAAGAAACAATAAAGCGGTTGTCCTACTCTCTTTGAATGTCGTATTTTACAGCAGACCCTCTTGATAATGGACACCCATGGAAACGAAAGTTTTGTCCGCCAACGAGGAGTTGGTTAATGGATAGTAAAATACAATTGAGATGTAATTCAAAAGAGTGTCCGTTAGCGGAAACACCACTAACGGGCACCCTCCTATTAGCGGACAACGCTAAAGCTGGGTGGTTCTACTGTAGAATGATTATTTTCCATACGTTATTCACAAGAGAGTAGAGTAAGGGTACCTTCCTTGGCTAGGTACCATCTGGAATCAACGGGTAGAAATTTCCAATTTTTTCAGACTTGAGCAGCTCCAATTGTGGTTGAAAAGGAACATTTCCACTAATTTTCTTTCCAAACGGAAAATTTCCAAAATTTGAATGCAGATAACTCCCTTGTGAATGTTGATCAAGAAACCTATTATTTAAATATTCTTATACCGATCCTGTATGCTTCCTGTTTGGCTATTTTCCTGTTTTGTAAAGCAGCCCATTCCGGAGAAGAAAAAGGGATTTTTTACTTCTATTGTAAATTTAGTAATTGTGGATATGTTCTTCTATGAAATCAAGCTCCTCAATTGTAGACACACGCACACAAATGGACAGAAAATCAATTTAATATACAGGGTGTCCAGTAAGTGAAAATGCCGCGTTTATCTCATCAACCGTCCGTCGTAGAGGTATGACTTCAATTTAGAAAATGCTCAAAATTCTTACGTAAATTATTCTGTAGCAGTTTTGAAAGTGGAAATACAATGTGTCACATATTGACTGAGATATATAAATTTGAAAATCTGGGAAAAGTTGGTAAAGAACAGTATATAAACTAACGGACAATGCTTCTTTTACCCTAATTTACATTGTTCTTTCCCCAACTTTTCACCGATTTATGTATTTATGAACTCGAATATATCAGTGAACATTGCACTTAAAACTATAGGATAGTTTTTATTCGGCTCAAAAGAGACAGGGAAATAACAGTCTAATTGGAAGTTAGAAGACTGGGGGGGACCATATAAAAATTTAGATTTTTCCACTTTGTGACACTGCATTTTCACTCTGATACAGAGTAATTTTTGAACGCATTTTGAACAGTTTTTAAATTGAGACCATACGAGAAGAAGGCCGCATCAGCACTTACAGGACACCCTGAATATAGTTAGATACATGTAAATATACAGTAAGGTGGTTATTTACTTTGTTCGGCTATTTCCATCAAGTTTTCGAAGAAATCCAAGTAACCTAAGAACAAGTTGGAATCGACGATAGCATATATCTCATCCTGGAAAAAGAAACGATCGAACTAATTCAATAACTTTGCGGTGATAAAGGTACAAAGATCTGAGTTCGTGATTGTCAGTGAAGTATTGGGGAAGAGGTCAACAAATTTCATGTTATGAAAAATTGTCTGGATTCTGTAAACGAAATACTGGTGCGTGTTTGTTAGGCCGCGACGTCAACTATCAAATACTTTTTTCTCCGTCAGGTGTTTTTAAAAAAAAAAAAAAAGAATCTTAATTTCACGAGAAAAACAGCTTAAAATGCACTTTTCGTCCTCAATAAAAGCCCTGAATTATATTTTCATATTATTTTTCATTTATATTTCATTCACTAGCCATAATACCCGGCGCTTCCCGGGTTTTCTTCAATTACTGGGAGGATTGGAATAGTGACAAACCATTCTAAAGGCATGTGTACGTCTGAAACGCATTGTTTGAGAACCATGGTAACCGAAGCAAGCATTCCGAAAGTGATTGTTGGGGGGGAGGGGGGGGAAAGGAACCCAGGTACCATTGTTCCCCAACGGCTTTTTTTTGCAGATTTGTATAAAGAAAAAAACATACATACTTTCAACATTTATATATAAGATGAGATTTTCATTGGAGAACATTTGGAAAAAGAAAAAAATTGCATATACATTGGATCCCGCTTTTATGACAATTCGTATGACTTAGTAAGACTTATTTTCATGGTCCTAACTTTTACTTATATTCATCGAGATTTCCCGTTTACAACGTTTTCCCATTTATACCTTTTTTTAAAACAATTTTTTGAAAAAACGTTCTCTAAGTGGAATCCACTGTATAAAAGATCGTTTTATTTCATGTTGACTTGATTGTAAAAAAAAAAAAAAAAATTCGAGTTTTTGAAGCAATCAAAAAATTATATTTTTTTTGGGGTCTCATGCAGGGGAATCGGTAAAAAAAAGAATACTGTGTGTATATCATGTTCTAAAATAGGAATTACTTGTCTAATATGCAAAATAACATAACTCACTGTATCATCAGCACCAGGGATTGGACTTAGGGCCTGATGAGGATCTATCTTCCTCTTCTTCATCACTGGGGAATCTTTCTCTTCTTGATCTAAAATGTATGGAGAGGAGGGTAATTTTATAACCACATAATGCTTTTCATACTTTAGCTATTCAGCAGTGATTAGGGGCCGTTCAAGTATTACGTCACCAGATTTTTAGACATTTTTGACCCCCTCCCCTGTCAACAAAAGTCAACACGCCCCCCCCCCCGTCAGCTCTGTCCCCACTTCTTAACGCAGATCGCAATCAGAGACATACATGGGCGGAGATACAGGGGTGCCCCCGCCCCCAGCGTCGAAGGTGAAGTTGACTGATTTAATGTATACTATATGCATATATGAATTGACATCATCATCATATCCCCCCCAGACTTCCAAGTGGAGAACTTGGTTCCAGACTCCGCCTATGGAGACATATGCTGAAGGAGGAGGGGAAGGGGTCCCTCCCAGATGATCAAAAATCTATTTTTTTATGGAAATTTTTTTTTTTAATTTAAATTTTGGAAGATAATACCTTTACATGTTATGATCAATTTCTGTTCATTTCGATGCTATTTGAAGGCTAAGAGAACTCAATATTTCTCTCTAAAAATAAATTCATTGCGACCCACCCTCTAGGCTATATATGCTAAACCCATGGCCCTCAGGGTTATCTGATGTGGCCCGCCACCTTTTAAACCTAATTTTGTAAAAATGAACTAAGCGGCACATTTACAGATGGGTTAAGTGACCCGTGGTACATTTTAACATAACTCAAGCAGGTCTGTGGCATTCACAGATCACTTAAGTGACCTGCGGCACATTTACAGATCACTTGAGTGACCCGTGGAACAGTCCATCCTAGCCCTAATTATTTCCTTAATTATAAATAAAAAGTGTAGAAGGGAAAAATGCAACTGATATACATATTTTTTTACAACTCACCCTTGTTTTGAAGACTTTCACCGCAATGTACTATCATCTGCAGGAAGCTGCACATCTCGTGCTGACTAGTAGAGTCTTCTTGATTCAAGTTTCTATAAATGTAAATATTATGCGTTGCAACATTTTATAACGACTTTAATAGGAACAATTAGAACGTCTAATATAATAAGTTGATGCAAAAAGGCATGCGGAACACAGTCGAGGAAATGGCATTCAGAGCGATTTTATTTGTAAATTATTCATTTATACACCGTTTGAAAAGTTTGTCTCATTTTTGGAGTTTAGACATTTTTTCTCGAATTTCTAGAAAAATACTGTGCGAATTGTTCTGAAATTTTGGTCGTATACACCCCCTTTATATTGATAGCCTAATCATCATTTCCAGTGAAAATTTAGTCGCTAGTGCATTTAAGTGACAGACAAAAAATTAAAGAAGAAAACCAAAGTTTTTGCTCAACCCTGTATCAGAAAAAGCTGCAAATAACTTATAACTTTAATAAAATATTGTACTAAGTGCAATTTGTTCACTGTGCATTTTCGTGAGAATAGCACGTATATTCACAAAGAAATAAATTCTTTCTATAAAAATTCAAATTTTGATCGCATGATTTTTACTTATAACATGCCGAGTTTTCGACCAATTTTTACAAAACTCACAGAAAATGTGGTGCCATACATGAGATATACTGTTTAGAAATTCAAGATGTGTGACAAATTATTATTTGATGAGATATGAGCATTATAAAACATAACATATAGCCATCATTGAGAAAAAATTACAATCAACAAAATTAAAACTTTGTTGTGGCTCTTAGCAATAACAAGCAAAGTTTTCGTTACCATTTCCACACATTAGGTTTTTCTTTCCGTGGGCAACTGGAGTTTTACCGGTTCACCCCTCCAGTTATCACTCTTTGAACAAAGGTTGAATCCCCCACAGTTGATTAATGGGATTGCCGCTGTAAGGGGATTAAAAGTTACCTATACTCTGTTCGCTCTAACTTGGGTCCTGATGTAAATAAACCACTGTACCAATTTTTGATATCACTCCGCATCCTTTATCTCTATTGGTTGTAATTTTACCCGCCCCTTCATTACGTGTTCCGAACACGTGCGTTTTTTCCTCAAACGTGAGATTGTAAATTCGTTATCAAGAATATTCCTGGAATTTTTTTTCACTGTTCTCCAAATTTTGTTGAAATAAAAACTGTTGATAACACTAATTAAAATAGAAAGAGTATATATCTCCCAAAAAAAAAAAAAATCGATAAAGTATTCTGTCGTTATCATGGTACACTCCTCAAGAGTTGGGATGACAGGGCTCCAGCCCGGACATTGCCTGCGACAATTCTTGTCATTTTTTTTATTTTTTACGCTAAAAGTTTACTATATAGAAGGGCTGTTGAAAGGTTGTTCTGAGGTCCCGCCAAAGATCACAGTCGGGGGGGGGGGGGGGGGTCACAGTCAGGATGTGGGGCCATGGTCGTTACAAAGGTTTGCGTAAGTTGTTTATTATTTTACGGCAGATAGTGAGAAAAAAAATCATTTTTTCTTATTACTTTTTTTTCTTCAGAATTTTACAATTTTATTTCTGAGCTAATTTATATGGTATGATTTTCCTGGGCCGGATAAGGCTACCAATTATTACGTGAAACAAATGATGAACAACTTACAGTTGTGTTGCCGATTTTTATTTTTCTTGTGGGTCTGTATAATAAAATATTTCATAATAATGTACGGGCTGTAACAGTTCAAATTTGACGAGAGAGTCATCCACATTATTTCGTTTCTTTACTTCAACCTGTTGTTGATATGCTGTTTTTTGTCAAGACAATTTTGGTTTTTTATCCGCGCGTAGGTTGCGAGCCATGACCCAAACATTCAGCAGCAGGAGCCCCTGGACTGGAATCTTTAATGGGCCTCCAGGCCAGGCTTTCTCACGGGATCTCTAGTGTCTGTCATAATGAGGCTAACTGAATCAAGAATGAGCATTACTCTTTCGAACCAGATTTTTAAAACTTTACCTTCATGTCTACGTGATAATCCTCGGACTTCTTCGGCTCGCCGCCTTCGACGAAACCAATATTACTTCCTCCCAACAACCAGAAGTGTGAATTCTTTCAGAATGTGTATATTCACCACGAATGATAAGTGACCCCCCACCCTTATCTAGTGTACGTCAAAGCGTGTGGGTGAGAAAAAAATCTTGTTGACAGCAACTTTGTTTATAGGAGTCCAGAGCAGCTACAAAGAAATGAATTTTCAAATGGCTCTGCCAAATAAGATAGACATGCATATTTCATTTATGTCAATAAAAATTTAAAGAAGAAAACTCTTTTTCTTGCAAGACCTCTTGAAGAAGCGTATACAACTGTATATCAAATCTGTTTGAGAATAGGAGTAATAATAATAAAATGAAACTTCCATTTAAAAAAGGGACGGTAATGTTTGAGTGAGAAAGGCGTATCCTGTCAACACCCACCCTGAAGACATAGCAGCAAAAATGCTTTGACCGATCTTTAAAAAAAAAAAAAATTTCCCATCTTCCAGATAACTTTGAAATAATATGGAATAAACATTTTTTAAAAAAATAAAAATTATGAGGTATTTTATGATATGAGGGGCAAACGACAAAGGACTATATTTTTGGCGGTGTTGTACTGTAAGAAAGGTGAAATGTGTTCTTCAACCAATCATTTTGGGCATCGTACACATGCTTTTATTTACATCAGTACCCAAGTTAGAACGAACAGAGATTAGAGATCTTTTTGAAAACTGAAATATCTGTCCAATTTTTTTCCCACTAATTTATTTACTTATTACTAAGTAGTGCAAACGGAAGTTTAAAAAAATTCTAAAAGTGTTAAAATTTGTTTTTGTACTAATACTGACACACTGTATTTCATTGTTGCCACCTATTCCAGAGGATTTCGACAAATTCAATAAACTATGTTTATTGTTATATAACTGTTATTTATATAGATGTACAGCTGGAAAATATATAGCTTACTTCTCTCTCACTTTCGTACTCAAATGAGTCACTGAGACTGAACTTGTCATCGATTTCAGCCAAGGCCCTTCTAACGGTATACTTCCATCGCTGAAACAAAGAGCAAAAGATTATCACAGGCAAATACAGCAAAACAGTGTTGGGGTTTCGGACAGGACACGCGGGATAAACTGTCCGAAACTGTCTGAAACTGTCTAAAACCTCCAAGTTTCAAAATGTTATGTGGAAACCTTTTGGATTTTTTTTTTTTTCATGATACTAACATATTACCAAAAATTCTAGCAGAAAATAAAACTAAATCAAAAATATTTCAAAAAGGTGTCATTTGTTTTTTTTCCTAAGTAAACTTTCACCAAATTGATGGTTTTAAGTTGGAAATCTGATAGTAAATTAATATCACGTATATAACTGTTTAAATATAAACACTGTGGATAGAAGAATCACTGTCACAATGTTGAAATTTTATGCTTGCTAATTGATTACAAAAAAACAGAATATTATGATAATGAACTTCATTTGTTACGTACTTAGTGTTTTTTTTCAGGTATGATTTCAGATATTTAAATTCCAGGCATACCCCATATGGAAATATAATTCTTATGACTCCTCCTGCAAAAAAAAAACAAAAATTTAAAGTATTGAATGCCTATTTTTTCAAATTCATAAATGAATTCTCGCAGAAAAAAATTTTAAACAGTAATCAATTATTTACGTGGTTCTGCTATGTCTAGCAGTTCTTTAAAGGAATCGATATTGTCGACGTAAGTTGCGGTATCCACCAGAACAAAGATCACCTGCATATAAACCGAAAAAAAAGAAGTTGGTTACGTTAAGCCACCTGCATAGCTTGTAACAAAAAACAATCGAACTAATTCAATAACTTTTCGTGGTTAAAGGAACAGTTTTTCTGCTACAAAGATCTGGGTTCGTGATAGTCAGCGACGTATTGGGGAAGAGGTCGACAAATTTCATGTTATGGAAAATTGTCTGGATTCTGTAAACGAAATACTCTGTTGCGTGTTTGTTAGGCCGCGACGTCAACTATCAAATACCTTTTTCTCCTTCACGTGAGGTTAAAAAAAACGAATCTTAATTTCACAAGCTTAAAATGTAGTGTTTCGTCCTCAATAAGTCCTGAATTATATTTTCATATTATTCTTCATTTAATTTCTGAGTCACTGCACTACTACTAAACCACGCATGCACCTCGTCCATATTCTTCTGCGAAACTTCTAACGAAGTATAAGTATTGTCTGAGGATTTCATGGCCGGACGTTCATAGTCCTCTAATGACTTGCAAGCGGTTTTCGGGCTATTGGGCCATGACCTGAGGCATTTTCTTCCTAATGGCTACGAGGACTTTTTCGCTTGAGACCTACATCCATTTAACCTCAGAAGATGCCTGCGACAGATGTGAGCGAAACGTTAGGAAGAAAATGCCCTAGACCACGGCCTAATAGCCCGGGAACCGCTTGCAATAATCGGTATATGTTGGGATATGCTATAGTGTTATGCTCTAGACAATTAGAAATTATGACATAGCTCATATGCTCTGTTTTCTTCTCTCCTTTGTAATACATTACAAAGGGGTGCACTGTTGCATGATCACTTGACCAATGATAACTCTGGGCCTCATCTTGGATCACAAAAGTGTAATTCTCAGAGAAGTCACATGTAACAACATATTCACCCTCATTCAAGTTTTCCTTGACTTCATTTACAAAAGAGCTTTGCTGCTTAGCTAGAAAATCATGGAGTATCAGTGTGGTCAATTTCTCAGAAAATAATTCGATAAACTCTGATGAGGCCTTCTGTATGGTTTCTAAGTTACATCTGTCTACTGAAACCCATTATCGAAAAGTGATATTCTCAACCATATTATTATCAAATGAATTTTGTAGTGTACTTTTTATTGGGTCACTTCCTGGGCAAGAACTACAATTTCCCTTAATGCAATGAATTGATGCTGGGTTGCACAGCATTTCTGCCAACAAGTGTTATAAGAGGCCAATTCTCCATTGGTTAACATACCAAGCTTAGCATTTTCTATCATAAGTTTGACATTTTGATGTGTAGTGCAAACACATACTGAGTGTGTTCCACTATGTCCTGCTAAAATGCAGTGTTTTGGGAGCAGTTCTACAAATTTAGAAAACCCTATCTTTATTTCTTGAAATTTGTTTGAAAATTTTATATGCTTCTTTTAAATTGCACAAAATAAGTCTTTTAGATATTACTGTTTTATCTCCATTCTCCCCCTTCACAGTTACACAGACAGACAGACATGACCGCTGACCGCCCAGAGAGACCATCTTGGGATGGTTTGCACTCTTTCCCAAAGGGATGGACGGTCTCTGAGATCACAGTTACACAGTCTTTCTTTCCTGGCATTACTCTACTTATTTCATCATTTTCATAAAAAGAACATACTGTTTGCACAACTTCTTGTGACAAATTCTTTCCCGGTTTTTGGTCAGGACTTTCTAATATACCTCTTTCCTTCAAAAGCCATTTTGCCTGGCGTACCATGTAGTTAGGAGTATTGAATTCGCGCATTATCTTATACTCCAAGATTCAGGCAAACAAGTCAGTAGCATTACTTTCTTTTTCCTACTACTAGAGGAAAAGCTAGCTTTCAGATTAGCTATAACAGATTGTTCCAGTGACTCACATTCATTTTCTGAGGAATCCTTTGCATTAGCAAATAGTTGTTTTTTTAAGTGCTAACCCAATGCTTTTAAATTTTTTGGTTGAATACTTCTTCATCTGAAGTTTTGCACTACGCAAAGGGGACTCTTAATTCCTGGAGAGACATATTTAGTGTCTGCACAACCGCTGAAGGTGGAGGAACATAGCTTGTTTGATCATCCGAAAGTTTTCTGCGATCATTTTTTCCTTGCATATTTTTCAATGAACCAATCTGCTTCCTACAATTATCACTAATTTTTGATATCTTTGGCATATCAGGAAACATACCACACATCCATTGAGGCACATTTCTTAGTCTCCTTATGTTTTTCACAGAATGATTGTTTTTTTTAAAGGATTGCAACATTGTAGTGTCTGATATCTTTCTTTCTCCATTGTATAATATCACACAGATCTCAATTAAAATATAGAAAAAAGTTTCTGAAGAAAACACTAAGAAAATATACTGAAATAATATTTTTTTTTCACTAATACCAACACCTCACAAAATATTAACATTTAAAAAAGAAACTTATTACCATCACATTTTTTTAATCACCAACAACATTCACATCCAACTGCCACTGAATCAGTATGAAGACTGATCAGTCTGCCTATGCCCACAGGCAGTTGGAACCAGTTGGACTGGTTTAAAGTGGTTTAAACCAGTTAAACAATAAAATAATCACCCATCATAGTCACTAGTTGAATTTTAAACACATTAAAACTAAATTTATGAAAAAAGTGAAAATTTATTAATGGGTAAGTTGTGTATATTTCTGCGTAAATCTATAAATTTTACAAAAATGTCAATTTTTTTAGTAAAATATATATTTTTGAAATTTTATAAAGTTGTGAACCCATGACAGCCCCACTTTCATACTTAGGGAATTAGTTAAGAACAATGTGAAGTGTTGAATATAATTTTTTGAAAAATTTTGAAGATGCGCTTTTTGATAAATTCAAAATTTAAATTTTAAAAAAACATTTCATCTCAAACCCATATTGTGTTGCATATCATAGGAAAGCCCATAGAAAATGCTGCAAAATGACACCTGTCCCATCATTTTAGCTTAGTTAGGAGAGTTGCTACAGCAATTGGAAATTATGGCCGTGGGGTGTTTTTTAGTGAATTCTGACAACTTCACATCGCCATATTTTCAAAATGGGTTGACATATTTTAATGAAATTGGGTAGTTTTCTTTATCTACATGTAGGCTACCTCTGTGCCAAGTTTCATCAAAATCTGAGATGGTGAGTTAAAATTTATATAAAAATTGTGTTGATTTCACATGGAATGACCCAAAGGAACTTTTTTTGTGGGGGGAGGGGGGTTGGAGAGAAGAATCACTGTCACAATGTTGAAATTTTATGCTTGTTGATTGATTACAAAAAACAGAATATTATGATAATGAACTTGATTTGTTATGTACTCACAGTGTTTCTTTTCAGGTATGATTTCAGATATTTAAATTCCAGGCATACCCCATATGGAAATATAATTCTTATGACTCCTCCTGCAAAAAAACAAAAATTTAAAGTATTGAATGCCTATTTTTTCAAATTCATAAATGAATTCTCGCAGAAAAAAATTGTAAACAGTAATCGATTATTTACGTGTTTCTGCTATGTCTAGCAGTTCTTTAAAGGAATTGATATTGTAGACGTAAGTCGCGGTATCCACCAGAACAAAGATCACCTGCATATAAACCGAAAAAAAATAAGTTGGTTACGTTAAGCCACATGAATATCCTGTAACAAAAAAAAAAATCAAACTAATTCAATAACTTTGTGCGGTTAAAGGAACAGTTTTTCTGCCACAAAGATCTGGGTTTGTGATTGTCAGTGACATATTGGGGAAGAGGTCGACAAATTTCATGTTACGGAAAATTGTCTGGATAACAGGGTTGGTAAAAAAACCAAAAAACCGGGTTTTTTTGGTTTAAACCGGTTTTTTTTTTGTTTTAAATAGTATTAACATTAAAAACAATGAAATTTCTGAAAAATCATTCAATCTTCCAATAATTAACTAAAATAAAATGTTTATTAATGTAATTAACACTATTCCCATCAATAAATATTTATTACATTTTAACAAAAACCAACTTTTGCAATTTAATTATTTTTTGCTTAACTCAATGGATTCCTGTGTGTTTGAAAATTCTTTTAATGCTGTTATTAATCATATAATATATAAAGGTTTTTCTCCAGTTACTTTCAGTATACTTAATTAGGAAGTTATTTTGCAAAAACTAATAAAAATTAGGTGAATATAATATATTTAATGAAGCATAAATAATGTAGATTAATTAGCAATGATTTACGATATACAGGGTGATTATAACTAAGGTTCTGATTTCAAAACACTGTAAAAAAAGAACGATTGTCAGAATGACTTGAAAATTGACATGAATATTCTTGAAAAAATTCAATTTTATTTGATAAAGGGGAAAAAATACTTAAAAATGTAAAATTAATGACATCAAACATGGGAGAAATTTGTTTGCAGAATGGAAACGATAGCCAGTCATGGCAGAATGATACCTTAATTATAGTATTTCACGATTTCATAATTCATGGGAACATCACAAAAAACGAAGTAATTGAACAAATAACAACAACTTCCTTAAGAAATATTAAATATGTTGTCCACCGCGTGTTCTGGCTATGAGGTTGACAGCACAAAAATTCTTGTTCAACAACAGAATCTGAGTATGCCATGGTCATAATGTGGATGTGTTTTCAATTCAGCTTAATTAAACCAAACATGCCCCCCCCCCTCCCCGTTAATATTCCTGAGGAACTTCTAAAATAATATAGGGAATGTGCTGGAGATTGCAATTCACCAAAGTTTGCAATCTGACCACTGTTTATAACATTTTGAGGTACCCCCACAGCCAGAAGTTGCAAGGTTGCAAGGTTCATCCTCTCAAAATGGGTCTTCAGCAGGTGCTTTGCTGGTATTGCAATGTGCATCTTGATAGGAGTTCTATCCACACACTGATGCTGTGGAAGTGTCGAAATGATGTGGTTGCACAAAATAGATTATACTGCTCGCCAAGTACAGCATCATCTACTTGCACATTTTGCACTTTTTTCTTTTGCGAAATAAACTTCCATTGCTTCAGGAGTATCCATGCAAATTTTCAAGTCATTCTGATCAGTACTTATTATATAGTTTTGGAATCAAAACTTAAAGTATAATCACGCTGTATATAGCTGATTATTTTTCATAAATCTGTTACTACTATACAGTAGAACCTTGATTAACTAGGCTTAACAGTGTGTGTGAAAGTATAAAAAAAAAACAACTATTGAATATTAAGACTGGGAGATATACAGTAGGAAATGTGCTACTTCTTATGGGAAAGAAAATGAAAATATATGTGAGGTAATGTAACAACTAGTACACTAGTCTTTATCCTTTAAGGACAGCTGGTGTCACTACTGTAGCTGCTTCTTTGTGAAGGGAAAAAGAAACCCTGTGAGATAATACACCACTATATTTAGATGTATGATGCAATCCTTATTCATGAATTTGCTAAAGATAGAGCATCAGAATGTAGCCAAAGGTTAGAAAATGTAAGAATGAGAAATTTTGGCTTTTACATATAACTTTAAATGACTAAGATACTTCATATGAAAAATATATATATATTCTGGCCACTTTTATGAGACTTTTTGAAAAAAACCACTTATAAAATCTTATGTCATTTAAAGATATACCATCAGAATGTACCCCAAGGATATAAAATGTGCTAAAAATAAAACATTTTGGATAATAATGAACCAATATCATATTTTTCAAGGAAAAAAAATTATATTTAGGCAACTTTTATTTGATTTTTTGAAAAAAACCACTTGGTTTAAACCAAACAACCCTGCTGGATAATGAATGAATGTCTGTAAATGAATACTGGTGCATGATTGTTAGGCCGCGACGTCAACTATCAAATACCTTTTCCTCTGTCACGTGAGAAAAAAAACTAATCATAATTTCACAAGTAAAACAGCTTAAAATGCACTGTTTCGTCCTCAATAAGTCCTGAATTATATTTTCATATTATTCTTCATTTAATTTCTGAGTCACTGCACTACTACTAAACCCCACATGCACCTCGTTCACATTCTTCTGCAAAACTTCTAATGAAGTATAAGTATTGTAGGAGGATTTCATGGCCAGACATTCACAGTCCTCTAATGACTTGCAAGCAGTTTCCAGGCTATTAGGCCATGACCTGAGGCATTTTCTTCATAATGGCTACGAGGACTTTTTCGCTTGAGACCTACGTCCATTTAACCTCAGAAGATGCCTGTGACAGATGTGAGCGAAACGTTAGGAAGAAAATGCCCTAGACCACGGCCTAATAGCCCGGGAACCGCTTGCAAGAATCGGTACATGTTGGAATGTGCATGTACATGCTGTGAACCTAACGTGAAGTTAGTTTCTGTGTAATGCTTGTTAAAGTGCTACTACTATTAAACCAGACATGCACCTCATCCATATTCCTCTGCGGAACTGCTAACGAATTGGTACATATTGGAATGTGTGTACGCACGCGCGTAGCGAACCTTCCGCAAAGTTTGTTTCCGTGTAATGCTTATTAAAATGTAGTGCCGCCATCTGCCATCAATTTTTCTAACTATGTATGAAGTGTAATGATTGAATAACATACAATTGTAGGCCTGTTGCTCTCTGCGGCAGGACTTTTTAATGGGGAGATCGGCCTTAAGTTGTTCCTCAAGTTGGGAAGCACAGAAAACCAACTTCAGCCGACCACCACTGTGGCGATGGATGAGTTCCTCTGTGATGGTATGGGGCGTGTGCAGTTGGCGTGGTATGGAACCCCTGATACGTCTAGATACGACTCTGACAGGTGACAGGTACATAAGCATCCTGTCTGATCACCTGCACCCATTCATGTCCATTGTGAATTTCGACGGACTTGGACAATTTCAGCAGGACAATGCGACACCCCACACGTCCAGAATTGCTAGAAGTGGCTCCAGGAACACTCTTCTGACACTTCCGCTGGCCACCTAAATTCCCAGACATGAACATTATTGAACATATCTGGGATGCCTTGCAACGTGCTGTTCAGAAGAGATCTCCACCCCCTCTTACTCCTACGCAGGGGCGTCGGAAGTGTTTCGAACCTGTGGGTGCCCGTCTTGAGATTCATGTAGGAAATTTCGATTTTTGAATCAATTCTGTGGGTGCTCGGAGCCGTTCTACAAACTTTCGTGGGTGCTCGAGCACCCACAGCTCCGACGCCAATGCTCCTACGGATTTATGGACAGCCCTGCAGGATTCATGGTGTCAATTACCTCCAGCACTACTTCAGACATTAGTCGAGTCCATGCCACGTCGTATTGCGGCACTTCTGCGGGCTCGCGGGGGCCCCTACACGATATTAGGCAGGTGGACCAGTTTTTTTGGCTCTTCAGTGTAGCTGCTGCCTCTCGATTTTACACAATAATATCTCTAAAACAATATTTTTTCCAGTCCGCAGAGCATTATATCTATATATTTCTCTGATAAAATTACATTATCGTGAAATTATATACATATATATAAAATAAATGAAGCAAAGCAATAATCACCCAAGTCCACCAATACGCAGTGAAGGACAATACATTTTTATTCCAATGTGATTTGCTTATGAAGTACGGCTTGAAGAATTTCAATAAATTAATTAGAATGCTGAAATATCCTCGTGAATATTTACACGTTGAAAAATATATTTATTAAAATAACTCATGTACTTCTACAATTTTCCATCCCCTCCCCTCCATTAAAAAAAAAGGGGGAAATATCTAGCCATGCTAACACCTTCCATTTCTACCATTAAAAAATGTATACAAACAAGAGGAGAAAAAGAATACATTCTTACTTCTTGATTCTTCCCTCCATGATTAATGTGCGTTGCCACCGTCACTGCAATAAAAAATTCAGTAAATATATAGTAGTAGTAGTTGTATATTCCCAAACTTCATTTTGATTGGTCAGTGGTAGATGCACTGAGCTATAAAGCCGGGTTTTCCTAGGAGCAGGTTTCTGTGCCGCGAGCAACGTGATTCACCCAGCGCGACACAGTTTTTCTACAGAGCGCAATACGGCTCACGACAGCGCTTTACGTTGGGCATTATTGGCTGACTCCTTCTGGAGGAGTCAACTGCTTCGTGCTCCGCGGTTTTGCCGATATTCTCTTCACTCTTGTGTGTTTTCTTTTCCTTCCCTTCTAACCGGAGCATGCAGACGACAGTGTAGCTGATGCCAAAGCCATATACTTTATACAGCCGCCCTGATCTGATGCGCCATGCTAGGAAAACACAATCGCGTAGCGTGATTATGTAACACGTTTCTGTCGGCGCGAAATAGTCTAATTCGGTTCACGCTGCGCAACAAACCTATTCCTAGGAAAATCCGGCTTAAGGCTTATAGCTCAGTGGGTAGATGAGACAAATACAAGGGAAAAATCATTTTTCCCTGTGTGGAAACAACCATGGAGGGATAAGCTGACCATATTTTCTTGATAGAAATACGGGAAATTGAGATTCCAAATGCGGGAAAATACGGGACATTGCCAATTATCGCCAAGAATAACGCCAAAAGTACACAAAGTTGCCAAATATTGCAGAAATTACGGAAAAAAACCGCAATGGCGAGAAACGAAGCGTTACTGCAAATTACAGTGGATTAAATTAAAGTCTCGCCACAGAGAGCAACAGACCTACAAACAGCACCAATTCAATCATAACACATCACTCACTTCACTTCTGAAATATAGATGGCAGCACTGAAAAATCAAAAACACAACACTACATACGTATTCAGACTGTAAGGTACACACACAGTTACACTTCCGGCACAGCTCACTAGGTAGTAAACCGCCCATGGCGATAGACCTGAGTTGTGCTCGGTATGAAAGAAAAAAAAAAGAAAAGAAGTGGATTAAATTGAATTCCACGAAATAAAACGTTCAACAAGACAAATGTGGGAGATTAATAGGGTGACCATATTTCCTCGAGAGAAATACAGGAAATTGGGATTCCAAATACGGGAAAATACGGGACATCGCCAATTATTGCCAAAAATGACACCAAAACCGAACAAAGTTGCCAAATATTGTTGAAATAGCAAAAAAATCACAATGGCGGGAAATATAGCATTACTTCTAATTATTAAAATGAATTCCACGAATAAAAACGTTCACTAAGACAAATGTGGCAGATTAACATTCTCATTTATAGTTGTAATTATCATAATATAATTTATGAGTTGAAAAATAATTTCAATCTTTGACTTCAATAAAGAATAAAAATCCAAGTAGGTGTCATGTAAGAAACGGGGAAAACCGGGACACTTTTGCCAAAAAATCGAAACGACCAGAGAATAAAAGAAAACCAGGACTGTCCCGTGAAATACGGGATGTATGGTCATTTATGGAGGAAAGAATGAGGCTTTTCGAATAGACGTCATAATAATCATCAGCATCACTACTGAGGGACATACAGTGGATGATCCCCATAGAGATCAATGTTAAAATTGCCGATTTTAGCATAGAAATGCGGAAATTTCGTGGGTGTTTTCTGCCACATCAATAATTTTAAAAATTGGATTGTATCTTTGGTTTTCGAAATATTGAGCTCGCTTAGAGATACGAAGCGTAGAAAATTAAATATAAAATTACGAGCCAGACCCACATTTGAGGTGGATATTCATGCAATAACATTGATGTCAAATTTTTAATTATATCTTCTCAAGCGGGAAAATGAGGATTAATGTACCTACGTATTGTCTTATATTATCCAATTGCACCAATCCATATAGTTTAGGATGTTTTCAAATTAATTATAGGCCCATATAAATTACATCGAAGAACGAGAACCGCAGCTTTAATCAAGCATTTTGTGAAGGAAAAAGAGGCAGATCGATAACTTGAAGTTAAAAAAAAATTCAAAATTTCTAGTTCCCATTAAAAAGGAGAAAAAATGATTCATTTCTATGAGTCTTGATTTATTGGATTTGTTACTTTCATGAATCGCACAGGAAGTCCCCGTATTGGTTATCTTGTATGCCCCTCAAAATATCACGTGATCCAGCGTCCAAAAAGCCTCATACACCATGGGAAACAACACAATTTCAGACATTTTGTTGGTACGTGAATCACTCGCCTTTCTTCTCAGTGTGAAACTACGGGTTTTTTTATTTTGATTGACAGTAATCCAGGGAAGTGGGAGGAGAGAGAAGAAGAGATCGGATGAAACGGCACTAATTTGGCCTAAGGGTTCAAGTATTTGTTCAAGTATTACGTCGTCATCGATGTGGGGAGAGGGGGTTTCCGATTTGCTGACTTTTGATGACAAGGGGGGAGAGGGGGTTTTGGATAATGCTTACGTCATCAACCACCCTTTATGAAAATATGAGTTAGGATTCAGAGGGGCAGAGCTGATGATGACGAAATTTCGCTGATGGGGGGGGGGGGTTCAGCGTTTTGCTGACAAGGGGGGGGGGAGTCAAAAATGGCTAAAAATTTGCTTACGTAATACTTGAACGGCCCCTAAGGAGGAATCGGGAAAGGACGAAACGGTGGCTAGCCGGAAGAAAAAACATTGTGATGGTCATGGCTACTGGACGCCAGCATTTAGTGTATGTCCTCAGGGCTACCGCGCCACCTCTGCTGTTTCAGTTCGTAGAAGGCAAAGCCTCTTGCTTGAAAGGTAATCTTAATGCAGCTTTGTAGACGGCCATAATGACTGGATGGAATGAAAATTCGCATAAAAAGATGTCGCATTCCACAGTGAGAAATTGCCTTTGGGTGCTAATGAAGCACGTGAAACCCCCTCCCCCTCCAAAATCCTGGAACAGGGGCCCGTAGGCTGCGCTCTTCAGCGTACCCCCCCCACTATAGTGAACTAATTGCGTGAAAAAAAGACAAAAAAAAAAAGACAAGAATTGTCCAGGCCTGAAGCTCGGCCAGCCCCACTCCATGATACTGAGACAGCTTTGCTGCAAGCTTTTGTACACAATACAGTGGATCCCGCTTACAACATTTTCCTCCTTAGTGCGACTTATTTTCCTCTCTCTGGTGCCGCATTACTTTTTTCCGATTTGCTCTTATTACAAATACTCATCGAGATTTTTCTCGTTTAAAGCGTTTTCCCGCAAAAAGTATTGTACGAAATGACTGTTGAATGACGTGTGTACTGAATCACGTGATTTCGCTCACGGTCCCCTCTAATAATCTCCTCCCTCCACCCCCAGTCCGAACATTTCCTTGGTTGTGAAAAAAGAGGCTACATTTCGTATCGGCCTTTTGTTTATTCGCTGTACTGTCTGGAGGACCGACACATCTCCCCTCAAAACTCCTATTCATTGTTGGCATTGTTGGATCGGTTGAACAGAAAAATATTTATGGTTCGCGTCTGCAAAAATACAGTTGTTAGAAATCTTTTAGTAAAATAATTGAACGAGTGTGTACATAAAGGATTAATTTTTCCCCCACGTGGATGAATCCTACTGTTTTAGCCCAAAAGAACGTGGGCTAAAACTATATTAACTACACTGAAGAGCCAAAAAAACTTGTTCATCTGCCTAATATCGTGTAGGGCCCCCGCGAGCACGCAGAAGTGCCGCAACACGACGTGGCATGGACTCGACTAATGTCTGAAGTAGTGCTGGAGGTAATTGACACCATGAATCCTGCAGGGCTGTCCATAAATCCGTAGGAGTAAGATGGGGCGGAGATCTCTTCTGAACAGCACGTTGCAAGGCATCCCAGATATGTTCAATAATGTTCATGTCTGGGGATTTTGGTGGCCAGCGGAAGTGTCTAAAGTCAGAAGAGTGTTCCTGCAATTCTGGACGTGTGGGGTGTCGCATTGTCCTACTGAAATTGTCCAAGTCCGTCGGAATGCACAATGGACATGAATGGGGGCAGGTGATCAGACAGGATGCTTACATACCTGTCACCTGTCAGAGTCGTATCTAGACGTATCAGGGGTTCCGTATCACGCAAACTGCTCACTCCCCATACCATCACAGGGCCTCCACCAGCTTGAACAGTCCCCTGTTGACATGTAGGGTCCATGGATTCATGAAGTCGTCTCCATACCCGTACACGTCCATCAGCTCGAAGCAATTGGAACCGAGACTCGTCGGACCAGGCAACGTGTTTCCAGTCCAATGTCGGTGTTGTCGGGCCCAGGCGAGGCGTAAAGCTTTGTGTCGTGCAGTCATCAAGGGTACACGAGTGGGCCTTCGGCTCCGAAAGCCGATATCGATGATGTTTCGTTGAACGCTGACACTTGTTGATGGCCCAGCATTGAAATCTGCAGCAATTTGCGGAAGGGTTGCACGTCTGTCACGTTTAATGATTCTCGTCAGTCCCGTTCTTGCATGACCTTTTTCCGGCCGCAGCGATGTCGTAGATTTAATTTTTTACCGGATTCCCGATATTCACGGTACACTCGTGAAATGGTCGTGCGTGAAAATCCAAATTTCATCGCTACCTCGGAGATGCTATGTCCCATCTCTCGTGCTCCGACTATAACACCACGTTCAAACTCACTTAAATCTCGATAACCTGCCATTGTAGCAGCAGTAACCGATCTAACAATTATATAGGCGTTGCCGACCGCAGCGCCGTACTCTGATTGGTTCCATATCTCTTTATTTGCATACGCATGCCTGTACCAGTTTTTTTGTCTCGAGCCAAAGATCTTAAGTTTATAATGAATCTATGTTAATCTAAATCATAGTTTCCCAACCTTTTTGTCCATCGCCCCCTTCCAGAAATTTTTTTCTCCCATCGCCCCCCAACGCAATCTAACCCATGTAAGATCGTATGTTATACCCGTAGTTTCTACCGCCCCCTGGAACATTCCATCGCCACGTTGGGAATCACTGGTCTAAATTCTACAAGTACAATGTAGTTGGCTCTGAGTATTTGTTTTAATCAATAGATGGCAGCACATTTATTTTAGAGAAACGATATGAGGAAATCTATTTTAGGGAAAATTTCGTCAGACACGAGGTTTTTCACTGTGTGTGGCAGGGGGTTACATTCTAAAGCCGGGTGGGTGCCTAAGCCCAGGCCCGCACAATTTTGGGGCTCTAGGTGGGGACCCAGAACGATTCGTATGTATAAATTTTTGTTTTACATTATAAACTATAAATAATGTATATAAGAGTTGAGGCCCATTAAAGACCTGACCCAGGAGGCCTGGCAAAGATCCCAGCCTATAAGGTAGGTGCCCATGTCCTAGGCAGAAATTTTTGGAAGGCCCTCGGGTGACGGGAATCGCCCCCCCAGCGTCAAAGGTTGAGTCGACTGATCTAATGTATATGTGTATTCATTAATTGGCATCATGGCATCATCATCATCATTGTGCCTCCCCCCCACACTTTCAAGTCTATCTCAGCCTGTGTGGGGGGGAGGGTCCTGTATTAATTGTATTTTTTAGTATTAACAGCAAACTGATATGGTTCTTCATTTGAATATGAATGAAATTCTGACAATACGAGATGCGTTTAAAGTCATCAATATACATAATTATTGCATAGATACGAAATTAAAATTACAAAAACAAATATTATACAAAGTTTACATACTGAATTACCCCATATTCAGGGCCGTCTTAAGAGCATCATGGACCCCCGGGCCAAATGATTCTTCAGAGGCCCTACGTGGTGAATTCTCGGAAATTCCAACCACATTTCATTTTTGTGAGGCCCCTTTTCTCTAGCGGCCCCGGGCCGTGCCCGGGTGGGCTCATGCGTTAAGACGGCACTGCCCATATATTATATAAACGCCCTGAGTGTGAGCCCCATTCGGGTTGGTTTTCCGAAACCTTATATAGACAGTTATACTTTCCTCTAGTATTGAAGGTCAAGTGATCAAAATTTAATTAAAACTGTCGATTTGTATGAATTACACACACACACACACACAAACAAATGGACACTCTTCTTCATACATCAGGCATCTTCTCAATCCGTTGCTCGCGAGCACCGCGGTGCTCCTCTTAAGCACCTAGAGTGCTCGATGGTAGTGTCCGATTTTGTGCTCGAGAGCACTTGATCAACGTCCCAAGTAAACCCACCTTGTACAAATTGTATTGATGATGGATTAAAATCATCGTGATTTCATGCATTGGTATGTCCAACTTGCCGTAAGCGGTGCTCTTCCTTTGATGATGGTTGTAGGCAGTGCTCGCGACTAGAAAAAAGTCCTCTGTTATACATGTTACGGTAAAAGCCCGAATATACCGGTGAAGTTTCACCAAGGCGAGTTGGTAAAAGCCCGAAACACGATCGTGAACGCTTTCATTACACACTTTTACCAAGTCGAAGAGCCCGATATTGATAAATCAATTAACCATCATGGACTTATTAGTTCCTGATGCTAACTAAGCGAGTAATAGTTCCAGTGCCCTCTTAACGCATGGGCTCACCCCGGGCCAGGGGGAACAGAGGCCTCACAGAAATGAGATCCGGTTGAAAGTTTCTAGAATTTACAAGGTAGGGCCTCGGAAAAACCACTTGGCCCGGGGGCCCATGATGCTCTTAAGACGGCCCTGAATAGTTCTCGTGAATTCATTAATTAATTGATTTAAAGTTCAGAGTAAATGGTTAATCAATTTACTCTGAACAGTGAAAGCCCGTTTTTAATGAATGGCCATCATGAATTTAATAGTTCCCGACTCTTAATGATTGATAATTATATTTTAGTGGTTATAATTGATGGTTAATCGAGTAATTATTTCGTTAAAGTTATAATTAATCAATAATTAGTCGATGAATTAATCAAGTACCATGAACTTATAATTTCCTGGTATCTATCTATCGTCACAAACTAATAAATTCATAGTTTTTTATTATTAAATTTGTTTATTATCAATTACTTTTAATTATCAAATAATTATGATTATTTATTAATCATTAAGCGGCAAGAACTAACAAGCGCACGATGATAAATTGATTCATTAAAAAAGGGCTTTGACTTGGTAAAAGTCCGAAATGGAAACGTTCATAAGCGGGCTTTTACCAGCTGCCATGGTATTACCTAGGTCTTACCAGTAAAAACTTAGGTTTTACCAGACTTCGTGTTTTTACCGATGAAGTATGTAATACGTATATGTACAGTTCAATGTTGTGATTCTCGAGACCTTTACCTCTCTCTCGATAAGAGTACGGCGCATTTTCTGGTAAGAACAACAATGATAAGCCATGTCTACTGTTCAAACAACAAGGTACTTATTCGGAGTTCGTCGACCCTCGTACCAATGTCCTAATTTAAGGATTGGAGAGATTCTTCTCTCCCTCGGTGAAATGTTGTGATGGCATGTGTCGCATGTGGCAGTTGTTCAAACAAGCGTCTGGAACGAAACGGTAAGAGTCCGACAAGGAATGCGTATAAACGCGTGATCCGTAATGAAGAGGTTCAATGCCTATAAATCGGATGCCGAGTCCGAGAATGAAAAAAAATGAGAGATTCTGAACTTTGTTCATTTTTCTCTCTCATTAAATGTAAAATTATTTCTTTCATCGAAACAATTATTTGTTTCACTGATTCTAAAGTTATTTCTTTCGAATTTAGAAAAAACGAAGTCTTTCGGAAATTGTTTCCTTCATGAATTCCGAAATAGTCCCCCGCCCCACATTAAGTCCTGGAGCCGCAGCGAGTTCACGGATCATTCGAGAAACCCACCACACAGATCCAAGTGACACGCGGCACATTTCCAGATCACTTGAGTCACCCGCCACATGGATCAAGATCACTTGAGTCACCCGCCACATGGATCAAGATCACTTAAGTGACACGCGGCACATTTACAGATCACTTGAGTCACCCGCCACATGGATCAAGATCACTTAAGTGACACGTGGCACATTTCCAGATGATTTGAGTGACCAGACAATGATCAAGATCACTTAAGTGACACGTGGCACATTTCCAGATGATTTGAGTCACCCGCCACACAGATCCAGTGACACTGGATCTGTGTGGCGTGACACGCCGCTGTGGTGGTCGAGTGGTTATAGTGACGGACCTGAAGTTGGTTTTCTGTGGTTCCCAACTTCAAGACGTGAATGCGAGCCGATCTCCCCGTTAAAAAGTCTCGCCACAGAGAGCAACAGGCTTACAAATATTCAATCATTACACTTCACTCACAATTTGAAGTATAGATGGCAGCACTGAAATATCATACACAACACTAGCTACACACTCAGACTGTAAGGTAAACACACTCACTTTGTTCCAGACTCTGCCACGAAGCTGAGCTGGAAGAGATCTCGGCAACGGGATAAGTCCGGTGGCAGAGACCCTGGCGTTCATTCATTCAGATCCAGTGACACGTGGCACATATTTAGATCACTCAAACGACCCGCGTCACATTTCCAGATCACTTGAGTGACCAGCCACACAGATCCAGATCACTCAAGTGACACGCGGCACATTTTCTTATGATTTGAGTCACCCGCCACACAGATCAAGATCACTTGAGTGGCACGCGGCGCATTTCCAGATCACTTGAGTGACCAGCCACACACACATCCAGATCACTCAAGTGACACGCGGCACATTTTCAAGTCACTTAAACGTCCCGCGGCACATTTCCACATCACTTGAGTAAACCCGCCACACAGATCCAGATCACTCAAGTGACACGCGGCACATTTCCAGATCACTTAAACGACCAGAGGCACAGTTCCGGGGCACTCACGTGGCCCACCGGTACATTTCCAGATCACTTGAATGACACGTGGCAAATTTACAGATCGCTCAAGTTACTAGCGGTGCTGTTCCAGATCACTTAGGTGTCACGCCACGCGACGCATTTTCGAAAAACTACTTTCTTCGTTGATTTAAAAACCATTTGTTTCGCTAAACCTGAATTTAAAAATTTCTTCTTTGATAAACTGAAAATTTTTCTTCTTTCATTAAACCTGAGAGAACTTTCATTTTTTAAAAATTACTTCTTGCAAAAAGTTGCCAATATCTAACAAATAGGAAAGTGGAGAAATCAGGAAAATTAAGAGTGTAAGGCCGGGATTACACCGTAAAAGTTTGATAAAAGTCCTTTTATAAAACTTGAAGAATCCCAACCAATAAGTGTTTATCGGTTACATTGTACAAAATGCGACCGGTGACCTTACTGGCTGAATTTTTCAAGTTTCATGAAAGGACTTTTATCAAACTTTTACGGTGTAATCCCGGCCTAAGACACGGAATTTTATATAGTTTATGAAGTTTTATCCATAAATTAAGTAAAAGATAATATCGAAGCGGCAGCGTTTTTGTACACATCATTCACTCCCCGAGCACGAAAACGAAACAAATAGAGACTTGTTTGCTCACTTTTAAGTGAATTTGTAGCCATTTAATGACTTTCTGCAAATAGACTCGATTCGAAACGGCCATAAATCAAGAGCCGAGAGGAAAGAAAAAAGCCAAGAAAATCATTCCCATTTTCGTATTATGTAACGAGTTGGCGAGATTATCAAGAACACGCCAAATAGAAGAGGAAACAGTTTCCAGTCTTGCATAGTCGATGTTTTAAGTTTATATCATACATGCTCAACTCATGACGCGTGCCAAATGTTTCCCGGGGCCTCAAACCTAATTTTGTGAAAATTAACTGAGCAGCACATTCTCTCCCAGATGACCTGTGTTTTACCTGTGGTGACTTTTTCCCAGATAACTTGAAAGTGGCTCGCACGACATTCTCGCATCAATTAAGCTGTCTGTGGCACATTTCCAGATCACTAAAGTGACTCGCAGCACATTTGCAGGTCACCCAAGTGACCTGAGGCGCATTCTAACATAAATTAAGTGGTCCGCGGCACATTTCCAGATCACTTAAGCAGCCCTTAAGATGAATTTACAGATCACGTAAGATATATCCGCGGCACAGTTCCAAATAACTTGAACCATATATACTCAGCCCATGTCCAAATGTGGCCCTCGGTGCCATCTGATGTGGTTCGTGAATTCAAATCACTTGAGTGACCCTCGGCACAGTTCTAGAGCACTTACGTGGCCAGCGACGCATTTCGAGATTACTTAAGTGATCTGTTAATGTGCTGTGGGTCACTTATATGATCTGTGGGTCACTTAAAATGTACCGCGAGCCTGCTAACGTGCGGTGCAGTTCCAGATCATATAAGCGTCTCGTGGTACAGTTTCAGATAACTCAAGTGTCTCGCGGTACAGTTCCACAGCACTTATGGGGGGCGGGCAGTGGCAGATTTACAGAGCATCTAAGGTACCTTCGGAAGCCTGCGGCCCGGTAGAATTCTTCTTTTTTTGAGTGGGAAGCCCAGTTATAAACACGACTGATGGGAAATAAATAGGAAAAAATGAAATAATGAATCAGTCTTCGACCCGGTTTGACTGATGCTCGGGCCCGGTGGTTGAGGAAACTTCATTTTTCTCTCATTAAATGTAAAATTATTTCTTTCATCAAAACAATTATTTGTTTCACTGATTCTAAAATTATTTCTTTCGAATTTAAAAAACGAAGTCTTTTGGAAATTGTTTCCTTCATGAATTCCGAAATAGTCCCCCGCCCCACATTGAGTCCTGGAGCCGCAGCGAGTTCACGGATCACTCGAGAAACCCACCACACAGATCCAAGTGACACGCGGCTCATTTCTAGATCACTTGAGTCACCCGCCACATGGATCAAGATCACTTAAGTGACACGTGGCACATTTCCAGATGATTTGAGTCACCCGCCACACCGCTGTGGTGGTCGAGTGGTTATAGTGACGGACTCGCGATGCGAGGATCCGGGTTCGAGCCCGACAGTGGTGGTCGGCTGAAGTTGGTTTTCTGTGGTTCCCAACTTCAAGACGTGAATGCGAGCCGATCTCCCCGTTAAAAAGTCTCGCAAGATTGATCTAAGGGGCCTGCGGCAGATTTACAGAGAACTTCAGGGGCCTACGGCAGATTTAAAAATCACTTAAGAGACCTGTATGTCACAGTTCCGGATAACTTAAGTTACGTACGGCACATGCTTTAGGACACTTTTTCTCCATTTTTTTTTTTTTTGCCCTCCCCGACTCCTTTGCGTAAGTCAACGTTTATCCGCGGCTCCCCGGAGATAGTCTAACGGTGCGTTTTTTTCGTATGCTTACTCGCTTTAACTTTTGTAGGCCGGGCTTTCACTGCGCAAATTCACCGCGCCTTTTCTTTTTTCTTCCCCCCACTCCCCACGTGCCCAATCCGGTTCCGAACGCAGCGCCACGACAACGAAATCCGATTGACGCAACGCGAGCAGGGCAATCATTTCAACTTTTTAAAGGGGGGGGGGCAAAGCACATGTACTCAATGCATGTATATATATATATATATATATATACAATTTTTAGTGTATTTTTAAAAGCCGGGGGGCTTCCCTCCCTGCTCCCCCCCCCCCCTAAATGACGGGCCTGAACGCGAGCCACTTCGACGTATCGGTAGGAATATCATCGGAATTATTTGAAGTGATTTCAGAATCGTGAAAGAAATTATTTCAGGAGAAAGTGATAGAAATAATTTCAGAATTCGTTAACAGAAATAATTTCAAACTTACTGAAACAAATAATTTCGAGATATCGAAAGAAATAATTTTATATAAATTCAAATTATTCTATTGCAGTGGCCGTTCGGCCTTTCGCATGGTGACAGAAAGTCCAAGGGCGTAGCGAGGGGGGACTTGGAGAGGCAGTGCCGTCTTAAGGCATGGGCCCACCCGGACACGTCCCGGGGGCCTCTAGAGGAAAGGGGCCTCACAAAAATTAGATCTGGTTGAAATTTTAAAGAATTTGCCTGGAAGGGCCTCAGAAAAATCACTTGGCCCGGGGGCCCATGATGCTCTTAAGACGGCCCTGCTTGGAGGTCTGGTCCCCCCCCCCCGAAATGAAAGTGGTCCTCCCCAGAACGAAATTTCTAGCTACGCCCCTGAAAAAATTCAATATAAAGCCATTTATGATTAATGGTTTAAAAAAAAAAGTAACTAAAAGCTACAATATATATTGAGGGTCCGTAAAATGATTAAAATCTTGGCTACATTCACCGAATGTGGTCCTTCAAGGTTAGGTCGGAGTTCGATTGAATATTTGATACGTAATTAGCTAATGTTGCAAAACTAGCGCTAGTCGAAATTATAATGAATAATTATATCAAAGTCACAAACATTTGCAAATGGAATTATTCAAATTTTTTTAATTTAATTCCATTTGCATTAATTAACATTTTCATTATAGCGACGCATTTTTCTCAAAATTTTTGAGCATTGAGCAAATCGATTATTGCTAATGTACGAATTTTGTTACCGAATTTTCATCATCGCATGAGTTGCCTGAAATTTTGAGATTAGATGGCAGCACCAACAGTATATAAATCAAGCCTCCATGGAGCTTATATCACTGGAGAGAGAGTATGACGTCAGCGGTCTCCGCCTTGGCAGTGCTGGGAACGGTGTACCCCAACACCTTTCGTCGTAACATCACGTGACTCCGTTTAAAACAAACACAATCCCCCGTTATTTTCTTATGGCATCTACAGGAATTTAAAACAATAAATGAAAGAAATAATTTTTCAGCATCGATGAGATAATTCCAGAATTAATGAAAGAAAATATTCTAGAATTAATGTGAGAGAATAATTTCAGCATTGATAAAAGGGATAATTCCAAAATTAATGAAAGTGATAATAATAAAATTAATAAGAGATAATTCCAGAATGAAGGAAAGAGATAATTCAAAAATTAATTAAAAAGCGATAAATCCAAAATGAATTAAAAAGAGATAATTCCAAAATTAATGAAAGAGAATTCCCGAATTAATGGAAGAGATAGTTTCAGCATTAATGAAAGAGATAATAATAAAATTAATGAAAGATAATTCCAGAATTAATGAAAGAAACAATTCCAGAATTAATGAAAGAAACAATTCCAGAATTAATGAAAGAAATAATTCCAGCATTAATGAAAGAAATAATTTCAGCATTAATGAAAGAAATAATTTCAGCATTAATGAAAGAGATAATAATAAAATTAATGAAAGATAATTCCAGAATGAAGAAAAGAAACAATTCCAGAATTAATGAAAGAAATAATTTCAGCATTAATGAAAGAAATAATTCCAGCATTAATGAAAGAAATAATTCCAGCATTAATGAAAGAAACAAAACCAGAATTGATGAAAGCAATTATTCCAGAAGTAATGAAAGGAATAATAATTAATAAAGGAAATAATTCCAGAATTAATTTTTTTTTGAAAGAGAATTCAAAAAATAATGAAGGAAAAAATTCCAGAATTAATGGAGGAAAATCCAGAACTGATGAAGGAAAATTCAAGAATTTATGAAAGAAATGATTCCAGTATTAATGAAATAAATACTTTAGTATTTTTTCACCTTTAGAAGAGTTGTCTATCTTTTTTTTAATCTTTAAAAAGCAATATTTAGAGGCCGAACTGTACATTTGTAAGGGCATAGCCCACTAAACAATGAATGTCTAGTCGGCCGTGGTAAGGGCAAGTTGCCAGGCGGGAACTTTGTTTTCATCGAGTCACGCCTCGCATTTGATGTCGCTGCAGTCGCGGCTGCTGAATGGTCCCTCCAGTAATATAATCTCGATTTAAGCCTCAGAATCTCTGTCGTCTGCTTCTCTCCAGGTCACTTGTTCTGGATGTCTCCTTGTGTCCTGAAAAAATTACTGAACTGGCAGTTCAAACTTCCAGTTCTGTTTGCGAGATTAGCTTGTAGGGAACCGACTTCTTGTCTGTCGTCTGCTCATTAAGAGGTTTTTTGTTTTGGACGTCTCCTTATGCTCAAATAAAATAGCCGAACTTTTAGTTTGAATTTCCAGTTCAGTTTATGGGCTCTGTTTATAAGGAACTAAACAGAATAAAGGATATAGTTTTTTTAATTTTAACTTCATCATCACCACATCAGTCACTTTTAAATTTGAGACTAGATGGCAGCACATTACTATAAAGTGGAGTGTGGGAAAATTCACTTTTTACGATCTTATCCGTCCTCTGCTTATGGGGGAGAGCTTTGTTTATAAGAAGCAAAGCTGAATGAAGTATTTAGTTCTTTATACCTGAGCTTCGTCATCACCACATAAGGTACTTCTGATTTTGAAAGTAGATAGCAGCACCAACAATATTTTTAAAAATGAATGTCCTAAAGTATTCTAGAGCAGTGAATGAAATTTTAATAAATCAGGGCAATCTCTAGAATCCTGGCTAGGCACGGATTCAAATGATGGATTATCATCTCTCCCATGAGTCAAATTATATGGTAAAAATGGGTCTGTGTAAAATACGGGACGATCCAACGAACATGCACAATAAATCGACCCTCCCAACACATCAACCGTTGCTCTGGCGGCCCTCCATACTAAGCTGGTACTAGATTTGGTACTATGATTTTCACATGTAAGCTGTTCTTACATATGAAAATCATATAGTACCAGATCCCATATAGTGCAGTCACTCTCCCTCCATTTTATACATAAAGACCCTGGTCATGTCCACATAGACCCAAGGGTTAAGATGCCCCTGGTTCTATGGACGGATCTGATGAATTCTGAAAGTAGTAACATTTTTCAACCATGTTTCACTTTTAAAGCTTATCTCTTTACAGCTCTCTATGACTCCCTTCACTGACTGTCGTGGATCACCTTTCATCTGATTTTCGCATGTGGGCCCCCCCCCCCTAGAATATCCCAGGACCACAAGGGGGCCATATGGCCCCAGATTGAGAACCACTGTTCTAGAGTATTAAATTAATTTTAATTGCTTTAAAATTGTTAGTGCCATTGTAAATTCACTGCAAATGCTACAAAGCAAAAAAAAAACCAGCTATTGGGGGACGACATAACGTTTCGAGTCACCCGGTATATACAGGACTCATTCCTTCCTAGATACAATATCTATAGGACGTACTGAACTAGCGGCAAGACTGGATGTATTTATCGCACCCACGTCCTGCAGGAGGGGTCGCTAGGCTTGGATCTTTGTTGGGGTCTTAGAGGCTAGATTTTTAACTGGTCTCTCGGTAAAAAAAATTTATAGTATGCAAAAAAAAACAAAAATTATAAGAAACTAGGTTGAAGCCTTTCGGCGCCCCACAGAGGCCGTGCGACCTGTGCAGTCACATGGGGAAAGGGGTCCAAATCCGAGTTGGAAAGCAAAAAAAAAATTTGTTGAGCTGGAAACGTCATCGGGGGCACCAAAAATAGATCCCGCACGGGCAGAGATTCCTTTCTATTTTCTGCCCCACCCATTTATACATCAAGGCCACCTTAAGACCATCGTAGACCCGGGGCCACAACTAGAGGTTTGGTCAGCTGTGTCAAGCAAGCATTTTGGCACCCTCTTGTAATGCTGAAGCAGAGTCCAGAAGCTTCATACTCTGTAATGAATTTATAAAAACCATGGATTCCATACCCTACAGCATGGCCCATAGGCTGGGATCTCTGACACGCCTCCAGGACAAACTTTTCATGCCCCCCCCCCCGTAGTAAGTTTATAATGTGGGAAAATACACAAAAAAAAAAAGATAATTATCGTCCCGTGTCTGCTCCCCTCTAGTTGCGGGCCTCGGGAGCAGCGTGTCTTGTGACCCGGGTGTCGGATCAGAGGGGGTGGGCACCAAAATGCGTCCTGACCCCGGCTGACTAAGCGTTTAGTTGCAGTCCTGCCTACTCTTGTGTAAAGGGCCGCAACCAGTAGGGGTGGGCCAGCGGGGCCGTTGCTCCCCCCCCCTCCTGGCTTTTGAAAATACACTAAAAATGGTATATATACAAATATATATATACATACATTGAGTACATGTTCATTGCCCCCCCCCCCCCACACCGGAAAAAGATGAAATGACGGCCCTGGGGTCAAGTGTAAGCAAATGATGTGTTGGTGATAAAAAAATCACCCCTTTCAGTTGGCGCCCTTTGAGGCCGCGTAGTTCGCAGGATTCAGGATCCGACTCTGTTCATGAAACAAAATATCACTAATGTTGGTACCGTACTAGGTGAATAATTAGATTATTTAGTCTACTATGGACCATTAATAGTGGAAGCATCGCCGAATGAAACTACAAACATCCACCTTGTGCGCACTATTTGTACCTCCAACGACCAACGAAAGGGGAGGTTTTCAAATTTTGCGGTCCTGTGCGACCGCACCTTTCGCACCCCTCCCCCTAAGTCCGGTGCTGATCGGAGACAAGTTGGGAAAGAACAGCATAAATGAGGGAAAGAGGCTTGTCCTTTAGTTTACATGTTCTTTCCCAACTTTTCTCAGATTTTTGTATTTGCAACAACTTTCTAATTGGGTTTTTTTAGGACAGGGTGTCCATGTAAAATCAATTTTTTTTTAATTTTGTGACACACTGTATTTTCATTCATTCTCAAAACTGAAGAAGAGCAGTTTCTGGACACATTTTTAGCATTTTTCAAATTGGAACCTTACCTCTACAACAAATAGTCGGTGAGATGAAAGGCGAATTAACAGAGGCCACCCTATATAGTAAATCCATGGTCTATCTAAAAAAAGTTCGAAAACGTGCATTTTGGCAGTTCAAAAAAAAGGGTAAAATTGACATGCACGTCTCTATCTTGCATAATTTTAAAAATTAATCTTTTAACAAATTTTTCATAGTAATTTTTAATGAAGAAAAGTATGGAGATCAAGCTGAATTTAGGGATGGAAAAACCAATGAAATTATTTAACATTGTAATTTCAAAGCTAGAATCAAAACACTGAAAGGAAAGATACGTTGAGTTAAGAAGCAAATAATGAGGAAAAAAGACTCTTTTTGATTGAGGGTCCATTTCCTCGATCAAAGTGTATAAAAATATACGATGGCTCGTCTCTACTAAGTATAGACACAAATGTGGTAAATAGCATTAGTTTTAAAGATGTTATCAAAGACTTTGAGCTAGAAAAAAGTAGGAGAAAGCTTTTAGATAAATAAAGTGAGTGCTCAGAGAAATATCCAGATCAACCTTAGACACAGTCACGGATCCACAGCGATGAGTCAGGAGGGGTGGCTAATTATGTAAGATTGTAGGGTTGTCCCGTATTTTACGGGACAGTCCAAGTTTTACCATATTATCCGGATTTTGGGAGGGGTGATTTCTCCCCACCCTACTTCTGGATCCCCTGCTGGTCTTAGATTAGTTACTTCCGAAATACAAAGTTTCGTTCAATGTTTTTTTTTTCTATTGATAGATTCAATATTGTGTAAAATATACGTATAAAAGGGGGGGGGGCCGCACCAAAATTATTTAAGTGCTTAGGGCTTTCAAACATCTTAATCCGGCCCTGCTCGGGCAACACCTACTAGAGAAGGTTTTTCTGGTGGGTGTTGGCTCGGGTGGGCCCATGCGTTAAGACGGCACAGCGTGGCTTCCTATTTATGTAATCTCTCCACCCCCCCCCCCCAACCACCATTGTTCCCGAAAAACATTCCGGGGGACCATCAGGTCCAGAACCAATGAAAATTGACAACAGCACAAGTTTCAACGAATTCGGTTCTTTCTAGCTGTAGATATTATTTTTGAACTCAGAGCCCTGACTTCAACGATAAAACACCTAATATTTCACCTGAATAGTCAGGTCTGAACTCCCTGACGTTAAAAACCAAAGAGTATTTTAAGCAAGGAATATAGATCCGCATGATTGTGCGAACTATCCGAACCCTTGAAGGGTTAAAGCCTTTTACAAGCGGCTGAAGTTGGTTTCCTGTAGTTTTCCTATTCAGAGAAGTATCTTCAGCATGCAAAAAATAAAAAAAAGGGTTTTATTTTATTTCAACACCGAAAATACGGGAGCTACAGAAGAGTAACTTTACCCAGGACTGTTAAGAGAGGTTGGCTCCAATATCATGCTTGGAATCCACAGAGTGGTCGTGTAGGAGTCGTAATGGACTTACATCGCTAGGATCAAGGTTACAGCCCCACCGGTGACACAGTGGTGATAGGCTGAAGTTGGTCTTTCGTGCATTTTAAAGATTCGAGGCGCAAATGCTAGCTGGTCTCCAATTTGCAAAAAATCTCTCTGTAGAGAGCTTTGCGGAATTCCAAACCAATCGGTACACGCCGGAATATGTGTTTTACATTTGTCTGATCCTAACATCTCAATTTTGTCAGAGTCATGCAGGTTTCGCGTTATTCTGGTGCTGCCATCTTACGATTCATTATAACTACTTCTACTTTAACCGTACACGCACCTCGTACGCATACCTTCTGCGGACTTTCTAACGAATCCGTATATGTGTTTTGAGTGTTTGTGTGACCCTCAACACATTTGTGTTTTCAGAGTTTTACATGTTTTATGTTTTATGCTGGTGCTGCCACCGCTATAACTACTGTTTTCACTACTTAATCGTACATGCAGCTAGTACGTATTCTCTCTACAGATTTTCTGACGAATCAGTACATGCCGGAAAAACACATGAAAAGTAAACATTATTTTCATTTATTTGTTAAGAATGAAATCGAAGCAAATATAAACAAACTAAACTAAAAACAGGCGATAGTTAGCCAAATATGGTATACTCTGAATTCAGATTTCTCTGTTGCACATGACGTTTCCAAATTTGATTGTTGTGTTACCCTTTAATGAACGGTCAATTGTTTCCCTTTTCGCAGTTCTATTTCATCCATATCAGCTATAAGGACTTCAAACCTGCTTGCAAAATCACCGAAATTTTGCGTCCGGAAAACTAAGGAGATATCCAAAGCCAATCATCCAAGATCCAGTCCAAAGATGAGGCCCACCGTTCTCGATGACATCCATCGCCTAGTGCCGGTCACACGCAGGGAGGTCCAGTCTGCTGTGGATCTTCTGAGACGCGTCCGAAGGAGTGGTGAGAGTGGCAGCCAGGGTCCAGGTGGAAACATCAACAACCGTGGTGGCCGTGGTGGCAACGAAACGAACGGCGGAGGAGCAGCTGGGCCGTTCGGCAAGAGAAACTTGTTTAATTTTCGTCTCCGGCGATTTCATTATTCTTGGAGAAGTTGACTTTTCGTTCTAGAGAGTGATCCTATGATAGGGGGTTTCGGTAGTTCCTTGTTTGATATTTTTGTGTTTTACGAAAGCAAGTATTGAAAAAAATTGAGTAGTCCGAAGTGTCCAGAGTGTAACGAATAATAAAACAAAGACACAGAAGTTTTTAATTTCACGCTGTTGTGTGTAGTGAATATGTTTTTTTTCTAGACCAGTGGATTTCTATATAGAAACGTCCTCTCCACTTGTCAATATAAGATTCATCGAAAGACTGGTTATTTGTGGAGATGAAGATTACAAGGAAGAAAATTCATCACTGCCCCCACGGGGACTCGAACTTGAATTTTCTTCCTTGTAATCATCTCCACAAATGACCAGTCCTTCAATGAATCATGTATTGACAAGTGGAGAGGACATTTCTATATGCATGTGGCTATCTGGTTGGCCTATGTCATTGCTATTAGCTATTAGCTGATTGTTGACGCCGTCCATGTACGGTGCCTTTCAACATATATACGCTCCAAGGTTAAGATATTCCATCTGCTTCCATAGCTTAGATGGTGGAGCACTCGTCCGGCAGGCGAGAGACCGGGGTTCGAGTCCCCGTGGGGGCAGTGATGTATTTTCTTCCTTGTAATCTTCATCTCCACAAATAACCAGTCCGTCAATGAATCTTGCAGTGGATTTCTGCTCACATGTAAAACTATTTAGTGTTTTAAAAGGAGCAGAGATTTTGAATCCTCTCTGATACAATTGATTATAATAACATATATAAGGGTATTTTTTTTTAAATATGTGCTTTGCGTTAAAAAAATAATTTTTTTTCGTCGGGGAGGGAGGTGCACGAGCCCCCTGTGCCCCCTCCCGTGTACGTTTCTGATCCCACCACTATGGGTTAGGAGGTAGGGAGCAGTGCTGACGAAATTTTGCTCACAAGGGGGGAGGGGGTCAGAGTTTTGCTGACTTTTGGGGGGTCAAATATGGCAAAAACTGTGTTGACGTAATACTTGAACGGCCCCTTTTCATTTTTCTGAGGCCCCTCTTCTCTTAAAGCCCCCGGACCGTGCCCCACCCAGTTCCGTCTTAACGCATGGGCCTACCCGGGCACGGCTACGACCACCTCTAGGAGGTCGTGGCCTCAGAAAAATGAGAAGTGGTTGAATTTTTCGAGAATTTGCCACGTAGGGTCGCAGAAAAGTCACTTGGCCCGGGGGCCCATGATGGCGTTAAGACGGCACTGCCTACAATTCGAGTACACTATATATTCGTTGCACCATAATTCGGATTGGTACTTTAATCGAGAAGTTATCCATACTTAGAATAAGACAACCATAAGTATTCTTTATGGGCATTGTATAATATTTTATCACGTGTATATATTGTTTATAATTTTTGTGATTGTGTTTTTAATTGGGTTGCTGTATTATTGAAACATATAACATCCATACTTGTAATTGTCATCTTTTTCTCAGCCACCTCGTTGGGCATTTTGCCTGTTGTGGCGTTGTATTTGTATTTAAAACTGATACCTTATACTTGCACATTGACGTGTAATTCGAATTGGGGATTGAATACATTGAACTATAATTCGGATTCGCACATTAAAACGGATAATGTGCGGTTTGAAACGAATTGAACATCATTTCAGAAAACAAAAAAAAGGCGTCTACTTGAAAGTGATTCTTCCGGTACAGATTTGTCCTCCATATTGTGATGAAACAAAAAGTCAACAAGTGATTTCCTGTTTTTCGAAACATAATTAACTTTGTGGTTGTTTTTTTTTTAAAATGTATTTTTTTTCTCCCTCGAAAAGTCACAGAAAAGTGTCCAGAAAATCGTCTTAAATTGATTTTTCGTAACGTCTCAAGAATCACGCGACGACATCGCAAGAGAGACTCTTAAAACTTGGCGACACTTGGCGATATTTTGAACGAGGAAAAAACCAAACAAACAAACAAAGAAGGGTCAAGGAAACTTTTCCAAGAAGGTCGACTGTGATGAGAGAGAGAGAGAGAGAAGAGATTCCTGACCGTGTTATGGCCTTTAAGAATAATAATAATAACAGCAATAATAATAAACTAAATGAATACATGTTACATATTTCCCCCCCCCCCCTTCAGCCAATTTCTAGAAGAGGAAGGACAAAAATTACAGGTGCGGGGCATAATTATCGTTTCCTTTCATAATTTTCTTGGCTTGATTGAGTAAAGAGCGATGCCATTGCAGTTGGAATTTGAGGTTTGTGGAATTTCCAGGGTGGAATAATATTCTTTAATCACGTGATTTTTCCTCCTTCGAAGTACAAGAGAGCGGCACCCCTTAAATTATTCGGAAAAACGTGACGCGTGTTAAATTTTTATTTGATTTTTTGTTGATTTCAGGGCCGTAGCGTGGCTTTGCGGACCCCCGGGCAGGCAGACTTTTTCTTGGAGCTCCCCCTGGAAAAAGTTATGCTCAAAAAAAAAGAGGGGCGGGGGTTGCCCGACATTTTTTCAATATTATTCGTTTAAGAAGCGAAATTTCACTTGAAGGATTACTTAAAATAACCAAAATAATTGTACTTTTTTATTTTGTGGGGTCTCCCAATTCGGCTCGGGCCGCCCCCCTGCCTAGTTACGGACCTGAATGATTTGATAGATGTTTATGTAACATGAACTAAAATATGTGGCATGCATTGAAATATGCATTAAACGTTATTGTGTGTGTGTGTGTGTCTCACACTGTTTTTTCAGATTTTCCCCTGCTGTCCATCCACTTTCTTGTCCCTGTGAGCAGGACCGTCTTGAAAGCATTACAGGCCTCCCGGGGAAAGGAATTTTTCTGTAGACCTCCCGCCCCTTACCTTGCTAGAAATACACGACTATTAATTTGCATACTTACTCTTGAAAATTGTAACCCAGATCAGTGATTGAGTGAGAAAAAGATTGAGCAATTAAGAGCTGACGACAGGGCCGCCATCAGACCACCATGGGCTCCCGGGCCGAGGGATTTTTCTGAGGCCCTACCTGGCAAATTCTCGAAAATTTAGATCTCATTTTTGTGCGTCACCCCCCCCCCCTTCTCTTTAGGCCCCCGTGGCGTGCGTTAAGACGGCACTGGCTGACGAGTGAGAAAGCGATTGACCGAACGAGTGAGAAGTGATTTTTTGACCAAGTGGGCAAGAAATAATTTAATAAGCAAGTGAGGGGGAAAAGTGATTGAATGACCTAAATTTTCCTTGACCTACGCGGATCCATAGGTCGAGAAACGCTCAACTAAATAATACCAAAACCCTGATGGTTTGATTCACCCCGACATAGCGCATCGATGATTCTCCATCCACGTGATGCTGAATATCATACCATACCACAATTTTATTTCTGGTATACCATCTTACGCATGAAAACAGGAAAAAAGTGACTTTTTTTTGGTTACGAATATACCTTACCACAAGAAAAAGAGCAAGTCCATTTCCCACGGATTGGATGAGTGGTTTTTCCGTTCTTTGTTCTTGCAAGAATAATATAGATTTTTTTTTCTTTGCTTTTCTCTTGTTTTCAGGTTCTTTGTTTTGATTGGTCATCTGTCAAGAATTCGTGCTGGCGACGGTCCATTAGTGCACCACCAATCCCATCTCTCTCTCTTTACCATGGAAAAGAGAACACTAACTTTTTTTGTGTATTGTGTGTTTCTTCGATACGCCATAGATGACAATGGACATGAGACCCTGTTATTTGGGCTCGACCAAAAACCATTCCATCATCCCCCTTTTTTTTCCCTCCTTCTACAAGTAGTCCGCATGTGTTTAACTGTGCCAAAGCCTGAAATTTTCCAGTTCGCGAATTGTTCAATTTCGTTGCGAATTGATCCGGCCAATGTCCGAATTTCGGGCTTTGGCAGTGGCGTATTTACAGGGGTAGCTTATAGCGGGCTATAGCCCAGGGTTTCAAATTTGAGAAATGACTGGCCAAGAAAATTAGTGGAATTTAAGGGTGGCAAAATTTTCATGATCTTCAGTAAATCCGCCTCTGCCCAGACAGCAAGAGACTAAGTCAGTGAGTGACCGAAAGAGTGACCCAGTAAGTTTGTGAACACATGAACGATTGAAAGAGTGACTAAGAGCGTCAACAAGCATGGGAATGACTAAACGAGGGACCTACAGAGCGTGAGAAAGCATGCGAATGACCACAAACGAGTAACCTACAGAGCATGAGCAAGCATGTGAATAACCAGATGAATTTATAACAGCGATAACATTGGATAACACTGAATAACAGCGTCAGGGACAGGTCAGTGAGTGACCTTAGAGCGTGTGCAAGTCTGTGAGTGACTAAAACAGCGTGAAAGCATGTGAATGGCAAAAAGAGTGACTTTAGAGCGGGGACGTAACTAGGGTTTCTGCCGTTGCCCCCCTCCCCAAATCTGAATATCGATAATTTTATAACGCTGTTCTTCGTTCCCACCTAAAACTGCCGCCCCTTAAACTTTTCCACCAGGGGCAGTTTCTCTCCCTGTCCCCCCCTCTAGTTCCGTCCCTGCTTTAGGGCATACGGTGTACTTGCAGGAGGGGGGGGGGGTTGGCCAAGCGGGTTATATATAACGTAGGGTAGCGAGTTCGAGAAAAGAGTAGTCACGGAAAATTAGACTAGAATGGGAGAAGGGGGGCGGAAAAATTAATGTAGAGCCTACCGGCGGCAAAACCATAAAAGCGCCTCTGACTAAAGTGTGATGACAAAAGACATAATTCGTGGTCATCTCCAAGTTGGAGGACCGTCTTACATCAGCTTGGCCAAGGATCTCCGGCCAATTTACCGGATAAAGTCCGATTTTCATAAATGATTCGGAGTGGCCGCATTTCGGGCTTTGGCGGTAACATATCTATTATATGAAACAGCACCTAAAGAAGAATGTGTCATAAAAGAATCACGTTCTGGTGTATCTTGTGGTTATATAACAATGCCCCCCCCCCCCAAAATCAAATTTTGATTATAGATTTTGGCTTGGTGAGTTTTTCCGGAAGAGATGAAGCAATTTTATAACATACTAGCTATAATACCCGGCGTTGCCCGGGTTTTTTTTCAATGAGGCTTTTTTGGATCACGTGATATCTCCCTCTTTCTTTGAGGGACATACAAACCGTGTTCAAGTTGAACCAATATGGCGACTTACTGCGCAACTCACGAAAGAAACAAATCTAGATTTAAAGAAACGTAGAAATTTTTTTCTTTTTCTAGGGGTGCCAAGTATTTCGATTTCCCCCACCCCCCTGAAGTTCTAGTTATTCATCTGCCTGTTTCTGCTTCAAAAAATGTTAAAACACTGGAATTTCTTCGATGTACTTTATGAGCCCATAATTAATTTTAAAACAATCTAAACTATATGAATTTATGCTAGACTATATGAATTAAGTTAGACAATAAAGAGACATTAATTTTCATACTTGGGAAGATATAAATAAAAAGTTGAAATCAATGTTATTGCATGGATCTCAACTCAAAAGTAGGTCTGGCTAATCACTTCATATTTAATCTCCTAGGCTTCGTATATCTCTAAGCGAACTCAATCTTTCAAAAATCTAGAATCAATAAAATTTTTTAAAATTATTGATGTGTGGTGGAAAACCCCGCCAAATTTCCGCATTTCTACAGTAAAATCGGCAATTTTAACATTGATTTCTATGAGGATTACCCTTTTCCTGACCCTCAAGGTGATGCTGATGATGGTTATGAAGTCTATTCAATAAGCCTCGTTACTGGGAGGATCGAAAATGTGGCCAACCATTATAAAGGCATAAGTATTATACATATACTGACAGCGTTGAAGAAATGACAAACCATTGTAAAGGCATATACACGTCTTAAACGCATTCATTGCTAGGGAACCACGGTAACCAAAATAAACGTTCGGAAAGTGATTGTTGAGGCCCAAAAACCATTGCTGCCCAACCGTTTTTTGCCCATTTGGGGCATTTGCCCTGCTCTGACGAAATTTTAAAGTAGCCTATCGTTCAAGTCGGATCCCATTTGGTATATATGCAAAATTTGGTAGCAATCGATCTAAAATTGTTGATTTGTATAGAGAACATACACACACACACACACACAGAAAATCAATTTTATGTACATACAAGATATACGGAAGACTGGATGTTGTGAAGATATTTATTATTTGAGATGTTAATTTTTTAAGGAAGGAAAAATCTCATCTTCCGTATATCTTGTATTAACAAGTGGAGAGCGACATTCATGTCATTTATGTATATAGATTTTTCTACAAAACTTGATAGATTTTTCTTGTAGTTAACCTTAAAATTGACTTATGCGAATTTAAAGCTTGAATAATTATGAATATAGTAAAAAAACCTCTCTTTCGCGGACACCTTCGAGAAAAACAAATTTGTCCGTAAAAGAAAGGTGACCGCTAAACAGGGGTTTCAAATGCATGCTTTTATTATATAAGGGGAAATTATTATTTGGCCGTCAAAGAGGGGTGATCATATCTGATCACTCATCAAGCCTACAATATGTACTAAGCCTAACTATGTACATAATGTACAGCAGGGGGTCTGTCTCTTCAAACTTTCACGAGTCGCGAGCACTGCCTATACTTGGGATAAAACAAAGAGCGCCCCCCCCCCCAAGGGTGCCGGTTAACCCCTAGAAGAGAGCGGGCCATTTCATTGGTTTGAAAACGTGCCACGGACCGCTTAAGTACTCGACAGACACTCGAGTGATCTGTGAATGCGCCGTGGATCTTGAGTGAGTTAAGTGTTGCGAGAGCCGCTAAAAGTGATCTGGAACCGGGCCACCTGAAGTAATCTGTAAATTTGATCAAGTCACTTGAATAATATTAAAATATACCGCGGCAGCTCGTGTGTTCTGGAACTGTTCTCCACGCGAGTTAAGGGACCCTCGACATATTTACAAAAATGACTTAAGTGATCTCTGAATGTACCGCGGGCAACTTAAGTGATCTGTAAATGTACCACTAAATTCATTTTCGTAAAATTGAGGTTTGAGGTCACGCGAGCCACGAGTTGAGCACGTATGCCTTACGGCAACGTATGCTTGGAATCTGCATAATCGTAATTCTTGAATGCAATTTTCACAGGGTATTTAATTGAAGAGTTGATTAAGAGTGCTCGCGCGAGCACGAAATCTGGCATGAGCATCGAGCACTCTTGGTGCTTCAGGGGGAGCACCATGGTGCTCGCGAGCAACAGGTTGAAGATACCTGATGCACACAGTATTATCATAATTACATTCATTGTGGAATAAAAAAATTCCCGATTATTTCCCCCCCCCCCCCTCCAATATCCAACGCGTGCATTTTCCCACCTCCATATGAATTTGTCATCGCGTGTTTCGCACGCCGTAAACATCGATACTCTTTTGGAACGAACACCAACAACTACAAAAAAACAAAACACAATAATAATAACAATAATCGTCTTTATTGGTGACATTTCGGCGGTTGCCAAGGTTACGGTCATTTGCAGGCATTTACGATGCACAGTATAAAGAGCGAAACGGACTTGAAATATAATTATATAATCACGAAAAAGATTTAAATACTGAACATATATATATATACCGCACAGATGCTATTTTCTTTATATCACACACACACACACACACACACAGGAACTGATATAATAATTTCTTAGAATGAATTATTTTTTATTTATAGATAAATACCTATTCATAGTTACCGCTAAAATAAATACTGCCAGGGCGTTGGGAGAACGAGAAGCCGAATTCCCCGAAACTGATGCCGACCGATAATTCCCAATACCGATACCGCCGAATAATTTTTACATAAAAGTATCATTTCCCTTTTGATAATTATTTTTCTGAACTTGAATACATGTGTAATATATGCGTGTACACACACACACAGTGATACCCCGGCTTACGAATTATCTTCGTATTCTTCAACCGCGCTGGTCCGTGGCTATTCGAACATTTCGTACAATTCATGTATAGCCACTACGTATAATTTTAGATTGAAATTTGAATTTTATATCGTCTCTCTCTCTCCTCTCTATATTGGTTTTGATTTCCGTCTTAGCCCGTCAGCAGGTTTGCGAGTCATTTCTCCCATTCGTTTGCCGGTCCTTGAATTATACAATCTAATAGCTATATAATATCCGACGCTGCCCGGGTTTTCTTCGATTACAGGGAGGATCGGAAAAGTGGGAAACCAATTATGAAGGAATAAACTATTATACGTACTAGGCCAATACTAGCAGCATTAAACAAGTGACAAAAACCATTGTAGAGGCATATGCATGTCCGAAACGCATTTATTGGGAACCCCGGTAATCAAAGTAAACATTCCGAAAGTGATTGTTGGGGCTCAGAAACCATTGTTGCCTATGTTTCGACGTTTTTAATTACATAATTTGACATTGTTAACTGCATATTTTGACATTGCTCACTGCATATTTTGCCATTGTTAACTGCATATTTTGCCATTGTTAACTGCATATTTTGCCATTTTCAATCGCATATTTCGACATTTTCAGCATTTTTAGCGCATATTTCAGCGTTTTTAACGCATATTTCAGCGTTTTTAACGCATATTTCAGCGTTTTTAACGCATATTTCGGTGTTTTTAGCGCATATTTCGTCGTTTTTAGTGCAAAATTTGTTTTTACTTTTAATGCAAATGCATTTTTATTTTTAGTGCTAATGTATTTTTTACTTTTTAGTGCACATTGCATCGTTTTTAGTGCACATTTCATCGTTTTTAGTGCACATTTCATCATTTTTGGCACATATTTAATCGTTTTCAGTGGAAAATTTATTTTTATTTTTGGTGCACATTTGTGTTTTTTAGTGTATACTTTGGCACTTTTTTAGCGCATATAATCCGGTCTCTAGTGGTGGTGACCGATATTCGCCGCCATGTTATCTGGTTCAATGTTTCTCCTCTGGCACACATGCTGTATTTCGAAATTCACTTTCATTTTTCACGGGTTGATAAAATATCTAAATTCTCCCTCAGAAAACAGAAACAGGTTCCGCCACGTCACAAAGCAGCCTAATGATTTGACCTCTCATTAGTAGATTCAAACAACCTGCAGAAGATCATTGGTGGTCCCCATTTCTCGGCTGGCCCTTCGGGAGTTCCAGGCCCCCCGACAGATAAACCGGAAACACATATAGGCTACTATATGGGATTTTTTTTTTCTCTAATAAAAAGCCTCTTTGATTGCTCAAGATAAATAAATGCCTGCTTAATCCGAGAGAAATGCGGTAGAACAAGGGGAGCTTGACTTCAGGAGAGCGCATGCGGGCCACTTTATCGATTTTGAAAACGTGCCGTGGGCCAATTAAGTGATCTACAAATGCGTCGCTGGGCAGCTTGAGTGATCTGGAACTGTGCCCCAGGTTATATATGTTTCCTGTAAGTATGCCGCGGATAAATTAAGTGATCTGTAGATACGCAGCTGCTCACTTAAGTGATCTGCGGATGTACCGCGGGCCGCTTGAGTGATCTGGAACTATGTTGTCGTCGGTTATTCAGGCGATCGGAAAATGAGCTGCGGGTCCCTAAAGTGATCTGAAACAGTGCCGCGGGTCGCAGCCATGGACCCACATAGAGGGGGCTGACAGGGCCCGGGACGATTATCATAATTTTTTTGCTTTTCATGCTATAAATGAAGTGCAGAAGGGTCCCGTTAAAAGCCTGACTGAGGGGCCATCAAAAGATCCCAGCCTAGGCGCCCCACTACAGGATGTGGGGGGCCATGATCGCAGCACCCCCCCCCCCCCCCCCTGTAGATTCGTGTCTTGCCCAGGCTTCCAGATATAGATCTTATTTTATAAAATTTTCGTTCATGAATTATTTTTGGATCAAATCTGAATTCGACAAGTAGAAAGGGTCTCGCTTCTGGATAAGACAGGGAGGCCCGGTAAAAAAATGGTTGGTTCAAAGGGCGGGCCCATGGGTTAAAAGATTTTAGAAACACTGCGCACTAGAGCGTAGATTCCCAGCTGGTGTTCCGCGGAATTTTAGAATACATGAGTGATTTTATGGATTTCCGTAATAGTAAATATAGCCCACAAGTATAGGAAAATTTGTGAACACGTGTTTAGTGGCGCCGACATGAAGAAAACATTGGGAATGGGGAGTTCTGAAAGTCGCCAGTCGTCCCGTATGTACGTGTGGGGGGGGGGGGAGGAGGGGAGTTATTAATTATTGGTGGGGGAGTCCTCAGCCCCCCCCCCCCCCTCACAAAATTGATTGGAATAAGTTGTCTTCTTGCCCTTTTAAGAATTTTTCTGTCCTTCATGTCCTACAAGGGGGCATGCGCTTGAATAATGGCTTCAAGTTGGAGAGAAGAATGGGAGCGAAATTTTTCAAAAGATTTTCCAAAAATTTATAACAAGGGCTCTCAACCTTTTAGAGGACGCAGGCCACTTTACTATTGATATGAAAACATGTCGCGGGCCACTCAAGTTATCTTGAACTGAGCCGCGTGCCAGTTGAGTGATGAATAATAGTGCCCCAGGTCACTTAAGTGGTCGGTAAATATGCCTCAGGTTACTTAAGTGACCTTTAAATGTGCCCCAGGTCATTTGAGTAATCTTCAAGTGTGCGCCAGGTCGTTTGGATGATCTTTAAATGCACTCTAGATCACACTTAAGTTATCTGTAAATGTGCTCTGGGCCACTTGAGTGATCTGTAAATGTGCTCTGGGTCACTTGAGCGATCTGTAAATGTGCTGAAAATCACTAGAGTGATCTGTAAATATGTTGAAAGTTACTAGAGTGATCTGGGAATAAACCACAAGCCAATTAAGTGATCTGGGAATATGCCACGGGCTGCTTAAGTGATCTGTGTCATTTGTCATTAGTGATTTGTAAATTCATCGTGGGCTACTCGAGCGATCTTGGACTGTGCCGCGGGTTACTTAAGCGATCTGAAAATCACTTAATTGAAGTGAGAATGTGCCGTGGATCACTTGAGTGATACGGAACAGTGCCCAATGCCACGTAAGTGATCTGTAAATATGGCCCAGGTCACTTGAACGATCTGTAAATGGGGACCCAGGTCACTTACTTGAATGATTTGTAAATATACCCCCAGGTCACTCAAATGATATTTATGAGTCGCGGATTGCTTAATTCATCTGTAAATAAACCGCGGGGTCACTTGAGTGACCTGCGAATTTGTAGCTTAGTACATTTTTACAAAATTAGGTTTGAGGTCGCGGGCCACGTCAGATTTCTCAGAGGGTCACATTTGGCCGCGAATAGATGCTTGGTCACCCGGGGCAAGCGAGCATTTTGACGCCCCCCTTGTAATGTTGAAGGAGAGGTTTTAGAATGAAATTCCTCCCCACCCCTCGGGTCTATCGCCCGTGGCACGAGACCCGTCTTCTCCCCCCTAGTTTCGGCCCTGAGCATTTATGATTTACGAGAAAAAAACGTTAGAATTTTTTCGGGATGGTCATGATAGAGCCAGGGGTTCTCCGGATATTTTTCGGGCTAAAAAAAAAAATTCATGGAATATTTACATAGAAAAACACACCGTAAATTAATCACATACGATGTACATCTGGAATATTTAAACAACTGCGTCCCAACTCGGTCACGAACGGCCCGGAGGCGACATGGACGTCCGTTGTCTCGTTCATCAATTTCTACCACTCCTTTCCGCGTCCCATCCGGCACTAGCTCTTAGTGCTATTTCACCAACCCAAATGGTGGAGGTAAAAAAGATGATGACGGTAGGTGAGGAGGGGGGGGGGAAACGAGGGCCCCCTTCGTTCTCCCTCCATTGCTCTTAATCAGCCGTACCCTGGGGGCGGTAGGGAGTCGAAAAATTCCCCCTCCGCTATCATACATACTTTTCCAACGCGATCCCCACGTCGACTTATCTGTCCCATCCCATTAACTATCTAATCCACCCCTCTGGAAACGGAGACCGAGTGGGACTGGACCCGTTGTGTTTTTAATGGCCGCCCGGTTTAATAAGATAAAAATATTATATTACAACGGAGGGAGATGAATTTTACTGAAATGCATTAAGAGACTCAAGTTTATATGAAAAATGGCGGAAAAACCACACGCGCACTTGGAATGATATTGATTTGGCTTTAAAAAAAATGCTCTAATTAGTTTGTAGTTGAAGAGTGGCCCAAAACCGCTCTTCCACAAAGAACAAGCGTGGAGATAAATAATGTGGGATGAACTTTTCCTGTCCCGTAAAATACGGGATGATCCAATCCACCTATACCAGTGTTTCTCAACTGTCGAGTCGCGTCCCGGTATTGGGCCGTGAATGGTGTACTGTATCATTTTTTCCCCATTAGTCGTGTGTATGTGACTAAGGCCTTCCCCACACAAAAATTAAATCGAACGGGCCACGGGCTTCCAAAGGTTGAGAAGTGACCTACGTGATAAGTCTCTTCTCCGACACATATCTCTGTGGATATCTCTGCCTTCACTCCATTCGAAGCTAAAGATATCTTCCGCCGCTCCATTAGCATCTTCAGGTGCTAATGAAGCCGAGGCAGACATGTTTGGCTGTGTAAGGAGAGGAGGCAGACATCTTTTTGGCTGCGAAAGGGGAGAAGGCAGACATCTTCAGCTAAGAAAAGGACGGAGGCAGGCAGTGCCGTCTTAACGCATGGACCCACCCGGACACGGCCCAGGGGCCTCAAGAGAAGAGGGGCCTCGGAAAAATGAGAAGTTTAATTTTTTTAAGAATTTGCTGGGTAGGGCCTCAGAAAAATCACTTGGCCCATGATGCTCTTAAGACGGCCCTGCAGGCAGGTAGTTCCAGGGCGATGTGTCGGAGACGCGATTTCACGTGTAAGTGTATCGGATCATCCCGTATCTTACGGGACAGATAAATTTCCCCCATATTATTCGGCTCTTGGGAGAGGCGATTGCTCCTTTCCCCCGCCTCTGGGATCCGTACTTGCATGGTACCCCCCCCCTCCCCGAAATTCGGGCTGTTCTAAGGTCAGCGCATACGTTAAGACCTGGTTCGTCTTAAAATTATCGGTCATACTACATGTCGGTTATCACATGAAGTAAAAATGAAAATTTCAAAGCTCACGCCTACGCATGGCGGCACCAGTTTCAGGTTAAGCTTGTTTCCGGGTAAGGAAACAACTTCACACAAAAAAATGATGGAAAATAAACAAAAGGACAAACACAACAATATCTCGGCAGTAAACAAATCGGTTTTCTTCCTTGACCTAAATACATTAAAAACGCGGATGTTTGTTTGTTGAACAGCTTAATATGGCATCATGTCTCTCTTTACTGACGAAAAAAGCGAAAAAACAGTCTCGTCGATTTTTCCCACGTAATATGGAGAAAAAGGTAGGATTAATAGTAATAATGACAACAACAACAACAAAAAAAAACAATAATGATAATGCATTTCCCGTTCGCTCGCAACACAGTGTTTTCTAACAGCTCAACAATCTCCATTGTCTGAGTTGTTTCCGACTTTTCGAGAGGTAATTGATTGTGTCAAACCCTTTTTTTTTTCCCCGCCATTTTGTTTTGGTTTTTTTATTGTTGTCTAGGACGGGAGATGCTTGGTGCAACGAAGGACAGTGAGAACCAATTGAGGGTTTTATTATGAGGTTACTTATTCTGATTGTTGTTTTGTTTCAATTTCGCGTCTTCTTCCTGGACATTGGGAATGACTGCTTTCGTGTATTGTTTGTTGCTTTTATCTCAATGATGTTAGGTGGTCTCAGCATTTTAGGCAAATACGGGCTACTTAATTGGTTTGTAAACGTGTCGTGGGCCATTTGAGTCATCTGGAAATGTGTCCTGGGCGATTTAACTGAACTGGAAATGTGCCACGGGCCACTAATGCCATGTATAGAACCAGACATGGCCCAGGCTCTGTCCCATGGGGATGTAAGTACTGTACCTCTAGGACTTTCGTCATCTGAAAATGTTCCCCGAGCCATTCAGGTGATCTAAAATTGTTTCGCGGTCCACTTGAGTCATCTGGAAATGCGTCGCGCTAATTTAAGTAAAACTTGAAATGTGCCACGGGCCACTTTTGTCATCTAGAAATGTACCTCGAGTCACTCAGGCGATCTCAGATTGCGCCGTGGCTCACTTGAGTTATCTGTAATTGCGTAACGGGTCATTTTAATGATCTGGGGAAATGTGCCGCGGGTCATTTAACTGAAGTGTAAATGTGCTGCGGGTCATTTAACTGAAGTGTAAATGTGCTGCGGGTCATTTAACTGAAGTGTAAATGTGCTTCGGGTCATTTAACTGAAGTGTAAATGTGCGCAGATCATTTAAGTGATCCGTAAATATGTCATAAATCACTTAAGTGATGACTAACTGCGGTGCAGATAACTTTAATGACCTGTAAATATTCCACGGGCCACTTAAGCAATCTGAAAATGCACCACGGGACACAGAAGTGCCGGGGAACTGTGCCGCATGGTGCTCAAATGATATGCGCCGTGGGTTCTTTAAAAGATCTGGCAATATGCCACGGGCCACTCAATTGATGTGGAACTGCACAGCTGGTCACTAAAGTGTTTGTATGCCGCCGCTTAGTTCATTTTTGGCAAAATTAGGTTTGACGTAGGCTCGCGTGCCATGGGTTGAGCCCCCAGACCTAAATAGATGAAAATAATTTACTCCCAATATAATTCGTGTCTCTGAAGCATCTCGCGCCACCTTTTATTGAGCCAGAACACCGTTTAGGGAAACACAGATTTGAAAAATAAATTAATCTAAAAAAAAATGTAGGAAATTTCTATCGACTCGGACATATTTGAAAGAAATGTATAAAGAAGAAATTATAAATTTTTAAAAAGAAAAATATAAGAAATGAGGAAAAAACGCGTCTTTGAAACTTCACTTCGAATCGGGAAACAAGACTTTAAATAGATTTTTATTCGGGAAAAGCGGAAATCAATAAATTTTTACGCTCGAAATAAAGCTTTATATGTTTTTTCCTTTAAATAATCGGTTTTTCTCCTTCCCCCCCCCGCCCTTTTCCAATTACGCCACTGAATACATGTAATACACGTACAATAACCTATTACTCTACTTTCAATTCAAGTAAATCAATTGTGAATTATGTACTAAAACGATATCGGTAGAAAATTTCATTGATTATTTTTTATCATTAAAAAGGAACTATCGGACGTTTTGAAATTTATTTTCGAAATTTATTCGAATGATAAATTTTCATAAGGAATATTCGATAATTATACTGCCTATAAAATAATTACTGTTAAAAAAAAAAAGCAACATAAATTTTAATTTTCGTGACTGACTGAATAAACATTTCAATATAGAAATATATTTTGTACAGAAAAATTTATAAATTATCTTTCATTATTTATAAATTTTGCTCAAACAGATTTTTTGTATCAAACAGATTCTGATTAGGCACGGTAGCCCATGCAGATAAGATAATATCGTAAAGTACCAAAGGATGTTTGGAGGTGTCGCGAGTTCGATACCCAGTTCGTCCTTGTCAGAAAACTTTCCTGACACAGGGGTACAACAGAAACGGCGACATGGCCGTAGAAAAAATTGCTACCGCAGGGAGTCCCCCATCGAAGGTTTAGCGCACCAACCCCTCGACGAGTATAAAAAACAAGCCTGCCGTTCGGAATCGGCAATAAATTGTAAGTCCTGGTCTAAAATTAGCCCTCGTGTGCAGAAAATGACCGCGGTGCGACAAAAATGATCAAATGGTTCTGATTAGATATGATTCAACACAGAATTGATTCCGAGCAGATTCTGATTAGGTATGGTTGAACACAGAATTGTTTTCAAAAAGATTCTGATTAGGTATGGTTGAACACAGAATTGTTTTCGAAAAGATTCTGATTAAGTATGGTTCAACCTAAAACAGATTTTCAAACAAATTCTGGTATTGGCTTTGAACAGATTCTGATTAGGTATAGTTGAACACAGAATTGCTTTCGAAAAGATTCTGATTAGGTATAGTTGAACACAGAATTGCTTTCGAAAAGATTCTGATTAGGTATGGTTCAACCTAAAACAGATTTTCAAATAGATTCTGGTATTGGTTTTGAACAGATTCTAATTAGGTATGGTTGAACACAGAATTGTTTTCGAAAAGATTCTGTATTAGATATGATTCAACACAGAATTGGTTTTGAACACATTCTGATTAGGTATGGTTGAACACAGAATTGTTTTCGAAAAGATTCTGATTAGGTATGGTTCAACCTAAAACAGATTTTCAAATAGATTCTGGTATTGGTTTTGAACAGATTCTAATTAGGTATGGTTGAACACAGAATTGTTTTCGAAAAGATTCTGATTAAGTATGGTTCAACCTAAAACAGATTTTCAAACAGATTCTGGTATTGGTTTTGAACAGATTCTGATTAGGTATGGTTGAACACAGAATTGTTTTCGAAAAGATTCTGTATTAGATATGATTCAACACAGAATTGGTTTTGAACACATTCTGATTAGGTATGGTTGAACACAGAATTGTTTTCGAAAAGATTCTGATTAGGTATGGTTCAACCTAAAACAGATTTTCAAATAGATTCTGGTATTGGTTTTGAACAGATTCTAATTAGGTATGGTTGAACACAGAATTGTTTTCGAAAAGATTCTGTTTAAGTATGGTTAACCTAAAACAGATTTTCAAATAAATTCTGGTATTGGTTTCGAACAAATTCTGATTATATATGATTCAACACAGAATCGGTTGTGAACACATTCTGATTAGGTATGGTTAAACAGAACTGTTTTCGAAAAGATTCTGATTAGGCATGGTTAAACCTAAAACAGATTTTCAAATAGATTCTGGTATTGGTTTTGAACAGATTCTAATTAGGTATGGTTGAACACAGAATTGTTTTCGAAAAGATTCTGTTTAAGTATGGTTAACCTAAAACAGATTTTCAAATAAATTCTGGTATTGGTTTCGAACAAATTCTGATTATATACGATTCAACACAGAATCGGTTGTGAACACATTCTGATTAGGTATGGTTAAACAGAACTGTTTTTGAAAAGATTCTGATTAGGCATGGTTAAACCTAAAACAGATTGTCAAACAGATTCTGGTATTGGTTTCGAACAAATTCTGATTAGGTATGGTTGAACACAGAATTGTTTTCGAAAAGATTCTGGATTAGATATGATTCAACACAGGATTGGTTTTAAACTGATTCTCTCAATAGAGGGATTCGACACAGAATTTTCTTCTAACAGATTCTGAAAAAAAAAGTATGTATGTGTATATATATATATATATATATATATATATCTATGTATAATATAAACATTTTATTTCTCATATTAAATTTTATATCACCTAGACAGTAGTTGTACGTCACGTCCACGGAGATATTGAGGAAAATGTACATTATGCTATTCGGGGATTGGTTTATGATATTGAATCTAAGAAGAACGGTGATTCCACACGTCCTAACTGGGAGCCAGTCAAAAGTTGATTCTAAGACGTACTATCTCCTCATTGAGAGCCCTTGGACCAGCATCAGGGCCGACTAAGAACTAAAAATTCACGACTTCAGGACTGCTCGTCAAGATGGGCCCCCAAGAAAGAAATTGATTCCGTATTTCTATTTCGGTCTGGAGCTTATCTAAATTGAATCATATCTGTTCAGAATCAGTATGAAGAAAATTCTGGATAGAATCATATCTAATCAGAATCTGTTTGAAGCCAATTCTTGATTGTGAATCGCATCTATTCAGAATCTGTTTTGAAACCGATTTTGTATTGAATCATATGTATTCAGAAAATTAGTTTCAAGAAAACTCTTTATTGAATCCGGTCTTCCTGTTTATTCGGAATCTGTTTATAGAAAATTCTTGATTGAATCACATCTATTCAGAATCTGTTTGAAGAAATTCTGTATTGTCTCATATCCAATCAGAATCAGTTTAGAAACAATTCTGCATTTTTGAATCACATCTATTCAGAATCAGAGGTGGTTTCCCAACTGTAGGCTACCAGACTAATTTTTCCATCATCTCTCCGTCTAATTTCCGGAACACCTATTCCTTAAACTTGCCGCCCTAAGCTATAGTGCTTAGGACGCTCATTGTGGTTCATTTAGCCCACATTAAGAATTATTCCGCTCTAAAATGAATTTTCTATACCAGTGTTTCTCAACCTGGAGACATATGCCCCCCAGCGGTCCTGGGATACCATGGGGGGGGGGGCCTACGGTTGAAAATAAGATGAAAGGGGAGCCACGACAAGTGATGAAGGTGGCCACAGAGAGATGTGAAGAAATAAAGCTTTCAAGTTAAATATGTTTGGAGAAAATATGTCTACTTTCAGAATCCAGTAGAGCTGCCCAGGGAACCAGGGCCATCTCAACCCCATGCCGTCCTGTAGGCAGGGCTTGGGGTCCTAAGGTCCATATGGAGCCTACATGATAAAAAGCTGGTACTGTGATTTTCGTATAAATATGTAAGGTGTTACACTTACTTCCAAGTAATAGGGGCCCAGAATATCACTTTGCCCGAGGACCCATGATGGTGAGACGGACGGGTATGCATAGAACCCCCCTCAAGAAGAAAACTCACTGACTGAACTCATTGGGTGATTTGTTGAGAAGTTCATTGTTTCGTCCCGTATTTTACTCAGACCAATTTTTCACCATATAATTCAGCTCTTGGAAGAGATGATCACCTACCTTCTGGATGCAGGTCCAGTGTTCTAGAGATCGGTCTTATTAATAAAATTGTTGTTCATTATCAATTTAGTTACGACTAAACTTGATTCAATAAGAAGAAAAGGGTCTCGCTCCGGCATGAGGGTGGAGTGGCCCCTGGGTAAGAGGAAGGTGGGGGGGGGGCGTATGAGAAGAAAATATGGTCGAAAGGAGACCATGGGCTGAAATAGGTTGAGAACAGTTTTTTTACAGTCGAATCCCGTTTTAACACTTCGTAATAAAGGAATTCCAGGTTTTAACATTGCTCCTATATAAACTTACCTGGGGGGATTAGAAAAGTTTACGTTGAAACGAGATTTACGCTATAAAGGTATTCGTTAAAACGCGATTCGACTGTATATATTAATTTTTTCTTTTTAAAGAAACGAAGCGGTTTCACAATAAAGAGAAGACAGAATTTCACCCGGTGGTTCTCATTTTCCTACATATGTATTTATATCATGCAAAAAAAACCAACAAAAATAATAATAATAATAATCACAAAAGGGCTCATAAATGGCAATAAGTGGATCTCCATGTTCCACAAATAAGTACAAGTCATGTCTGCCGAAAAAAAAAAATAAGAAAGCTAAAAAAACGAAAAAGCTTTCCAGGAAAACATTCCAAAAATAAAAAAAAAGGGTAAAACCCCATAATTTGCTTCCACGAGGGGGGAAGAGAGACGAGGGGCACAAGAGCAACCCAAATGGACAGACAGCAAAGACTCAAAGATCCTCGCAACACACACCAAAAAAGGATCCAGTCCATGCCTTTCTTTTCCTTTCTCTTTTTTTTTGTATAGAAGATATACAGTATGTATATTTTATATACGCATTTCTCTCTCAGCCATTATTAATGCTTCTGCAACTCGAGGGTTTCAACAGTTTATCGGGCGGGCACTAGTATCATTGCGATATAATGATTGACCTCGCGTTCAATCGCGTCATGTTGATCGATCATGTCCATCAGAAACAAATCGACGAACGGTTTTGTGTCGGCTTTTCTTCTTCACAACGGCTTAGCGGTTCAGAAAGCTTTTTTTTTTTTTTGTCCGGGGAATTCTTAGCCGAAAACTTCGCCGATCACCAAGTCCCCGAATGGAGAATTAATCGCCGGGAACATTCACCGAAATATCGGTTCGACATGAGTGAATAAATAAATGATCGCGTATAAGCAAGTGAAAGAGTGAGTGAATGAATGAGAGAAATCGGCCTGTCACTAGATCTAACTCGCTCTCGCTCATTCACTCACAAGGTCACTCTGTCAATCACTGGGGGTAGCTCCTTCTACCACTCACTCTTGTCACACGTACTGAATCACCAGGTCATTCACTTACTGACTAGATACACCCAATCACCAGGTCACGCACTTACTACCTAGTTCACTCATTCTGTCAATAGCTCACTTTATAGATCCCTCAGGACCGTATTCACCGACATGGTTTAAACATGGTAGAGAGAGGCAGAGTGCCCACTGATAATACCGATAGAACGGCCATAAGAATTTGTGCCGCGGAATCGGCGAATTACGCTCCATTTTCAGCTCAGCTCAACATTCAACCTTCCGAAAGGTGTTACTGAAGATCTGAAAGAAAGACTCACGAAGGAGTTCCTTTATACACCATGCTCACAAGCTATGGGGGCCATTCAAGTATTACGTAAGCAGATTTTCAGCCATTTTTGACCCCTTCCCCCCTTGTCAGCAAAACATTGACCCCCCTACTTCTCCCCCCCCCCCCGTCAGCAGCTTAGAATATTTCATATCTTCAAAAATGAGTGGTTGATGACGTAACCAATCTTCAACCCCCACCCCTGTCATCAAAAGTCAGCAAATCCCCCCCCCCCCGCCGATGCTGACGTAATACTTGAATGACCCCTATCCACATTTATTCTAGTTGTAAGATAAGGAATTTTATCAGAATATTATGCTTATAAGTAGTTGATGTATTTTGATGTGTGTGTGTGTGTGTGTGTTAGCATTCAAACTAATGGTAGTAACTTCAAACATTTTATGTAAGAATTTGTTTTTGCTTCCCATGTTCTTATGTTGCATTAATATTGGTTAATAACGGAGTTAACCCTTCTATAAAAGCTACACGTAATTCAAATGAAAACAAAAAAGTTAATTTAAAAAACATTGGAGTGTTCAGAAGATAATTGAAGTTTTCTTTTGTGGTTGGTTTTAAATCAACTCAATGACAGTTAAATAACGTACGTGATTCAACTGAGATGGAGGGATCCGAGGAAAAATATTCTCAGTGGAAGTTACGTTCATAAGAAAATGCAAATCTTATTTTGAATGTTTAACAAAGGAATCCAAGAAATAAACAGATACTAATGGAAATAATCGAGAAGATAACTTTGGAAAAAATTGAGTAAAATGGGTAGTACCAACACCATCTATAGCACATGGATTCTGCGCGAAGCTCACGCGTCACTTTCTTTCTCTTCTTTTCAAATCGAGCACAACTCAGGTCTATCGCCATGGGCAATTTACTACCTAGTGAGTTGTGACGGAAGTGTAAGTGTAAGTACCCAACAGTCCGAGTGCGTATCTGGTGTTGTGCTGCCATCTGCATTTCAGAAGTGAAGTGAGTGAAGTGTAATGATTGAATATTTTTACTGTTTAGTAGGGCTGTTGCTCTCTCTGTGGCCAGACTTTTTAAAGTCCGTCACTATCACCACTCGACCACCACAGCGGCTTCGTGACGTTACTGAAGAAGGTCATCTCATCTATAGCCATTGGATATACTACAAAGAAAACGAAAAATGGCGCATGAGTTGGCCTGCTATATCCAATGGCTAAGTGTAGATGAGATGACCTTCTTCAGTGACATCACGAGCTAGTTCTTCTGCCATAGATGGTGTTGGTAGTACGATGATTGTGCAGACTACCGTAATTAACAAGGTAGCAAAGCGGGCGCACTCGGTTCTGCAGGCTAATTGCGTCGGCTGGTACCGACTTCATCGCTTCGTGAGACAGCCCTTATTATATGGCCCTGCTTTGAGGACGCCTAGCAATTGCCGATTGAGCTTGCTCTGAACTTTTTTTGTTGTCGATTGAAACAAAATGAGAGAGCAGCGCTGAACTTTTAAAAAGTTTGAAAAATCAGGGCCCACAGTGTGGCCCCCACATAGGGGGGGGGGGCTGACAGGGGGGGCTCTAGCCCTGGGGCCCGGGACGGTTATCATTTTTTTACTTTTTTACGCTATAAATTAACTACAGAAACTAAAGATCCCAGCCTAGGGGGGCCCCGTTACAGGATGTGGGGGGCCATGGCCCACACTTATACACATTGATGGACAAAGAGCTCGCATGTGTAGACGCACTTGTTCACATTTCAAGACTTTATCGACGTGTCAATGTCCCCTCAATCGGCAGTTCGAAGCCGAATGTACATCACACCCACAAAAACAATGATTGATTCCTCGAAGCTTTGTTTTGCAATGAAAACGCGTTCACTCAATTCTTCATCTTATTACACTTCATTCCAGAAACCATTTTTCCCCCCTTCTCTCTCCACCTCCTCTTGAAAACAAACAAATCGCTAATCAGCATCCAACGTTTTTCGTCACCACCTCGACCCACAATTTAGACGATGGATGTTCGAGGACACACCCTCGACTCCTGTTGGTCACAAAAACATTCCTCATTTGTTTTAACCCCGCACTTTTCTGACGTAACTTATGATGTCCGTTCACTCCACCCCCCCCCCCCCCGTGTTCCACGATGTTCAAGTATTTTCAACCCTGGATGCCAGAAGATTACTCACTCGCTCACTCTACACGTATTTTTGTTTAGAAGCTGCTATTTTTGAGCAGAGAGAGAGAGAGAGGGTAACGGCCAACTTATTGCCAAACAGAGAAGGGGAGAAACAAAACAAGACACATTTAGCAATTCGAAAAAAAAGCAGTGCTAGTATTTAACATATAAATGAAATAAACATTTTCTATTTATATATGCCACAGGTAAATATTATGAATCGGTAATTATGCACATAATAATCGGTAATTATATGCACACACAGTATGATTAGTCTTGAAATGTTTGATAAATTTATCACGTGTTTACCGGCGAATATGTGAAATTCCCAAGCATCGTTGGTAAATTTGATAAATACTTGAAATTTATGGCCTCATCTGCGATTATGCATAATATTCTAGTGTAATCGGCAGAAGCGCCGACATGAAGAAATCTCTGGGGGGGGGGGAGGGGGGCTGAAAGTTCCTGGTCGTCCCGTATATACAGGATCCAGCAGCACATACGTAGGAAAAGAAAGGATATCAGAAATTATTTTTTTGGGGGGGGAGGCTCCAATGGCCTCAGCACCTAGGTTCCGGCACCTATGGTAATTGGCGAATAGTATATGGGATGAACGTAGTCGGACCCCAATATAATGATGCAATAAATGCAAGAATTATCATCTATTGTATCACATTGTACGATTATCATGTTTGCCAACGACGCGAAGTTTTGTTATTATGCATAATCACCGATAAAAGTGATAATTTCTTTAATACTTGTTAAATCTAGCAACGACGCTATATACTACTATGCTTAATCTCCGGTAAAAGTGATCAATTTAGGAAAATTTATCAGTCTTACCTAAATACTTGGTTAATAATGGTCACACTTGCCGTAAGGGGTGTTCTTCTTTTGATGATGGGTAGAACTTATGATGGGTTAGACTAGAAAAGGGTTGACGACCTCTGCCGTAGAGCAAGGATCCTCACCCTTTATGAAAGTTTGAGTCACTTCATAAGGTCTGCAAAAGTGTTTCAGGCCACTTAGGTGGTCTGGAAATGTGCCGCGGGTAACTCAAGTGAAATGGATCTACACCACGAGCAGCTTGAATGCTCTGCAACTGTACCACGGGTAACTCAAATAATCTGGAAATTTGCCGCTCGTCAATTAAGTGATTTGAAAGTATGCCATGTGTAACTTTGGTGATCCTGGAATTTATCGTGGGTAACTTATATGATCTAGGAATCTACCGTGGGTGTAACTTGAATGCAGTGGAATTGCAACACGGGCTGCTCGAGTGGAACTATGCTACGGATCTGACCTGGAAATGTACAGCGGGTCAACTGAAATATCTATAAATGTGCCGTTGGCCGCGGAAGTGATCTAGAAATGGGACATGGGCCACTCAAGTGACCTGGAACCTTGAAATGTGCCATGGGTCACTCCAGTGACCTAGAAATGTACCGCGGGTAAACTAAAATATCTGTAAATGTTCCGTTAGTCATTGAAGTCATCTAAAAATATGGCACGGGTGTGGCACTCAAGTGACCTGGAAATGTACCGCGGGTCAACTAAAATATCTATAAATGTGCCGTTGGTCACTCAAGTGATCTAGAAATGTGCCGCGGCCCACTCGAATTATGTGGCATCGCACCGCAGGTCACTTCAGTGATCTGTAAATGTGCCACTAAGTTTATTTCTACAAAATTAAATTTGAGGTCGCGGGCCACATCAGATGACACCGAGGACCACAATTGCCCTTCGGGCCATGGGTGAGCACGAGGAGAAAACAATGTTAGCGATCCTCACTTACAATGTCAATAACAATCAATTAACAAATTCATGCACATTGTTTGATTGTAAGTATATTTTTCTTATTCAAGTATATTTTTCGTCAAAAAAAAAGAAGGAAAATCTTTAAAATTTCAGCCCCGGTTGTAACGATACCTCATTTATAACGACAACATTTTCACGGCATCTTCAATGCCGTTATTGCCAAGCTTGACTAGTTTGGAATACGATCCGTGATACTGGTAAATGGCGCTTTTTTGGGGTAGAGAATATTGAGTGCGAACGTGTTTTGAATCTACATTTTGTTTAGGTCTTTCTTTAAAGAGAGAAAAGAATCGCGTGTAATACAAAAATAATTCGCGTTTTTTAAAGAACGAGTTCTCTGTGGAGAATTGAAACCTTGAAAATGTCGGATATTGAAATTGGTTCGATTAATATTACCGTCTGGTACATTCTTGGAACCAGACACTCACTTCCCAGGTATTTACGTGAAATTAGGTCGCGTTTTAAAAGAGATATTTTTTGATGATCGGATACGCGTGTCAAGTTTTCAGTTCGAAACTGATTAAGATTGATTGTATTATTGTCCTATTTTCGCATTTATTACTTTAAAGTAATCAATGAAAAATCGTAATTTTTTCATGTTTTCAGCTGTGTTTTGAAATGGCTTAAAACTAGCGTTTCTCAACTTATGATCCACGACACTAGGGTATACGTGGTCCGCAGGAGAAGACTTGATAATTCAATTCTAACTAAATGGGAAGTTATTCAATCGTTGTAATTGATATTAGCTGCAACTGGTATGGGTTCAGATAAAAATTACACCTTCATCGAGGAAAATGTGATTCTAAATATGGGATATCCCTAAATTTTGCTAAAAAAAAATACAATTCCTCACCTTAAATGAAGTTCGATAATTGCTACTGCTAAAATTGCAGAAGGGTAGGGAAATAATGGACTGCTACATAAATCGCATTAAAAAAAAATGTCTCACCAAAAAAAAGCATTCAAATGATCGGATGACCATATTTCATTGAGAAAAATATGGTAAACTGGAATCTTTTTTAAATACGTTAGGAGATACGGGACGAGTAGTGAAATGTGCGTTTCTGGGCCGTTGGTAGCGTCTATGGAAGATGTCGAATTCGAGTAGTAAGTGATGCCAGGAACGCACATTTCACTACTACTTTCGGGACATCGTCAATTGTAATCCAAAACGTTTGCCAGAAGTAAGCATAATGAACAATCGTTATTAAAATTGCTGAAAAATTGTGGAAATGACGTTTATCTTGAAGAATATCTGAATTGAATACTTTTTTGACATAAATTATCATAACATAATTTATATATCATGACTTCGCTTTGTATTCTTTGTTGTGTTTTTCTTGTATTAGTGTTCCTAATGTTTACTAAACGACTTTAGTAAACATTAGAAATTCAAATATACTGGAGATAATGGAGAATTCATGAAGTCGGAGCAACTAAAATTACAGAAATTTCCCGTAATACGGGACGCAAGTGGTTCGTCAATTTGTTTCAGACATTTTACTGGTCGTTGAGTTTAGAAAGATTGAACAACGCTGATTCAATTCACTATTTCGTGTATCTAATCGAATTATTTGGCATGAAAAATTTATTAAAAAATACAGTATATATAACCTCAAAATGAAAATGAGCGATATTCGAAGCCCACGTTTTCTATTTTGACAAAATCTATTAATATTTCTCATTTTGGTACTACAGACATACACAAGTATTCATAATTATGCATTTTGAGGTATGTCTAATGGTAGTAGGCCTATGTGAGATGAAAAAAAATGGATTTGCAAAAACCTTTTTTCTTAACAATGCGAATAACTATTTATGCAGTAAATACTGATGATTAGAGCCGGAAGTTCAGGAAAAATGGCATGTAAATACCTTTTTTTTCAAACTTTTTGCTGCCGTAAATGCCTATTTCGATTTTGTTTTATGTTTATTGGTGAATTTCAGAGGCCTTATTCTGTAGAACAGAGGTATTCAACTTTTTTCTACTCGCGAGTACTGTTTGTACCCATCATAAGAAGAAGAGCACTCTGACGGCAAATTAGGCATACGAATGCAAGAAATCAGGGTGATTTCAGTCCTTGAATGCAATTTGTACGAGGTGTTTAATTATAAAGTTGATCAAGTGCTCGTGAGCACGAAATCGGACTCGAGCACTCTGGGTGCTTCAGAAAGCACCGTGCTGCTCGCGAGTAACGGGTTGAAGATATCTGCTGTGGAACTTTGATATTTTTAGCATTGAAAACTTCAAAATAATTTTCATGTTCGAAATCTTCAACTCTTAGTATGAATTAAAGGTGCTCGGTCGATTTCAATCGAAATGGAAAGGTTTGAATTTTTGTGTCCCCACCGACAGGTCGATTGTTCTATCCGATGTGCCAAATGTTATTCAAGTAATCCTATGTAAAAACTATGTGCAATTAGGAAATGGGAAGAGCGATCAATGTGTTGATGCGTGTGCCAGAGAAGTAACGTTTTTACTGGCGTCCTCTGTTGTTGACTTAAAGCACTAATTTTTGAATTGATGCATATTTAGAATATTTATTTATTTTTCCTTTTGGAGAAAAAGTTATGTTATAAGTTATTATTTTGATAAAATTTATTCTATTTCTGCTTAATTTTAGCGGAATTTTATGCAGTCAAATATCGGTTAATTCACTTTTATCTTATTTTGTTGATGTGAGCAAATATTATTACATTCCAAAACAGTTTCAGTTTCGATTTTGTACGTGTCAAAATAAATTAGTTTCGTTTTTCAGCGACATCTATCTTTGACTATAAATACCATTTCCTGATTTTACTCGTTTAAAATTTTGGCCATATGTTTTTTTTTTTTTTTTCAATTTCTACCGTTTCTTTTATTCGAGAAATCAATTTCTCAATAATTTACAAAATAATTTATTATTTTGCCACGTTGTCCCCACTTATAAAAGGAATCGGATACAGTGAAATATCGGTTAATACGATGTTTCTTGCGCTTTCATTAACCAGAACAGTTGAAAAAATGTTAAAAAACTTATGAGTAAAATAAGTATTGTAATACATTTCTAGTGTTTATTTATAATGCTTTGAGTATGGGAAAACAGGGCTGAACAAATTGCCCGAAATGCCCAGGGCATGTAAAAATTTTGAACAGGCATAAGTTTTTTTATATGACTATAATATGCAGTGCCACAACTAGGGGGAGCAAGCGGGACTCGGGCCCCGGGCGCTGGACCAGAGGGGGAGCAGATTTTATTCTCAAACCTTTCCTTCAACATTTCAAGGGGGCGCCAAAATGCGCACCAGCCCCGGGTGACCAAGCATCTAGTTGCGGCCCTGATAATATGTTCGCTTCGTATTATGCACACATTTTTCACATTACACTGTACATTCCCAATCTCTAACGCTGATATTTTCGGAATGATGAGAAGCACTCTGAGTTCTTACTTCCATGATTTTTCAAGAAGACTTCTGATACTCCTCTTTTCTTTCGGCGTCGTTGTATGCAATGAATCCCGCTTATAACGTTCCCACTGTACGTTTTCTCGCTTGGTACGACATCTTATCGAAGCTAACGGGCCCCCTAAAACCTCTCCAAGAACTCCCACAAGGACCCGTGGATGCACCTACTAGAGGATGTCATATTCACGAGAAAGGAGGGGGTGGGTGATCGTAGGCTTTCGCTCAGGCGGGTCTGTTCGAAGGGGTCGCAAATGTTAGTTAAAGGTGGGTCAAGAACATCAAATTATAACGTGAGGAGGGTGGCGAAGCCATAAATGAGAACGTTATACCCAAGGTCTCTAACTGTGCTTTCTTTGATAGTTTTATAGTGCAGAAGAGCCGTCTTTAGGGGTGTACGACAGGGGCGATCGCACCTCCCTCCTCTGCTTAGGGGGGGGGGCAGCACTTACGCCAATGCAAGTGGAAAAAATATACTTGCATCAAACACACCTTTTTTCGTAGTAAAACAAGGTGACTGAGTTTCCATTGATTTGATACTGGAATTTTCATCAATTCTGGAATTATTATCTCCCCCATTTCGGTAATTATTCCTTCCATCAATTATGGAATTATTTCTTCCATCAATTATGGAATTATTTCTTCCATCAATTATGGAATTATTTCTTGCGTCAATTATGGAATTATTTCTTGCGTCAATTCTGGAATTATTTCTTGCGTCAATTCTGGAATTATTTCTTGCGTCAATTCTGGAATTATTTCTTGCGTCAATTCTGGAATTATTTCTTGCGTCAATTCTGGAATTATTTCTTGCGTCAATTCTGGAATTATTTCTATTATCAATTCTGGAATTATTTCTATTATCAATTCTGGAATTATTTCTATTATCAATTCTGGAATTATTTCTATTATCAATTCTGGAATTATTTCTATTATCAATTCTGGAATTATTTCTATTATCAATTCTGGAATTATTTCTATTATCAATTCTGGAATTATTTCTATTATCAATTCTGGAATTATTTCTATTATCAATTCTGGAATTATTTCTATTATCAATTCTGGAATCACTACTTTCTACAACTCGGAAATTATCATCTCCATCATTTCGGGAATTATTTCTTTCATCAATTCTGGAATCGTTTCTTTCATCAATTCTGGAATCGTTTCTTTCATCAATTCTGGAATCGTTTCTTTCATCAATTCTGGAATCGTTTCTTTCAAAGGTTTTGGAATTATTTTTTCCCATCCATTCTGGAACTATTTCCATCACCATATCTATAATCATTCCGCTCCTCATTAATTCTGGATTTTCAATTGCGAATAGATATTTTCCAGCATTGTTTCAGCATATTTCCGAGGCAACGCATGGAATCTTCGGGCGCCCGATTCCCACAACATACATGTAAAATCGGGGGGGACTAAGGAGCCCCGGAATTCTTTTCGCACCGCTCCCGATAAAGGGCAAGCCCGGTACAGTGTAGGAATATTTATTTCTCGGAAGGCCATCTTTTTTTCCTGTCATCAAAGATGTTGTCACCCATTAACCTTAATAGTCGAGGAAGAAAGAGAAGAACAAATAAAAATATGAAAAAAAAAACCCGCTGTGTTTACATAACGTTAAAAAACAAACAAATTCATTTTTTCTGTTCTTTTTTTCTTTCTCACAGGAGAAAGAAAAAAAAAAAATTTTTTTTTCTTTTCCAAAGTCAAGGTTCACGGTGGACATTGGCTGTGTTATATATATATATATAAAAGAAAATGAGAGTTTATTTGGCCGTCCTTGATCTCTCTCACACAAAAAACAAAAAAAAGAAAAAAAAATGTGTAACTATTAACTAAACAACCAAAAAAGAAAAAAAACCGAAAAATCTGGTTTCCCTGTCGGGATATTTTTTTATTGGCGACTTTTTTTGGCGATGGAAAAACGAAGTAGAAATAAAAATAAAAAACTCTCGCCCTCTAATTTTTTTTCCCTCCCTTATTGTACGTGAGGAGGAAAGGAGGGTAGAGAGAGAGAGAGAGAGAGAGATCGAGAGTAGAGGGGGAGGGGTGTGCGTGTGTGCGCGGCGGAGATAGAGAGGGAGAGACAGAGAGCGTGCGTTCAAAATGGCGGCCAGCGGGTATGTGGAGAAGAAAGGCTCTGCCGGCGACCGCGACATAATATCGTCCAGAATGAATGGATTACAGAATGGTATGTTCGACGACGATTTCGATTTGGACCGGGATAACCAAGTGCGTGTCGTCCAAAACAACAAAAAGGACATCCCCGAGTGCTTCGGACGCTGGAAGTTCAATTCGACCAACAACAAAGTCGTTGTAGGATCCGCCGTTGAGGACCTCGTTGATCTTCTTCAGGGTACATCTCCCCTGACTCTGTGTGTGTCATCTAATAATAAAGATTCCAAACAGAACAATGGTTTGTACGGTGGTAGGCAGAACGGTAGAACCTTGAGGATAGAAAGATCCGGCAGCACTGAAAGGTAAGGGATTTTTTTCCCTCCATCCAATAATATTTTAAATTTCAACAATAACAATATTATTATTGTTGGTATTGACGGTAACTCCCCTCCTTGTGTGTCCACAGTCTATGGGATGCATTGCACACACACACGCAAAGGCAGCAACACAGCTGGTGCCTCGCAGATACAATCCCAAATATTCCTAAACAAAACAAATCTTCAAGATTTATATTGACTGTGGATGATAATCAAGAATTCCTTTGTTTTCGAGCTCATTTGCATATTCTTCCTAGATTGTCTCATCAGCACGGATTGTTATTATTATTTTTTTCTGTTCGTCCGATGGGATTTGAATCTCTGGAAAGGCTGATTTATTCTTAATTAATTTGACTATTGATCTTACATTTTTTCTTTATTGTTATTATTTGCAGTGGAATATGGAGAGCACGTGATTATGGAACTAATGATGTATAATAACACCGCGGGGGATTATGGGTAGCGTCCATCATCATCCCTTTCTCTTTTTCCGTCTACTCTTTTTGTTTTTTGTCATCGGTATTGCTTTATCGAACGCAGAGGCGTATATCTTGAGGGGGGGGGGCTTAGTGGGCCGTAGCTCTGGGGAGAAAGTTCGGAGGGGGGTGGCAAATTTAAATGGACAAAAAAAAATTAGTAGACTGGGAGAAGAGAGCGGTGAAATTCATATGGCCCATATGCTGTAAAACCACAAATCATCTTCGACCTGGAGAGTAAGGGACTTGGTCAGTGAGCGACTGAACGAGTGACCTAGAGAGTTTTCGTGAGCATGTGAGTGACTAAAATGGTATCCTAAAGAAAGAGCACGGTACTATGTCAGTGCTCTTCCGGCAGTCCCGGAGGGTGAGATATATTTTCCTCCAATATTGTAATTTCAACAATAACAATATTACTATTGTCCGGTAACTCCCCCTTCGCGTTTCCACAGTCCATGTAATGCATTACACACACACACACACACACACACACAGAAGAGGCTCCAACACACTTGGTGCCTCGTTGATACAATCTGCAATCGTCCTAGACATAACAAATCTTCAAGATTTATATCGATTGTGGGTGACGATCAAGAATTCCTTTGTTTGCAGGCTCATTTACATAATCTTCCCAGATTGTCTCTTCATCTTGGGTTTTTCCCCCTTCTTCGTCCAGTGCGATTTCTGAATCCTGTATAATTTGTTCTTAATTGATTGGCTGTTGATCTTGAAATAATTTTTTTTATTATTTTCTTATGGAATATCGAAAGAACGGGATTATAGGACTAATTATGCATAATAACACTGCAGGGGATTATAGGTAGCGTCCATCATCATCATCACCCCTTTTTTCTGTCGCCACTTTTTTTTTGTCACCGATATTGCTTTATCAAATGCGGAGGCATATTTACTAGGGAAGGGGCTTAGCGGGCTGCAGCCCTGGGCGGAGAAGCGGAAAATTGGAGGAATGAGAGTGGTAAAAAAAAAATTAGTGGAATGGGATAAAAAAGCGTCAAAATTTATACGGCCCATATGCGGTTTAAACAGCATATGGGCCGTATAAATTTTGACGCTTCCGCTTCTGCCCAAACAGCGAGGGACAAGGTCAGTAAGCGACAAAACGAGTGGCCTAAAATAGTCTAACCCTTATAAAGAGTGTGTGTGTGGGAATGGGAGTGACCAAGAGGACTTCGAGACAGGACATATTTACGTGGGAAAGGGGCGTTGGGGTCCAAGGGCAGCCAATTTGAGCCATGAATGGGATATGGTGCCTCGTATATACTGTACTATCTTCCTGAACAAAAAAACATCTTCAAGATTTATATTGACTGAATGATCATCAAGAATTCCTTTGTTTTCATTCTCATTTGCATATTATTCCTAGATTTTCTGTAAAACACGGATTGTTTTTGTTCATCCCATAGGGTTTGAATCCCTGGAAAGGCAGATTTATTCTTAATTAATTGGTTGTTGATCTTGAAAATTTTTCTTTATTGTTATTGTTTGCTATGGAATATATGGAGAGCACGTGATTATGGGAATAATGATAAATAATTACTACAGGGGATTATGGGTAGCGTCACACACACACACACACACCATCCCTTTCAATTTTGTGCATCTTCCTGTTTTTTTGTCATCGATATTATCGAATGCATAGTGTATATCTTGTGCCTTAGTGGGCTACAACCCTGGGTGACAGATTCAGAGGGCGTGGCAAATTTGAGTGGGCAAGAAAATTAGTAGACTGGGAGAAGCGGTACAATTCATATGGCCCATATGCGGTAAAACCACAAATCCGCTTCGGCATAGAGCGCAAGGGACTTTCTCAGTGAGTGAGTGACTGAACGAGTGACTAGACAGTTTGTGAGCATGCGAGTGACCAAAAGAGTGACACAGAGAGTTTACAGGCACGTGAGTGACCAAAAAGAGTGACACAGAGAGTTTACAGGCAGTGAGTGACTAAAATAGTGTCCTAAAGAAAGAGCACGGGCTATGTCGCAGTGCTCACTTCCGGCAGTACCGGAGAGTTAGATATTTTCCTCTAAAAATATTTTAATTTCAACAATAACAGTGTTATTATTGTTGGTATTAACGGTAACTCTCCTCGTGTGTATCCACAGCCCATGAGGTGCATTGCACACACAGAGGGTGCCTCGTAGATACAATCAACAATCTTCGTAAATATCGATTTTGTTCATCGAGAGCACGTGATTATGGGACTAATTATAAAAAATAACACTGCAGGGGATTATTGGTAGCGTCCATCATCATCCCTTTCTCTTTACTGTCTGCTCTTCTTTTTGTTTTTGACATCGATATTGCTTTATCAAATGCAGAGGCATATTTACTGGGAGAGGGAGGAACTTGGCGGGCTAGGGCCCTGGGGGGCAAGTTCGGAGGGGTGGCAAATTTGAGTGGGCAAGAAAATTAGTAGAGTGGGAGAAGAGCGGTTAGATGTATATGGCCCATATGCGATAAAACCATAAATCGTCCTATGCCTAGAGAGCGAGGAACTAAGCCAGTGAGCGACAAAACGAGTGGCCAAAACAGTGTTCATTGATGTGAGTGACCAAAAAAGTTTGCTAGGATATGGGTGACGAAGAAAAGTGACCTAGAGAGTGTGGGCATGGCAGTGACCAAGAGAAGGACTTGGAAACAGAGACATATTTACGTGGGGAAGGGGTTTTGGGGGGTCCAGGGCAGCAAATGTGAAGAATGAGTGGTCATGCCTCGTAGATACAATCTCCGTATACAAAAATACATGTTCAACATTTATATTGACTGAAATCCGCTCTGTTTAGAGATCGGGGGAATAGATCAGTGAGCGACATAACGAGTGACCTAGAGAGTTTGCAAGCATGCGAGTGATGTAAACAGTGTGCAAACATATGGGTGACCAAGCAAAGTGACCTAGAGAGAAAGAGAGGGACCAAGTCAGTGAGAAAAAAAAGGAATGACCTAGAGAGTGTATGGGCATAGAGGGTGACCAAAAGAAGCTCCTTCAAGTCCCTCCTTTAATATGCCTCTGTCAGACAGAGGCATATTTACTGTGGAGGGGAGGGGATTTGTTGAGTGCCCAGGGCAGTAAATTTGAGGAATAAGGAGTCGTGGTGCCTCGCAGACACAATCTTCCTAAACAGAAACACATCTTCAAGAATTGACTGTGGATGATGATTTACTGAGTCTCGGGCAAAGAGTTCCTTTGCTTGCGGCCTCATTTACATAATCTTCCTAGATTGTCTCCACTGCATGGATTTTTTTTCTTCTTCATCAAATGGATCTTGTGTCTAATTTATTCCTAATTAATTGGCTGTTTGATCTTAAAAAAATTTCTTTATTGTTACCATTTCCTATGGAATATCCAGAACATGCGATTATGGGACTAATGATGTGTAATAACACCGCCGGGGATTATGGGTAGCGTCCATCATCTCTCTCTCTCATCCCTTTCTCTTTACTCTCTTTACTCTTTTTTTTTTTTGTTTTTCTTCATGAATATTGCAGATGTGTATTTGTGGGATGTGGGGCTTAGCTGGCTGTAGCCCACCCCCACATCGGCAAATTTGAAGAATGAGTGGTTAAAAAAAAATTTAGTGGAATGGGAGGAAAGTTGCAACATTTATGTAGCCGATCCTGCTTATAATGTTTTTAAAAAGCCGCTCGTGAAAGCCGCTCGTGGAAAACGGGAAATCTCTATTAGTATTAGTCAGAGTTTGGTTCACGGAAAATATTAATCATCATCGAAATCATTAGGCCCCGGAAAGTCGAAAAAATAAAAAACCCCACATCATTTTAGGATTGTTTTTTCTTTTAAAAAGACCATACTTGGCGGAATTTAAATTTTCCTGCCACCTAAATTTCTGGTTTACAATTTTTCATGCCCTAGTCATAGACACGCACACACACATAGCTATCAACACGATTATTATTTATTATTATTATTGAAAATAATAATTCAGCAATTAATTTTCGTGGAATTCTTAATCAGAAATAGTGAAGATATGTGTCTAAAATTAGTTGTAAATACTGAATATTTTTTGGTGTATTTCAGAATAATATCATAAAAGAATCGCTTCAGATATTGTTCATTAAATCATTTATTTGACATGACTTTTGCGGTGAAATAGAAAAAGCAGGAGCTCAATGTAACAGTTTTCTTCATGGAATATAATCAGTCTCAGGGGAGTCAATATAGAAATTGATTATATCTGAATACACATGAGCCAAAGTGCCGTTTCAAATCATTCGTTATGGTTACATCATTCGTATATTTGTTTTAATCCGCCTATACACTTCTCTCCTCCTTCCATTTTATTGAATTCCATTCCAACCGGAACAGGACGTTTGGACGCGACTCTTTGGACAACAGATATTTGGACCCGTGCCGTTTGGACGCCGTCTTGTGGCCGCGTCCAATTAGCCGGATCGTTAATCTTATAACGTCTTATGTAATTAATTTTTATTATGTTTTACTTTCCAATTTATTTATTACCTTCATTTTATTTGTTACCAGCTATAATACCCGGTGCAGCCCGGGTTTTCTTCAATGAGGTTTTTTTGGATCACTTGATATCTCTCTCTTTCTTTGAGGAACATACAAACCGTGTCCAAATTATCAAATATGGCTACTTCCTGCGCGACTCATGAAATGAATAAATCTACATTTAAAGAAACGTAGAAATGATTTTTTCCCCCTTTATCAATGGGTGCTAGGTATTTCGATTTCCCCCTTCCCCCCGAACTTCAAGTTATCCATCTGCCTATTTCAGCTTCGAAAAATGCTTAGTTAAAGCTGTGGAATTTCTTCGATGTACTTTATGGGCCCCTAATTAATTTTAAAACAACCTAAACTATATGAATTTATGCAGTTGAATATTAAAAGACAATATACGGAGACATTAATCTTCATGCTTGAGAAGATATAAATAAAAAGTTGAAATCAATGTTATTGCATGGATATCCAACTCAAACGTAAGAGTCCGGCTACTTACTTCATATTCAATTTTTTGGGCTGAGCGAATGTATCTCTGAGCGAATTCAATATTTCGAAAATCGAGAATTCAATATAACTTTTAAAATTATTGATGTGGCGAAACCCCCTCCCCTCTCTAAATTTCGAAAGTGAAATCGGCAATTTTAACGCTGATTTCTATGGGGGATCATTCTTTGCCTGACCCTCAAAGTGATGATGATGATGATGATGACTCTGCCTCATTACTGGGAGGATTGAAAATGTAGTAAACCATTATAAAAAGCCATAAACTATTATATACGTACTGGCAGCATTAAAGAAGTGACAAACCATTGTAAATACACGAGATTTTTTTCACTTGTTTATTATTTACTACAAGATATACAGAAGACTGGATGTTGTGAAGATATTTCATCTTCACAATAAATATCTTCACAACATCCAGTCTTCTGTATATCTTGTATTAACAAGTGGAGAGCGACATTCATGTCATATTATTTACTAGTTACAATACCCGGCGCTGCCCGGGTTTTATTCAATCACTGGGAGGATTGAAAAGTGACAAATCATTATAAAGGCATATATATGCACATGTCTGGAAACGCATTGCTACCGAACCACGGTAACCAAAGTAAACATTCCGAAAATGAAACTGTTGGGGCCCAAGAACCATTGTTTCCGACAGTTTTTTTACCCATTAGGGGCATTTGCCCAGCCTATCGTTGAAGTCGGGTCCCGTTTGGTATATATGCAAAATTTGACGACGATCGATCGAAAATTGTAGGTTTGTATAGAGAACACGCGCTCGCACGCACGCACACACACACACAAAATCAATTTTATATTTATAGGTTAATCTTAATAATATTAAATAAATAACTAACAATTAAATTAATAAATAACAGTTATTGATCATTAATCAATATTACATATCATATAATTTCTTCATTATTACATAATCGCGTTTAATAACAAATTTTAGAACAAAAAAAAACAACAAATCCATAAAAACCACACAAGAAATTTGAAAACATGAAATTCAGAAAAAATATATAATGTAAAAAATGCCATTAGTTATAGCATAATCAAATTGAGTTATTGCAGAATCACATTGTTTCAGCATAATCACATTGTTTCAGCATAATCACATTGTTTCAGCATAATCACATTGTTTCAGCATAATCACATTGTTTCAGCATAATCACATTGTTTCAGCATAATCACATTGTTTCAGCATAATCACATTGTTTCAGCATAATCACATTGTTTCAGCATAATCACATTAAGTTTCAGCATAATCACATTACGAATAAGTTGTGGGCACAAGGTAAGTACTCGATCATTTCTAATATTATCGAAGTCTCATGATATAGTAGAGAATTGCTGCTTCGAAACGGCGGCGTCCAATCAGCCGGTGTCCAAACGGCACGGGTCAAAAAAATGTCCCGCTACCAAACGGCCACGTCCAAACGTAATGTAGTGGATTCCAACTACCCTCCTTTTGCTGGGACTCCTGTACAAACTTTCAAAGAGAATGAAAAATCGTCATTTTTATTTTCTTTATATTCAGTTGAAGAAAATATATGTATACATATATTTATATATAAAAATACGCAACTTTTTTTGACTGGTTGATTTCTGAACCATAACATATGTCTTGGTATTGGGATATGCAAAAAGAAAAGAAATGGGGGGGAATATAAGGTTCTCGATTTATCATAGTTTAAGTTTGATGGTCCTTAACCGCTTCCTTTTTTTATTCTCAGTTCGGAAAACTCCTAGCCTTTGAGATAAATTCCCCATGGGGATTTTTTTTTTTCATCTTCTTAGATACCCTTTAATTTTGCCTTTTACCCTTTAATCATTGAAGAAAAAGAAGAAAAAAAAAATATCAAACTCTAAATTCCATACTTTGTTTTTTTTTAAACGTATGGGAAAATTTACGCTTTGCAGTCGTTCGGAAACATGAGAAAATAATGGATAAGACGCCTTTTTTTTTGAGATCTTATGATGACCAACAGGAAGGTTACTACTACGACTTAACCGTATATGAATCTCGTGCACATTCCTCTGCGGAACCTCTAACCAGGGCCGTCTTAAGAGCATCGTGGGCCCTCGGACCAAGTGATTTTTCTGAGGCCCTACCAGGCAAATTCTCGAAAATTTCAACCATATTTCATTTTTGTGAGGCTCCTTCTTTTCTTGAAGCCCCAGGACCCATTCGTTAAGATGACACTGCTTCTAACGAATTGGTACATGCTGGAATGTGCGTGTTGCGAACCTAACGTGAGGTTTGTTTCTTTGTAATGCTTGTTACAGCGCTGAACATCTGCCATATATTTCTCGCACTGTGAGTGAAGTGTTATGATTTAAGATTTGTATTGTACCGTTGTGGGCCTGTTGCTCGCTCTGGCAAGACTTTTCAATTGGGCAGGTCAGGTCGACTGGCATTCACGCCTCGAAGTTGGGAGAACTACACAGAACCAACTTCAGCCGACCACCACTGTGGAACTGGTGGGATTCGAACCCGCGTAGACCGTCGCAGCGGCTCGTGACGTCACTGAAGAAGGTCATCTCACCTAGAGGCATTGGATGTAAGACAGTTGAATGAACGACGTTATTTGAACCCAAAATTGTAAAAAGAACCAGCCGTGAAGCCAGAATTAGCCGTGGTTCTTTTTGAAATTTTGGGTTCAAATAAATCAATGAATTGAATTTCGTTCAATTGTCTTTTCTAACCCAAAAGGTAATTAATTTTCCATTGGATATAGCAGACCGACGCCATTTTTACGCTTTGTTGTCACTATCACCGCTCGACCACCTGTGCATCTACTACTACTCAGTGCCGTCTTAACGCATCACATAGGTCCACCCGGGGGCTTCAGATGAAGAAAGGAGCGCACGTGAGATTATGAGATCTCGTTAAGATTTTCGATATCAAGCATATATAAATTGGTGAGTAATTATTTGTAGTCAGGTAGGGAGTCTTAGAAAAATTAATTTTTCCTGGGACCCATGAAGCTCTGCTGCTGCTACTACTACTTAACCATGTGCTCTCAAACTTTTGCTACTCGTGGCTCCTTGCTCATTTCATGGTTAACATGCGGCTCCGCAAAATATTTTATAGTAATTATTTTCCACCTGAAAGCATAAATAGGCACACAAGTCAATATCTCCAGCTCTCCGTGATGCCCCTAGGAGCCACGACACACACTTTGAGAAACTCTGACTTAACCGTAGGCCTACATGTATCTTGTGCAAACATTCCTTTGGGGGAATTTCTAACGAATCGGTTACATGTAGGAACGTGTTGTGTTTGTATATGCGTGGCGATAACGCATTTACGTTGTTAGAGTGATGCTGTTGTTTGGTGTTGCCATGTGCCTTTAATGTTTTGAAGTGAAAATTGAAAATGCTTCAATTTTCGTGCTATGCAAGTATCGCGTTAAAGATCTGGCTGCTCTCTGCCGGAGAGACTTTCTCAAATGCGTTCTTGGAAATCATCAGGTTTCTGGATAACCGCAGCAAACCAACTCCACCCAACCACCAACGGGGTTCGAACCTGAATCTTCGCGATGCCCACTCGACTGCATGACGGCGAAATTTTCACTCGAGGAGCAGAGGCATACGCAGGGAGGGGCATAGGGGACCCGTGTCCCCTGCAAAGCCCATCGAAAAATTTAAATGCTAGAAAAAATGTCGAAAGAAAATAATGCATAATATTATATGATATCTTGATCAATTTCTGCTAATTTAAAATGCATTTTGAAGGTTAGTTCCTCTTAATTCTCTGAAGAAAAGTTACTCTGAATTATCTACAAGAAATTCCTTGTGCCCCCTCCTCCCCCACAAAAACCCCAGCGTGCATCCTCCTTCAAAGATCGATTCTGCGTACGCCCCCCTGCTTGGGCGAATGAATTAAAGTAGGGCTTGACAAATCCTATTCGTCAGGTCGACTAGAAAATCGGTATTGGTGCCTACTTTTTTTTTTTTTTTACATGCAGTTGCTAAATTGGAAGAATTGTGCAAAATGTTCTGATTTTTTTGGCGATGTGTCTTTTTACATGGGGAGAAGACAGACATTATGTCCCGGAAAAGTCGACAAAACATTGTTTAAAACAATGTATTTATCTATTTATACAATATTGTTGGACCTATAGGCTTATACTGCAAGAGAGAATGCGGTTGAATGTGACATAGATATTGTTTGATACGTACAAAAAACTAGTAATAGTGGGGTGGGAGGGGGGAAATAGTCGACAATAGAGCTGGAGAGTTTGTTCCATTCATTCACCAGTGGAATGGTATGAAGAAAGAAGCTGTATTTAAAGCAGCCAGTGGAAGCAAAAATAGGTTTTATTTTAAGAGAATGGTCGATTCTTCTGGGGATGTAGGGTGGTTTTGCAAGAAACCAGAAGTATCTAAGCTAAGATGACCATGATATAGATCTTATAAAACAGGGATAGTTGAGAAATAAGACGAAGAGTAGGGGGGGGGGGGGAAGAAGAGAGAGAGATTAAGTTCGCTTCAAAGTTCGGACACGGAGACAAAAGATGACCAGCAGTCGTGGATAAAACGGGTGGAATTATTTTGGATTGATTGGAGTTTGCTGAAATCTGGGATCGCCACCAATATAGACAAAGTACAGGAGAGATATAAGTTTGGTAGCAGAGAGCGAGTTTAAGGTTATTTAAGGTTGCAGCGGAGGAAGAAAAGCTTGTTAAGACATTTCTGTGGAAGACGTATCAACACGTTTGTTCCAACGTAGGCCAGCTGAGATTATGACGCTGCGATTATTTAATTTGAGAAACTCGGGATATAGTGTTAAATTATTTATTAAGAGCATTTAAGAGGAAGTGAGAGATTTGCGGGTAACTCTCATGAGAACTGTTTCTGAAATATCGATAGGCATCTGCTATAATGAACACCAGTCAGAGATGAAAACCGGATTACGTTAGAGAAGTTCTTGATCTGACTCTTGGTGAATAATGCCGTAAATCACGCAGTCACGTATTTTGAGCAGGAACAATCCTCGGCTTTTAATAAACTCTTGGCTGGCTCCCAATTTTTTCAGCCCTGAATTAAAGACGATCATGTCAAGCGATTGGATTATTAGCAGTGGTTCTTAACTAGGAGAGGGGAGGGATTCACGGATTTTTTTTTGGGGGTTGTGGAGTTTTCGGGGGGGGGGGGTCTGGAGCTTGGATGAGAAAATATATTGTTTTTACATTACGGTGTTATGTGCTGAATATTACAGGCTGTGTCAAAAAGAATCACTCGATTTGAAATGCATATATTACGAAAAATATTGAACATAGATAAAATTTAAGATTAATTTTACATTACATGGCTAATCATGAAGTTTTTTTTGCAAACCAAATTAGAGGTGCTCAATATGTTCACCTCGGGATGCACGGCATATGTCTATATACGGTAGTAAAATTCGTTCCAAACTTTAGCGAGCATATTTGCATCCACTGAGAGTAGATTTCTGTATAATACACTCGTGTGAAACTCTGTCGGATGCGCTCCACATTTTCGTCTGACATGTGGGGACGGCCAGGAGATTTCCCTTTACACAGACAACCCGTGTCTCGGAATTGTTTATACCATCGGCTAATGCTCTGAGCGGTAGGAAGCTCAACACCAGGGTGTTTGTTGTCGACGAAAAGCACGATGAACAATTGTTACGGACTCGCACGCGAAGCTTAGAACACAAAACGATTTCTGTTGTGCATTCGCGATCCTGACAAACACTGAAGTGCCGGCCGAAGGAAGAGCTTCAGCGCTACCTGTCGGCAACTGCGTGAAACTCGAGATTTCCTCCCCTCTTTCTACCTATACATTATTCGATCAAAACGGATTAAAATAGATATGATCTTTTTTTTTTTTAAATCGGATGATTCTTCCTGAAGCACCCTGTATTATATCTTCATTTAAGAGCATTTCAAACTAATATCCACGTTCAGGAATCGATATGATCCAATTTATGATTTAATTTTCAAAACACGCGTTATTTTTCGATATAACGATTGTCTGACAGTTTATGAGAAGAGTCTCGGAAGTTGTAGACTTTTATTAATGATTCTTTTTTTCGTTGTATTTCCGTAGATATTGTCATTATGGAGTCATAACGTTACGTGGAATGGAGAAACGATTTGCTGCATACTTTACTGGGGGTGCTCTTTCTCCCCCCCCCCCTTTCCGCCTTCCCTCCGCTACTATTAAATCGGTTCTCAATTATGCGTCTGGGCTTTTCGTAGTTGCTGGTAATGAATAGCTTTGTGTTCTTTCACGAACTTTCTCGCTTTTGTGTTGGTGTGTGTGTGTTTGTTAGAGGGGAACTTTTATATTTTATTTTCCATACTTCGTGACAGCACCGAGAACCCCCCCCCCCCCCCCCGCAATCCCGATATTCACGTGCTTATCTGGCCGAAGTGAAGGGCTACAGTCCAATGCCACTCTTCACTTACTTTCATTAATGTGAGATGTTGTTTGTTGTTTCATTTTTCCTTTTCCTGTTCTTTGTTGTCTGATTACGTGCTTGTGGCGATTATTTGCATCGTGGGCTTCATTATTTTCTTCCTACTTTCGATACGCGAATCGGAATTCAAGCTCCTCAGTACATTATATACGAGGGCGCCTCAACGTGTGGGACCATATCGCCCCCCCCCTCCCCCCTGGGCATTGGCGTACGCAAGCCCCCTTGAGCCAAGATTGTAGTGTTATTTTGCAGGAAAAAACGTAATCCCTTCCCCCCCCCCCAGAAGGAAAAAAAAAAAATCTGAGACCCCACTCGAGAAAATTCTGCGTACGCCTATGCTCCTGGGATAAAGGGACCGCGGGTGAAAATTAGATGAAAGGGGGAGCCACGACAAGTGGTGAAGGAGGCCACAGAGAGAATTTAGAAATAAAGCCTTTGAGTGAAATATGTTGGGGAAAAATGTGACTACTTTTTAGAGACCAGCAGAGCTGTCCATAGAACCAGGACAACTTTACCGACGCGGGCATGACCCGGAACTTCATATCTATCGGAGGACCTGCAGTATGAGATCCGATATTATGATTTTCGAATGTAGGTATGTAAGTTGTTATTTCCAGCTATGTGCGGGGACCCTTCCACAACAACCACTTTTGCCCGGGGGCACATGATGTTGAGACGACCACATGCATGAAACTTACCACAAGAAGCAAGCTCACCGAACCCTAGCCCAAGGTAGGTGCCGCTGTGGTGGTTGAGTGGTCATAGTGACGGACTCTCAATGGCGAGGACCCACCCCACTATCGTCACAGCGGTGGTCGGCTGAAGTTGGTTTTGGGTGATTCTCAACTTCGAGATGCCGATGCGGGTCAATCCTCCGTTAAAAAAGTCACAGAGAGCAACAGGCCTACACAACCATACAATTATTCAATCATTAAATTTCACTCATAGTTAGAAAAACTGATAGCAGATGGCGGCACTATACATAACAAGCATTACACTGAAACAAACTTCACTGTAGCACACACTCCAACATCTACCAATTCATTAGAAGTTCCGCAGAGGAATGTGGACGAGGTGCATGTGTAGTTTAGTAATAGTGATGTGTCGGGAAGGGCGATTTATTGAGTAGGTTCGTTAGATCGCCCTGTACTTTTACACAGATTTATTTCTCTCGTATAATTCGGCCCTTGGGAGGGATGATCACCCACCTTCTGGATCCGTGCCTGGCCCAGGGTTCCATGATCGATCTTATTTATAAAAGTTTCTGTTCAAAATAAACTTAGCTTTTGATTAAATTCAATTCGATAAGTTGGAAGGGTCTCGCTCTTGGATGAGGGGGTAGGGATAAGACCGGGGGCCACGTGAGAAAAATGCGGTCCGAAGTGGGAGGTACGGGCTGAAAAAGGTCGAGAAATTCATGAAAGCATTCGATTTTTTTCCCTCAAGTTCGTGGCACGAAATTAGAAAGACTTAAAAAATCTGGGTTTTTTTCCCCTCTTCATATGTTACATATTTAATCGAATTGAAATATATATGTCATGGCCAATATCAAAAGTCCTTAAGGCAGGGGTTCTTAACCTATGGGTCGCGACTCAAATTTGGGTTGCGGCGGTTCCCAAGATGGGTCATCTAAATCAACACTCTCTGTAGTAAGATCTATCTTACCTGTAGGGGGATGTTGTCTGAATCCACTAACAACCAGCTATGGGGATCCTAACGTGATTCGCAGGGAGCTTCCGAGAGAAGGGTCGCGCAAATCCACTTACAGCCAGGGATTCTTGAGCTACGGATCACGACCCAACCTTCATTCGTTAGGGCTTCCGAATTGGGTCGTAAAAATCAACTAAGCTAGGGGGGACTCGAGTTTTTTTTTCCATTTCATTTCATACCGTACACCGCCCAGGATCTATCGACCATTGTCAATAATAGTGGGGGGGGGGAACTCGAGCTACGGGTCACAGCCCACACTTGATTGACGGGGGCCTTCCGAGATGGGTCATAAAAATCCCCTAAAAGCTAGGGGATCCTCCTGAGCTATGGGTCGCTAACCGAAATCACTTACAGCTAGAGGCTGTTGAGATTATGGATCTCGACCCGAACTTGATTCGCAGGGGGCTTCCGATATCAGTCGTAAAAAATCCACTTACAGTCCTGTTATAAATGCACATATTGCTTCACTGTTTTCACTAAATTTCGAAAAACAGTCACATGGGTCGCGAAGCTGATCTTGTTGCTGATTTTGGGTCGCGGTCGAAAAAGGTTAAGAACCCCCCGCCTTAAGGGTTACCTACCTTCCGATAGGGTTAATTTTTCTTTTTGCTTCAAAATGTTTCCCACCATATACTGTACTACTAATAATTAGATAAATTAAAAAAGATTAATATCGCATCTCTCGATGTCCATATCGAATTCCCCATATCGATGCCAACAGTTTTGTAATGCGATATTCTCGTATCTAAAGATGATGTTCCAATGTTTGTGTGGAGATAGTACAGCGTTTATCTTTCTTTTTATGGAAATTTCTTGATTCTTAGATCTGAAACTGAATTTCTTTATTTTTTCTAGTATGAATTCTTACAGCATTTTCTTCACAGTTCGTATTTTTCCAATATTCATTATTTCTACGTATAATTGTTTTGAAAAGAAATAAACTTATGCCAGGGCTGGGCAAATTGCAGGGCATAGTGATCCTCTTTTATGTTGGCAGATACACTGCCATAAATTCCAGACATTTTGTGCTGCTCTCAGCCTGTAATTTAACTATACAAAGAAAATTTTAGGGGTGGGGGGGGGGCCCAACACTAATTTTTTTTAGTCGCCATGGCGACCTGGGATTTGCTCAGCCCTGACTTACTCATATATTAAAAAAAAAATACGATTTTCAGTATTTTATTATTACTATCAATAATTAAACAATTAATTACCAATATTTCAGTATAAATAATTTTTTTTTAGATGTATTGATTAGAATTTGATATTCTCAGTTAGATCCGTGTTGTTTTGGTGAAATAGTTGGAGAAGTAAGTCATTCCCAAAGTAAGTCATTCCCATTAATATTACGAGTCTCTTAATTTTTCTGTCTTTTTGAGATTTATATAATTATAATTAACCGATAGTTTAGAATTGTCGTGGGAATTTTTATTTTTTGTATTATTGATAACAAAAAAATTTAAAAATATGCTGATGGTCGCAGTGAGTCTGATGAGGGAAATCTTTTTGAATGTTTGGTCATATTGATGACTTTTTCCGCATCCGATAGAAAAACATTTGCTATCGATAATTTATCACTCAGTATATTATTTATAAATTCCTTGGATCTGTGATAGAAATGATTTTGGAATGAAAAATAAAAATCGTTAGTGACAGTGATTAAGATTAACTTATATAACAATGGTTTTTGAAACGCGCTGAATGCAACAAAGGGCTTTGAAAAGTGCTGAATACAACAATCGCGTCCACATGACGCTGATTAAAACAATCGCGTCCACATGACGCTGATTAAAACAATCGCGTTCACACAACGCTGATTAGAACAATCGCGTTCACGACGATTACAACAACGATCTTTACACAGTACTTAAAGCACCAGTGATCTTTACACAGTACTTAAAGCACCAGTGATCTTTACACAGTACTTAAAGCACCAGTGATCTTTACACAGTACTTAAAGCACCAGTGATCTTTACACAGTACTTAAAGCACCAGTGATCTTTACACAGTACTTAAAGCACCAGTGATCTTTACACAGTACTTAAAGCACCAGTGATTTTTACACAGTTTTTAAGGCACCAGTGATCTTTACAGCAACGTTTGAACAACACTAAACGCAACAATGCCTTTTGAACAGCACCTAATGAAACAATGCTTTATTAACAGCACCAAATGAAACAATGCTTTATTAAAAGCACCAAATGAAACAATGCTTTATTAACAGCACCGAACGCAAAATGCTTTATTAACAGCACCGAACGCAAAATGCTTTATTAACAGCACCGAATGCAACAATGGTTTTTACAACTGCGATCTTCACTCAGAGCTTGACACTTTTAATAACACTTTTTTGAGCATAAATATGATGTCAAACACTTCGAATGCAACGATGGTTTTTGAATAATGCTGAGTGTGACTATTGTTTCTAAGCAGTGCTGACTGTTATAAGAGATTTCTAGCAATGTTGTGTACAAAAACGAGTATCTAACAGAGCTGAGTATAAAATTAGGGTTTCTAACGGTGCTGAATGCAGTAACGGTTTTCGAATAGCAATGAATGAAAGCAGGGTTTACGGCAACAATCGTTTTGACGTTAATATTAAGTGAACATACTACACATTCGAAACAGCATATTTTGCAGTATTAGATTTAGTGAATAGGTTTTAATTTTTTCCATGTGTGAATTCAACTTAAAAATTATTCAATTAATGAAGAATTAAGTATATAACAGTTTCTTAATTTTTTTTATATTTTTCCTATGTATGGAATTTTGCCTGATTTTTAGTTTTTGTCACAGGTACGCAACAAGTATATTTTAAAAATGCAAAAATTTCGTGACGCTCCTGTGTCGGAAACTGATTCTCCTGGTCTCCTCGGCTGTACTGTCTCTCTCTCTCTCTCTGTCAGTGATTAACGGCCGGAGAACTCGATAATCTGTTTTGCAGGATTTGAGTACGTATACAATACTGTGTGTGAGTGCGTGTTGACTTCATAACAGGTACCTTTTTCTTTTCTATTTCTCTTTCTTTCTATGTCTTTTCCTTTAGTTATAGAAATTAGTATTTAGTTTGCATTTTTCTATGACTTTATTCATTCAAATTTTCACATTTTCCTTTATGCCTTCTAACAGCGTTTCTCAACCTTCTTGTCCTTGGGGAACCCCTGAAATGATTTTCATGTTCAAAGACAGAGATTATTTATTTTCCGGTTCGTGCGGAACACTTGATAGTGTTGTGAGAGTATTCGACGGAATTCCCCCCTTTCCGAACAAACACGGATGTATCTCTCTAAATCAAGATTTTGACTAATTGAAAAAAAAAAAAAAAATTCGAGCACCAAAAACATTTCGTAGACGCCAAGCATTTTTCCCCCGACTCCAGTCATATCGCTATATCGCTATTTACTGCTATTAGTTAGTTGGGTTGGAAATGAATGCCATATCTATCAGTGGCCGCCTTCAAGATCTTAGGAAAAGTATCTTGTTATCTATACATTCGTCCCCCCCCCCGCCCCCCGGTTTCGAATCTGGGACGTGACGACAACCTCCACTGTAGTAAACGAGCATCTAACCACTGAGCCACTCAGGCGCTGTGATTTCAATACAGAGGAGTTCTCACCAAAGATATCTGTCTAGTGGGATCTGGGTCCAGGATTAGGGGGGAATGGGGGCGCATGATGTGCACCGAGAGAGAGAGATGCTCGCGTGGAAAGAAAAAATTTTATTTCTACACGAGAAAAATGTATCCTCTCTATAACGTTGTTCTCTTCCAGATAAGGGGTATATTGTCTTTTATTTCACCTGCAGTGACCTATCACAATCATTCCTACACTCCAAACGTCCATATTTTGATATATATCGAATAAAATAATATTCCATATATCATAAAAAAATAGTGCTGCCTTTCTCAGTCACTTCTGTCCATTACCAACAAATGGGTAGAAGTAAAATTTTGCCAGCCAAAACGTGTCTTTTAGGAAATAATTATACCAGTGGTTCTCAACCTTTTCGTGAAACTCAATGAAAGTGTAAAATATTTCATAAAAGTCAATGAAAGTGTAAAATATTTCGTAAAAGTCAATGAAAGTGCAAAATATTTCATAAAAGTCAATAAAAGTGTAAAATATTTCATAAAAGTCAATGAAAATGTAAAATATTTCGTAATATAGAGCATATTTCGCTGGGAGCCCTATACTTGAACATTGAAGGACCGGACACACCCCGCTTCCCATCTCAAGGAGATATCAAAGCGTTCCCGAAAGATGGGTGCATCCGGAATTTTATTAAATATGTACATGTATATATATCTATATAAATTTGTATAACAGAATAACAAGTCCAATTACAGGAGTATAAATCAACAAAATAATTATGATAAATCATGATCTAAGAATCGAAATCTAAATTGATATTATAGCGTCCTTGGGGCACGTCCAGACTCGATAATCAAATTCCGTTGGTGGCGGTCCGTCCGCGTTCGTTGGATGTCACTAGTCATGTAGGCCGTACAACGACGAATCGATGTCATGTTTGCGTCACATGTCCTGGTCCAAGTGTCCAAGTCAGCCAATGCTCGGACACCCAGATGTTTTAGCTCATTCTAGGATATTATATATTATTATAATATAATTATATAATTATATAATAATTATATAATATTATTTCACTATATAATTATTTTCACTGGTATTTATAAGAGTATTCATTTGCTATTCCTCAAGGATCCCGCTAGAGATTGTGTCGGGAGGAAACCCCAAGGTTCCGCGTTACCCTGGTTGAGAAACGCTGCCTTGAATAGCTAATTAATTTAAGATGATAAATAAAAATCAATAATTACATTTCTGATACTGTCAACTCTTGGAAAGAATTTTTATTTTTTTCTAAAATTATACTATTCATTATGAATGATTGTCATAACTTCAATATGGAACAAATAATTGACATTATTATAAATCACTATGTCTCTACAAATACAGTGAAATCTCACTGCAACGATATTTTTTCCTTGGCCCATAGAGTAGAAACCTTATATCGAGGTTTCATTGCAATAATTATTATATATCAGTAATGTTTTGCAGTGAAACCTCTCTGAGAAGTCACCCATAGGGCTATACTTATAGAGTCACCTATAAACCAAGTTCATCTCTATTATGGGGGCTGTGGGGGGGGGGGGCACTTCTAAAAGGTTTTTGTGACGAACGGAAGATGACATCGCGTAGTTTCATTAGTACAGTGGAACCTCGATATAACGATAACGTCCCTACAACGATATATTTTTCGTGATCCGCTGAAATATCGTTATATCGAGATTTCGCCGTATTTCTTTTTTATTTAAAAGTCGTGAAAAAAAAGCGAGAAAAGCTGTCGCAAATGTTTTCTTCCATATCATTTGTTCGGTTTCTGATATAGTTGCTATCGGGGTTTTTGTGCAATAGTGTCAATATCTATCATATCCGTTACAAGGATAAATTGTAGGTCGACCGAATTATCACAAAGTTCTACTCAAAATCATCTTAGTTCCTCCTGTTCCCAGACGTCATGGGGAGAATCAATGGAAAATGCCCATAAAAATAGTTCTCATGTTTAATTTAGGACATTGTAATAAAAATTTTCATGATCTCATTCAGGGACATTATCATAACATTTCATGATCTTGAGGAACGTTCCTACACCATTTCATGATCTTGAGGGGCGTTCCTACACCATTTCATGATCTTGAGGGGGAACATTCGTTGATAAAACCATAATTCCACGTTACGTTGCGATAGAAAATCACTTCAAGTTTTTACAAATAAGATTTGATATACATCTATTGGCCTTTATTGAATCTTGGGTCTGATTTACGAGAAGTCAGGCATCCCACCCCCCAGTATTCCATAATTTAGGGAACCCCAATTTCAAATACGGTACAACATTATAGCCCCACGATGGTGGGGCTAACATGGATCCGACCTGGGGAGGCTCGCCTGGTGCACCACTTACCATTCTATATATTTTTTTTCACACTATGAATTGTCTATTGAGTGACCCATGAAAAGTCTGGCCTGGGGGTGGGAGGCTTGAAAGATCCCAGCCTAGGGAACTTGCTGTAGGAGGGGGGGAGGGAGGAAATTATTTTGACAGGAGAAGATTTCACGAAGCCATAAAAAAAACTTTCACTCAAAGGGAAGGATTTGTCAAGCAATAGACACAAATCTCTTTTGAACAAAATGATTTATTGCAGGACTTTTTCTGATTCTTTCTTGATCAACGCGGACGAGGTTCAGTCAGAGCCTGATTTGGGCTCGGGAGGACCACAAACCATTATCGCCAACTGATAGGACATCTTCTTTCTCAAGTTTTTCATCACCGAGGTCTCTTAATTATAGCTTTGACCGGGGGGGGGGGGGTCCTCCCGAGTCCAAATCAGGCTCTGACTGAACCTCGTCCGCGTTGATCGAGAAAGAATCAGAAAGTCCTGCGATAAATCATTTTGTTCAAAAGAGATTTGTGTCCATTGCTTGACAAATCCTTCCCTTTGAGTGAACGTTTTTTTTTTTTTATGGCTTCATGAAATCTTCTCCTGTCAAAATAATTTTTTTCTAAAGAAGAAGGCTGTATCTGTCTAACCTTTGCATCATAAATATGTCTTCTACCCGTTTCAAAACTTTGGCCTCTTTCTTTTTTTTTTGCTGTTGCAAAAATCCAGTGACACTCGATCCCAGGAGTAGTTGAGAAATTTAACCCTAATAAAACTCAATTCTGTTTACACTCCGTGGATGCATTTATGGTCAGGGCTTTCGGGAAACGAGAGACTTCTGGGGTGCTGGTGGATGTAGTAGGTTCATAAATGGACTTGGGAGTGAAGAAGGATGAAGGGGGAGGGGAGGGTAGAGAAAGAAAGAGAGGACATGTGATTGTGTTCCTGCGAGTTTGGAGTTTTTCCCTGATAACACACACACCAGAAAGAGGTTCATTGTCCATGTTTGCAGCAGCAGCCTCCATCCACATCCTCCTGCTTTTCCACAAAAAATGCTGATAAGAAGCTTTCCATCCAATCCACTAGTGCAAGTTTACAGTGCTCACCTCTCACATTACCCCCCCCCCCCCCTATAACTTTTATGTTTGTTCCTGACATTGGAGGCACTTTTTTGGGTGTGTGTGTGTGTACGCATTTTGTTGCCCCAGGTGCTAGTACTGAATCAAGAAGGATGACTTGGGTGGTCGTTTTTCTCTTGACAGATTTTCCCATTGTATTTAAGTCATTGATATTCCCCTGCATATAATTTGTGGGTCCCTGTTTTTGTTGGGTATTACCTACATTCGGAATTTTTTTAAATGTACGTCGGGTCTTCTAGGCCTACCTTTTCCAATAACCCGAAGTGCTCAATTGCTCGTGTCTGATTTCGTACTAGCGAGGTACTTATAGATCGACACTGCGTTCAGTGTCTGATTTTATTTGGAACTAGGGCTGGGAATCGATTAAAAAATTTTAACTAGTTAATCGATTAATCGAATTTTAATCGAGTATTTCCAAACGTGCTCACACTTTATGACAGAACTTATTGAGTAACAATTTTTTTTTATTATCAGTTTATGCTACAAAAATATATTTTGTTAATTTCACTCACCTATTCGCTAGATGTAAACAGATATTACAACAGATACTTGGTAAGTCTGGGAAATTTTTGAGTTTTAGTCAGGGAAAAGAGTCGGGGAGTTTTGGCCAGGGAAATTCATGGAAATTTTTTGAGTTTTGGTCGGGGAGAGTCAAGAAAATTTTTGAGTTTGACGTTTTTGAGTTTTAGTCAGGGAAGAGTCGGGAATATTTTTCATATTTGGCCAGGGAAAGTCAGGGAAATTTTTGATTTTAGGTCAGGGAAATTTTTTAGTTTTAATCAGGGAAAGTCTAGAAACTTTTTTAGTTTTGGTCCCCCTAGTGATTGTGGGGTAAGTCAGAGAAATGAATTTTGGTGAGGGAATTGAGTTTTGACCAAAGAAGGTCAGGGAAATGAGTTTTTGTCAGGAAAAGTCTAGAAACTTTTTGAGTATTGGTCAGGGAAATTTTTGAGTTTTAGTCAGGGAAAAGAGTCTGGGAAATTTGGCCAGAGAAATTCAAGGAAAAGTTTTGGTCGGGGAGAGTCAAGCAAATTTTTTGAGTTTAGGTAAGAGAGAGAGAGAGAGAAAGAAGTTTTAGTCAGGGAAGAGTCAGGAATATTTTTCATATTTGGCCAGGGAAAGTCAGGCAAATTTTTAGGTATTCGTCTGGGAGAAGTACAGGGAATTTTTTAGTTTCAGTCAGGGAAAGTAGAAACTTTTTTAGTTTTGGTCCCCCTAGTGATTGTGGGGTAAGTCAGAGAAATGAGTTTTGGTGAGGGAATTGAATTTTGGCCAAAGAAGGTCAGAGAAATGAGTTTTGGTCAGGAAAAGTCCTGGACATTTTGAAGGCTGAGATTTTAAATTTTATGTATACAGGGCTGGACAAATCGCAAGAAAATCTAGGAGCTAAGAAAAAGTTCTTTAGGCGCAAAAATAACCTTTACCCAAAGAAAAAGGCGCGAAACAATGCTTCTTTTAACTTTTTCCGGGCATAGTGGCCTCTTTGACGTTGGCAGATACGCCGCTATAAATTCTAAAAATTTTGTGCTGCTCACAGCCTGCAATTTAGTAACCACACAAAACAAAATTTTAGGCGCCAATACCAATTTTTTAGTCGCCATGAGTGACCTGGTACGTTTGATTTGTTCATCCCTGCTTCTTTTTTTTTAGAAAATGTGAAGCGGATTTTTCTGGGAACACACCGCACAGTATTTTTAAAATACAGCGTTTTTTGATGCTACCGGGAATTCTAGTTAAGCTTTTCTCACTGGAACCCCCAGGGGTCCGCGGAACACCGGTTAAGTAACATATGGTGTACATCCTCGAAAAGAAATCGGAAACATTTTCTTACTCCACTTAACTTGTCTCTCGTGATTCTTTCCATCTTCCATAACAGATCACATATTATATAAAAGGAATGAAAAAAACAATCAGAGAGAGGAAATCGTTTTTTTTTTCCACGGTTTCCTGTCTACTTAGTGGTCACGTGTGTGTGTACAACTTTCTTGCTTTGCTCTTCCTCCCCCCCCCCCCCCACATTTATTATTTCATCCATTACGTAATAAAAACCCCGCGATGATTAACCGTAACTTTCGCCACTGAACTCAGTGGATAATTTTTCATTCAGCGACTTCCTCGGGCTTTCTTTTTTTTTTTTCTTCTTATTTTTCCCTTTTCGTATTGGCATTTTTCCAGGTCTCCAGTAAGGTACTTTTTTTTTTCGTTTTGTTTATATTATTTTTGCCGTATGTCTTAATAGCCTGAATGGAGGAGTGCATATACTACGCCACTGGCCCGTTATTGGTACGTGCTTTTATTTTCGTTTTTTTTATATTGTTATAGCTGATAACAGCTCGCTCTCTGTATATACTGTATCTGATACTAGGGTAACAGGTCAGCTGTTCCAGACTGTAAATAGGGAATTTGATCTTTTCTCGATGGAGTTAATACGGAACATTTGTTACTATTCTTTCTTTTTTCTGTTTGAACCCTTGTCACTTTTCATCAGTGTGGCCTTTGATAACATGGACTTTTTTTCCTTTTTCGTCACTTCTGACAACTGCGTTGCATGTTCCTCTTGATTATTGTTTTTTATTGTTATTCTAATTTTTTTTTTCTTTTCATTTTTCACGCGCCAAAATCTCAAAGAGCTTGTTTGTTCCTCCCCCTTGATTGCCTCTTTCAAGATTCCAGAAGTAGTTTCGGTACAGATATAGAAAGTCCTTATATAATAATCAGTGAGTTTTCGCCCCCTGGTGTAGACATCCTAACAATCTGATGATGACCAGGAAATAAGAAAGATGGCTGTAAGTGTTGGAGCACATTTCATTGGCTATCTATCTGTGCTGCTTCTTGTTCGTATGTGGGCTAGATATCTTTTTTTTTTAAGAAGAGGTGTTCGGTTTTTTATGTACTTATGTTTTCCTAGACGTGCCTTATAGTTTCTTGTAGGTATGGATCACCTGGCAATGATCACGACTGTGTGCTTATGCGAGTTTTATGTATTTTTTTATATTACATTGGAAAAATTACATGTGAAAAATTGGACATCTAGCAGTGGTCCTCAACCTGGGGGTCCATTCAGCCTGGATATTATAAGGAGGCCGCGGGTGGAAAGCAAACGAAAGGAGATCCATGATAACTGGCTGAAAAAAGGTCCGACAGGACCGTAAAAAGCTGTAGGGGAAAAAAATTCAGATGCGAAAGAATAAATTTTTCAAGTGAAATACTGCGAGAAAATTCAGAATCCAGCAGAACTGGCCTTTAGAACCGGAGTCATTTTAATGCTTGGGCTCATTCGGCCATTGCCAGTAGAGCACTCATGTCCATAGAAGGTTTACATGCAGAAGGAGCCAGATTTCCGGTAGAGCAATTTCCCGGAATCCCTAAATTTGAGCAACATATATTCTGTGAGGAACCAAAAATCTTTGATCCTAGTTAAAGGGATCCCCAAATTCCTGGAGGAATCCCCCCTCCCCTCATGTCAAAGTCGGGCCCTGCCTGAATGGTGACACTCATTACTATGATTAATACGTAAACTGTTACTTTCAATCAGTATGAAGGGTCCCAGAACCACCACTTTTCCTGAAGGAAAATGATGTTGAGAGATGACCCCCGGCGTAGAACCTCCACAACGGGGAGAACACACTGAACTTTTACCCGGGAATAAGGAGACAGACCTCAATAACGAGAAAAAAAAAGTCATTGTAAATTCACTCAAAATAAATAAATAAAATAATTCAATGAGTAGAAGGGTATCGGCGCGGGGGGATGGGGGGGGGGGGCATGGATAAGACGCTGCAGGGCATTGTCCAAAGCGGGCCACCAAACCAAACATGGCCACCTGCTCTGTCCCTTGCATGATATAAGCAGATTACCTGGCGACTGGGCCATGCTGGAAAAACACTCCCGGTATCCAGGCCCAGCTGGCATTTCGATTCAAGAGCTGCAGGGACCCGCCCCCTTCCCCGCCGTTCCAAGACAGCGACGACCACGCTCGCGGAAGCGCCCTGAGGCCAATGCCAAAGTGGGCCGGCCATTGGAGGAGAAACAAAATAAAAAAAGGTTAAGAAACAGTGATCTATGACAGTGGTTCTCAACCTTTGGAAGCCTGCGGCCCGGTTGATTTCTTTTTTTTTTGTGAGTGGAAGGCCCGGTCATACACACGACTAATAGAAAATAAATGAGGAAAAATGAAGCTGTGAATCATTCGCGGCAAGGTTTGGCTGATGGTAGGGCCCTGCAGTTGAGAAACACTGATCTACAAGATCCTTGACAGTGACATTGGTTATTTTTTACTCTTAGTTTTTCTTCTTGACCACAATTTTCTATAAAAAAAGATACGTATATAATTACACTGCGGTCTATTTCCATGTTGTCCACACATGAACGAGCCGTCTTCCTTCCTCCCCGCCTTCAAATCACGGTTCTCTGCGGTTACGCGGCTTTCACACAAACATCCTTTTCTGATGGCGGGCAGGCTCACGCACCCACAAAGGCATGTCATCCACGCCACGAGAATTTCGTATCCAGACTAGCCGGATTCCCATTTAATGCCCATTAAATTGACGGATCCGACCTTTTCTCTTCTTCCGACCTATTATTTCATCGATGAGCTAACGCATCTTCATCTTGTTGGCAAGTGAAGTGTATCCGTGAGTGCTCGGCGATTCTGGTTCCCGATTTCGCACTAGCGAGTTATATATTGATCGGACCCCCCCCCCCCCCCCGAATGATCACACCCGATTCAAAGATTACCATTATGGGGATTTGAGTTCTGATCACACTTCAGAGTTATACTATTGGTACTCTTCTGCTGATGATTGCGAGCATAGACGGTGCTCGTTTCTCACAAAAATAGTGTTGGAAGATATCGATCTTAGATATAAATGCTTCTCTCTAGCCTCTGGTGGTCTGACCCCTGGTTCCAATGGTCAGGGTTAGGATCCCAAAAACAACTGCTCTCTAAAATCGGGTTAAAGAATTGGTCCCGTTCTTATTGGTTCTTAGGCATAGACATGACCATTGTGTTACGAAAATGGCTGAATGACATAACTGCAAATCCGTTAGATTTCATAAGATTCATAATCCTAAACATTTACAATGATTAGATAATGAATTTTTCCCCTCCCCATCCGTAGTTCATGTACGTATATGGCTTCCATTGTCCTTAGGCGAGAAATGTTTTGGGGTAGGTACCCATGAGAGACCTTCTCAAGGGTGGGACTGACAGGTCTCCAGCCCTAGGGCTAGGAACGATTTTTATAATTTTTTTTGTTTTTCACACTATAAATTCATTATATAGAGAAAAAAAAGCCCGTGAAGCATCTGGCCTGAGGAACTTGCTGAGAGCTTATGCACTGGCAGAGTTCCCAGTGACCTGTAAAGTCAGAGAAATTAAAAATTTTTGGCGAAAAAAGTGTGGTGAAGGGAAGTCGGGGAAATTTTTGAGTTTTTGTCAGGGAAAGTTGGGAGAATTTTTGAATTTTGATCACGTTGGGGGGAACGTTGGAAAAGTTATGAGTTTTGGGCAAGGAAATATTTGAGTTTTTAGTGAAGTAAAAACGGGAAAATTTTCGAGTTTTGGGCAAGGAAATATTTGAGTTTTAGTGAAGTAAAAACGGGGAAATTTTCGAGTTTTGTGCAGTTTTGGTCGGGGAAGCCGGGAAAATACTTGGGTTTTGGTCAGGAAAATCCGAGGAAATTTTTGAATTTTTTTAAAGGAAATTCATGGAAATTTTTTTAGTTTCGTCAAGGGAAAGTCGGGGAAATTTTAGAATTTTGGTCAGGGGAAGTCTGGGAAATTTTTGAGTTTTGATGAGGGGAAAGATCGAGCATATTCTGCTTCACCGTGACGGAGCAAGGAGTTATAAAAATTCCACGTAAATTCCATGTGAACACATATAGCAATGAAATCGTAGATGGATGGTCCACCTAGCAAAATGGCTCTGGGGGAGCAGGCACATTACTCATGCATATCAGATCCTGGGCTGTAACAACGCCGAAGCAACCATGGAAGATGGGCGTAGGAGGAGGAGGGCAGGGAGAACGCCTAAAATATTTTAACTGATCAGGGGGGGGGGCATAAGAGACCCCCCCCCCGGGCCAACGTAAAATATTCCAACTGTGATCTTAAACAAGCTAAATATCACCATCAATTAGAAAACGCGGCGATATTTTAAAGGAGACGTTCGGGAAAATATTACCATTAGAAGAAAGGCACTCGCTTTTTTTTTTTGTGAACCGCTCTCAGTTTTCATGGCATTGATGATGACATTAACACGTGTACATTACAGGTTCAATATCTCGGCTTTAAAAGGGAAATTCAAGAGGGCGGGGGGGGGGGGGGGAAAGACAATAAAGTAAGAAAGAGAAAGAGGAGACGGAGAGAGAAAGAGTAAAAAAAAATGTCTTGAGCCGTTGAAATACGGCTGACGTTTAATGGTTAATAACAGGTTAGAACAACCTCACAATGGTCATTTTTGTTTGTTTTTCGGCCGAGCCTTTTAAATTGATGACTCGTTCCAAATGCAATTTACCACATTTCCTTCCATCCACCCTTTTCCTCTCCTTTTTTTCCCCCTCTTTCTCTTTTGCATATAACGTGTTCACCCCCCCGTTCCTTTTTTTTATGTTATTACATCAATGTTCGCACGTATTCAAGTCTCTACGAAAAGAGACTTCGAAGTTATTTAGGTGGAAAATACCTAATTAACGTTAGCGTGTAATGAGCGAAAAATTACTCTCTCTTTGGCTTCATTCCTTTCTTTTTGTTCTCCGTCTTCCCTCCCTTTCCTTTTATCCAAGCTTCATTTTTTCTCGTGGTTTTTTTCCCTTTTTTTTTGGTTATTGTTAATTCTCAAAGATGGACGTTGAAATGAATTTGTGTGGAGGTGGTTTATGGAAATGGGAAAGAGGAGAGATATATGTTTTTCGGAATAGGGATTTTTTTTTTTTTGTTATTATATTTCCCTTTCCGGAAGAGAATTTTCAAAAGAAAATGTTTGTCATTTTCTTCTTTATTTTGGAATCAGTGTTCGTGTTATTATTAGCTTTTCTTGGTTTTGGAATATATTAAATGAGAATTTTTTCCTGATTATGCCACATCATGGATAGGATAAACGGACCCGGTTGTTTTGTCTAGAAGTCTTTGGAAGGAATAATTTTTTTTTTTTACGACGTACAGACTGTGGTATGTATTCGAATTTATGAATTAAATTTTTTTTACCCCTCTGCATTTTCTCCCAAGGAGTATTTTTTAACTATTTTGAAGTTGATACAGTGTATCGACGTGTCGTCAGGGTTTGGTATACCTTGATGCCAGCGCTTGGAAAATCGAAAGAGAAATTTAGGAGCCAAAAATATTTTTCGGAGTCAACCATTTTTTTTGTCCTCAGTGCATGGTGATTTCCATGTTGGTAGAAAGACTGATATAAATTACAAAAAAATAAATAAATAAATTAGGTGTCAATGTCAATTTTTGTAGCCGGTATGGCGATCTTGCGCTTGGGGTTTGTCAAGTCCGGTCTGTAGAAAAAATCAGAGGAATGTTATAAATACCTCAGCCTCGGGCACTTGGCGTGATTTACATATCACTGGGCTTGAAAAATCGTTAAAAAAAAAAAAAAAATTGGGCAACTGCGCCAAAATTTTCCGAGAATATTTTTTTAGATACGTTGAAATAAATCCGGAAAATTTTGTTTTTTTTCTTCAGTCGCCAATTGAATTATCGCACACCAGAGATACCGCTCACGCGCGTCAAATACAGTCTTAGTACGTCACCCGGTTTAAACGTCACTTCGCTTAACGGGCCACTTTTTGTTGGAAGTTCCAATTATCCTCAGACAAGAATTCACACAGCTATGGCTTACTCCGTTTAACGAGTCACTCCGCTTACTAAGTCATATTTTTGCTCTCCCAATAGTGACTCATTAACGAGGTTTGACTGTACCCGGAATTTCGTAAAAAAGATGGATAAGAATTTGATTCACGCGTCTCGTGGGATGCGTAGTAGACATTGAAAATTTAAGAACCTAGTTATAAGCTGGTAAATTACTAATCGGTTTTTTCTTCAATGAACCTTTGGATTGAACATGTTTTTTAGAGATGAGTTATTTATTTGATTCACAGAGATATCAGCAAATGATGGGAGGGGACGACGACGACGTACTTTTTTCTTTCTTTCGAGAGGGACCCACTTTCACTCAAAAGTACCCAGATTTGGCCAAGACCCATGTAAGTTAGAGTACAGCGGCATCTCTGCACACAAAAGAATTTCAGGTGCCTATACGAATTTTTTTCAATCGTCATGGTGACTTGATGACTGGACCTTGTAAGACAATGGCTTTCAAATGTTTGACCCCTGTGGCTTTTAGTTAAGAAGTTCCGTTGACAGTTGCTGAATTTACAAGTTTTGGTGTTACTGCAGTCACGCTCAACAACGGGATAGGTCCTGTTTGCATTACACTCAGGCTTCCTTGTCCTAAAAATCACGGAAAGAATTTATGAACTCGAAACCAAGGCCGTTTACCGAGTCCAGTAGGGGTCAAATTAACATCAGAAACCCGTAATTTGATCTTTCTCCACGTAATTAGGCACATCTTGGGATCCCCTTGAGGTCGAGGCCTAGGGGTACCAGCACTGCCACCCCTCACGTAATTACAGCCCTGAATCGAAGTGTATCTTGCTCTTCGCTAACACAGTGTCGCCTCCTCTCTGTTATGTCCGTGTAATATTGTAATCTAGGCGTTAGCCAAATGTTTTACGGGCTACAAACATGATTTATTTTCGAGACGAACTATTTATTTAATCTTCTTTTTCTTCCTTTTTTTTCTTCGATTTTTCAAGGGCATAGCGTGTCTTCTGACATAGCATTGTTCCTAACGACCTGGAAAATCAGAGAAATGGAAAATGTTCAGGGAAAGTGAAATATTTGGTAGAAGTCCGGGAAAATATGCAAATATCTGATAAAATGCAAAACATTTGATATAATACAAAAATTCGCAATTTAAAAGGTTAACATTTTGAATTAGGCTGGTCGTCCAGTGATTATGCGTTGCATGCAAAAGACTTAGTTATCCCTCGTAGTAGCTGCCAGTGGACGAACGGCCTCATATTCTTTTATTCGGCAGTTTTAGTCAGGGAAAGTCAAGGAAATTTTTTAGTTTTGGTCAAGGAAAGTCAGGGATATTTTATGACTTTTGATCATTGAAAGTCAGGGATATTTTATGACTTTTGATCATTGAAAGTCAGGGAAAGTTTTGAGTTTTGGTCAGGGAAGTCAGAGAAATGTTTGAGTTTTGCTCAGGGAAAGTCAGAGAAATGATCAAGCAGATTTTGCTAGGAACCCTACTTGGAAAAGGGTCGCTGTCATGAAACCAGAGATTTTTGTGCTATCCTTAGTCTCCTTATTGAAAGAATTAGACTTTACTACCGAAGTTGGGATTTGACTAGCTTTGAACTGTTTAGAAGCCGTTCAAGTATTACGTAAGCAAATTTTTAGTCATTTTTGAACTCCTCCCCCCCCCCCCCCCCGTTAGCAAAATTTCGTCATCAGCTCTGCCCCTCTGAATATTTTGTATCCTGTGTATATAATATGGCAAGTGTAAGGTAACAGATGAGATGGCATGGGGGGGGGGGGCTCAATTGCTTTTAAAACATACCTCCATCCTAATATGTGTACATTCATCTTAACTAAACCCCAAAACTTCTCCAACTCCTAATCCCATCTCGTCTGTAATCACCACAAAATTTGTTAATCGCGACAGTACCCAATTGTCCGGGGAAAATATGTTTCAAAAGTTTGTATGTTTTTTTTTTTTTGACACAAAATAAAGTGTTCCAGGCTGGAAGAGATCTCGGCAACGGGATAAGTCCAGTAGCAAAGTTCTGGCGTTCATTCATTCATTGCCCCTCTGAATCCTAACTTATATTTTCATAAAGGGTGGTTGTTGACGTAAGCGTTATCCAAACCCCCCCCTTGTCATCAAAAGTCAGCAAATCGGAAACCCCCCCCCCCCATCGATGATGACGTAATACTTGAACGACCCCTTATAAGCATTTCTTCTCATAATAATAATGCCAATGGCGATAATAGTGCGGTATGGTATTGCGGTATTTTCTTTTACTTCATATTCTTATTCGGGGGGGGGGGGATTTGATAAGAATGTCAGAATCGGTGCGAAAATGCACGAATTCATGATCGCAAAAACATGGCAAAACAAGAATTCCGAATCCCCATGCGTTACCGGAAGAATTGTTCGTTGTTAACAAAACTCATCCATCTCAATACCTTATCTATTTCATTTTCTCTTTCAATCACAAGTTCCATATGCATAATTCATAGAATGTTTTGGGGTTCATCGATTATTCTTGATTTTTAAAGTTGTGTTGGGGGGGGGGTATAATGAACTCATTACAGGTCAATGACTGTCGAATAATATCTCTCCATGTATCCCCAGACAATAACAATGATTTTTCTTGAGAGGCAGCATGACAACATAGTCGCATGTGTCATTCAGAAGGCAAATTGGTAAACAACAATTACATAACCATTAAGCACCCCCCCCCCCTACCCGGTTTTAATATGACGTCTGATGGATTTTTAAGGAGTTAGCAGACTCTAGGGAGGTGTTTGTACAGAAGTTTCAAGAGTAATATAAACGAAGGGCGGGGGGTATACTCTACTATTAAGAATGGGATGCCCCCCTCTCAAGATAGAGAAAAAAAAGCCGCCCCCCCTCTACGAATACTAGGTAATATTGTTCTTGTACATACTCATCAACAACTTCTGAGGGGGAACGGGGGTTACTATCATGTCTATGGGCGGAGCTTCCTGTCTTTTCTTGTGTCATACCCTTTCGTGTTTTTAAAAAATTTCAATCACTGTAATTTGAAGTTGATGTTAGAGTGGATGGGGGTACTCATCGAGTACTGAAGTGACCATAATTTATGGAAAATTCCCGTGTTTTTGGCCATTTAATACAGTTGTCCCGTTTTTTTTTTCCAACGAAGGTTATTTGAAATTCTTAGATGTCAATTTACCCGCCATAATAAAATCTTTCGGTCGGAAACTATATTCTTTTGATTTTTTGCATCTTTATAAAAAATAATAATCTTAAAATTGTGCTTCGCAAAACATGAAAAATCCCTAGAGAAAAAAGGGGAAATTTTCTTATTGTCTCTTGCAGTGCATTGTTAAAAATTGACGTCGTCTTGCAATGCATTGTATAAAATGCAAATTGTCTTAATATATATTGTTGGAAAATTTACTAATTCTCTTGCAATGCATTGTTGAAAAATTTACTAATTCTCTTGCAATGCATTGTTGAAAAATTTACTGATTGTCTTGCAATGCATTATTGAAAAATTTACTAATTGTCTTGCAATGCATTATTGAAAAATTGACATCGTCTTACTATGCATTGCATAAAATGCAAATTGTCTTAATATACATTGTTGGAAAATTTACTAATTGTCTTAATATACATTGTTGGAAAATTTACTAATTGTCTTAATATACATTGTTGGAAAATTTACTAATTGTCTTAATATACATCGTTGGAAAATTTACTAATTGTCTTAATATACATTGTTGGAAAATTTACTAATTGTCTTGCAATGCATTGTTGAAAAATTCACTAATTGTCTTGCAATGCACTGTTGAAAAATTCTTATGGTCTTTACAATGCATTGTTGAGAAATTCTTATGGTCTTGTAATGCATTGTTACAAATTTTTAACAACGCATTGATGTAATGATGTAAAATGCAAACTGTTTTGCAATGCACTATTAAAAATTCTTTGAACAAAAAATTATATAATTTGCAGACAAGCAAAAAAATAAATGAATAGAAGAAATAATTTGCGGACCAACAAAAAATAAATGAATAGAAGAAATAATTTGCGGACCAACAAAAAATAAATGAAAATAAATAACTTGCTGACAATTGGGGAAAAACAAATAATTTGCGGACTTGTGAACAATAAATAAACGTGGGAAATGATGTACAGGCTTGCTGATGGCTGAGACAGAAATAAAAACCAAGATAGAGATGGTATAATATTTAAATTAAATTCAAAATTATTTAGCTGTTATATGAATTAGGCGAAATGTTTTGCGGACCGGTAGAAAATTTGATGGAAAGTATGGAAAATATTATTCGCGGGTATAACATCATCGTCGTCTTGCTCTATCGACTTTCTGTTACGCCTTTCCTCCATCCGTCATTTTAATTACTTTTGTTTTCTTTTTTTATGACAGAGATGTTTTTGCCATATTCTTATGTAATATATGGAGGACTTATCATTATTATCATTGCTATTTTTGCTTTTAAATAATGCATATCCTATTCTGTTCTGAGTTAGTCAAGCGGATATTGTACTGTATTTCGGGTGTCTGGGCCATATGGAATTTCATGTTTTCTTGAAAGGGGTTGTTAACCTCTTCATGAGACGGACATGGATGTCGTGAAATATTGTCTATTTATTTGCCATAGGCAATGTTATTATTATTTGTGTGTGTTGTGTGTTATGACGAGAGATGGAGCGATTAAAAATAATATTCGAGATCGTTCTCATTAAGTTTAATCTTATTGCGTGGTGTTTTTTTTTTTTTGTTTGTTCAAGATTGTTATGTTGATATGAACGTGTAATTGCGAGAAACATGGTCGGTCCTTGCCGTGTTTTTCCTTACGAACTTGAAATTGATTGTTCAGATCCGTCCAATTATATCTTTTTTTATAAATAAATTAAAATGAGAAATATTTTGTAATTTTATTTTATTGATAGTAAAAAGAGCTTGGAAATATTACATCGAAAACATTGATTTTTATAACATTTAAGATACGGAAATTGGGCTGTTTAAAATCACGCTTTTTTTTAGTCCGTTTTAGTTTTTCTTTCTACTTTGACGGTGCATTGTCATTTATTTTATTGATCTCCCAAACAATTTTTGGGGTTTCAGACCATATGCATTCACAACTATGTGTTGACAGACAATTAGTATTTTTCAAAAATTTATGGTCAAGTCATTCAGCATTTTTCAACTATGCATTTTACAGTAATGTGTTATCGGACTGTTTACGATTCCAAACAATGTGTTATCTGCCAATTTTCGATTCTCAACAATGCGTTATCAGTCAGTTTGTGAATATCAACAATGCGTTATCAGTCAGTTTGTGAATATCAACAATGCGTCATCAGACAATTTGTGATTCTTAAATAATTTATTAAATATTTAACACTGCAAATCTCATCGAGTGCGCAAATTGTATTCCTCTCACAATATTTTGCCGAACAACCCACATTTCTAACAATGAATTTTTGCAATAGTTTTCATTCATATTTAATCCACTGAAAATCAGATACGTGCGTGCTCCAATTCAATTGTTTCGAGATTTATTAAAAGAAAAAAAAAATTCACCGTAAGAGTTGATGGCCTGCTCTGAATAAATCAATATATGGTTGGTTTTTTTTGCTTTAAATTTTTTACGTAACCTCGTATGTTTTCATCTATGAACGATGCCTCGTAACTTGCGCTCCCAGCGATTTCCTTCCGAATGTTGCCAGTGCCAGATATCGGGATCCCAACACTTCAGCTACGTTTCCTTGACCAATCCACGCAGACCAATTTGATGATACACGATCTATTCCACCTTGGATAACCCAATGGCCCCGGGGATACGAAGTGAAAGATGGGAGTGGGACTGAAACCTGAAAGTGAGGGGGCTGTTACCACCATACGTGCCGAGGGAAGAGAAAGGGAGTTGTGTGTGTGTGACTCCTGTGTGTGCCACTCACGTGTCTCGGGCAAGAGTAGATGGAGTGAAACTCCAGTTAATGCGTGACGGCCTTATAGCCGATCGATCGATCCTAGGAAGAGTTAAAAGCAAAGAGGGATATATAGGAAAAAAAAGGCTCGCGTGTTTCTGCACATAGCATAGTATGGATGGCTTGCGGAAGGAAGCACTGGATGGACATTTTAATGAAATGCTCACCGCAGGGGGTAGAAGGGGATACAGGTCTGTTGAAGGTCCACTGACATGTCACGTATCCGCAAAAGATCGGTGACGTCATTTTAGCCCGCGCGTGTTTAGTGTTTTTTCTGTCTCTTCCAGCGACAAAGAGTTTCTCTCCATTGTTTCCTTTGCCGGGTATCGAAACACCATATAAGCCAGGGAGGTGCACAACCTTTTCAGTCAGTGGGCCAGATACGACGTATTTCTATAGCCTCCGGGCCAGAAACTGAAAAAGAATTAAAATTATTTTCATGACGTATGAGTTAGTTGTATTATGATAATTATGACTCTAATTATCATATAAATATATTCGTGTCGCATATCTATCAAACATAAGTTTTTTTTTTGGCGAATTACATTTTGACTTTCAGTACCTAGCATTTTCCGCGATTGAAAATTTTTTCGGCCGTAATTGGCAACTTTACTTACGTAGCTGTAGAGATATCTCTTCTCTACTTGTTAATACAGGAAAAACGGAGAACTGGTTTTTTTGAGGAAAAAAATTCGTAACTGCCAATACGGGGAACCTGAGCCTAGGTCGCGCGGTCAAGTGCTCTATTTCTAAGCCAAAGTTTAGGATCCCCACTGTCCCCTTCTTCAGAAATCCCCTCCACCTCATAACGCCCCCCCCCCCTCCGATTCGAATGAAGCCACAGGATCCTGTTGCAGTCTTTTAGCTTCTATTAACCCCATGAACCATTCCATCTCCCACTAGGGGGTGATATTGCCCTATTCGAGAAACCACTGCTGTAAGCTATGAAGACAAATTGAATACTTCTTCCTTGGAGCATATATTGCCAGTTTTCCGAATATCTGGTAATAATCGGAGAGGACACCTATCTCTATGTGCCGCCTTCTGGTGGCGCCGATGTCATTTACGAGCAATTAAATGATTGTTGTCACTGTCCGCCGCACGGTGTCGTTTAATCCCAAAGTAGAATATGACGAAAAGTCGCAGAACCAACCATAGTTGCTGTGGAACAATCTAAGAATTTCTTGGCGGAAAGAATTCCCTAAGGAGATCCCTTTGCGAGTCCGATAGCAAATCACATCTTCAGGGTCATCGCCAAGTTGGCGTATTTTTCGTGATAATTTTGTCCACGTTAGCTATAGCAACCCATCAAACCGCAGTCACGATGCGGTAATCATTTCCGTTCTTCGAAATTTGACCATAAAAAACAACACAAACTTATTATCAAAGCAAACATTATTATACAAGCATTTTTTTTCCTCTCGTCACATGGAGGTAATCCCCCACAGCAACTATATGCATCCATGTATCACACGTTGATGATAAAAAAAAAATTTATTTGTTGCCCATGGACTATCTTACATCCATTGGCGTACGCAAAGGGGAGGTTTTGAGGTTCTTCCCCCATCCCGAGCTAACAGTATAGTGTTATTTTGCAGGAAAAACGTAAACCCCTCTCCCTCAGAAAGAAAAAAAATGTGAACCTTTCCCCCCCTAGATAAAATTCTGCATACGCCTATGCTTGCATCAGCACATCGAACTAGCTAAACCTGTCAGCCATTTCGAGAGAACTTTGTCCGCACTTCAGTCTTTCTCAGAAACATATATACGCTCCAAGGAAGGAATACTGAATCTATCTTCAAAGTTTAGAGATAGAGCACTCGCGTCTGGGGAGTGAGCCCCTGTGGAGGCAGAAGTGAATTTTTTCCTTAAAAAAAATCATATAGCCAGTTTTTCATAGATCTTGCCTTCGACAATTTTTTTGCTGTAAACGGCAACTTCACTTGTCTTCGACAATTTTTTTTGGCGATATCGCGTATTTTTATAAAAAAAATGATAATATGGTCAGCCGTGCTATTTATCGTGCTGTGGGTATTGATGCTTTTCTACCAGTATACAACATCCTTTACAATACTTTTCTACCAGTATACAACGTCCTTTACAATACTTTTCTACCAACAACACCCCTGCATTATCTTGTCTTTCTGTCCATATTTGAGCATGAGAGGTAGAAATTGGACGCACGTGTGTCGCAGTCTCAAACTTGTTGATAAAATTCGTTATCTGTCCTTCTCACTGTATGCACTGTTAACCGATCTGATATTGCTCTGAAATTTTGCTCTTCGAAAGATGGCCAGTTTGTGGCAGGTCTCAAGTCAGGTCTGTAGATTCACTACTATTCTTAAAGCTTGTTGTGCAGCAGTGTTCCCAATATGGGTGTATCATTCCTTGTGGGTGGGGTGATGGAATAAACAAAGTGGCAGTAGAAGCTATAGATACAGCATTGTTTCCTATATGTAGGCTTTGCAGGGGGGGGGGGGAGATGGGAAATTTTTATTTGGAGAAAGGAGTGGGTTGGTGGGACAGATATGTTTAAAAGACAATGTAGAAATATCATATTTACGGCCCCAGCTGCGGTCTTTTCCAATGAATGACAGATGTTCATATGCACACAATCTTTGCTCTTTGTGATCACGCATCTCTCAAAAATAGCAGGAGGCTATGAGTGGGAGTGCACACACAAAGGATGGACCTCGACACACACAGATGACAGGCTAAAGATAACAGTACTTTATATATTAATACAGTGGATCCCGCTTATAACGGTTTCAAAAAAACCGTCAATGAAAAAACGTTGGAAGCGGCAAGACACTTTAAACGTGAAATATTAGAGAATTACCTAGAGTTGGCACCACAAAAATAAGTCGTACTAAGCGGGAAAACGTTATAATTGGGAAGTAATTGAGTAACTTTTTTGACAGTGAAAGACAATGAAATATATACAGGGTGTATACCATAGTAAGTGCTAATGCGGCCTAAATCTCATCAACCGCCCGTCGTGGAGATATGATTCCAGTTACAAAAATGCTCAGACTTACCCTGTACCAGTTTTAAGAGTAAGAATACAGTGTGTGTCACAAAATATAAAATCTACAAATTTACACGGTTCCCTTGTCCTCTAACTTCAAATTAGAAAGTTGATGCCTTGTCTTTTCTGAGCCCAACAAAATAGTCCCATGTTTCAACTGCAATGTTCACCGGGATATTTCAAAAGCATTTAAATTTTGAGCATGTTTTAAAGCAGAATCATACATCTACGCCTGACGGTTGATGAGATAAAGGCCGCATTAGCACTTACAGGACACCCTCCCTGAATATATATATATATATATATATATATGTATGTATGTATGTATAAAATTCATAACATCCAAGAACCTCGAGAGCTTTGCCATGATTTGAAACTTTGAGGGTTTTTTTGACACTATTAACGCTGTGCATTTGATACATTACCAGGACCGTCTTAACAAGTTTGGGGGCCTGGGGTCCGAACACCTTTCTGAGATGATTTCTGCCCTTGATTTCATATATTTCGGGAGGAAAATGTGATAATTTCAAGAATTAGTGGTAAAAAGAAAATAGAATCTAACTGTGTTATTATTGAAAATAATTCCAGAATTTTTGGAAGAATTTCAGAGTAAAGGTCTTGTAAAAATTCGGGGCTCTTGGCCTGTTGGCCCATGTGTTGAGACGCCACTGTAGTCAAGTCCTTGTGAATCCTGTATACCATCTTAATACCGCAGTGCAGGCTCGCAGGCTCGCTCGTAGAAAAGTTTAATTTGGTCCGTAATGCCAGAAAGGTTGAAGACCTCCTGATGTAGACAGAACAATCAACTATTTCACTTGAACGGACTTCAATTGAAGTGGGGGGGGGGGGAGTATAGAAAAAATTTTCGGCATAAAAAATATAATTGAAAAAAAAATATATAAGGAAGTGCTCACAGTAAAGTTTTATTTTTTTGGATAGGAGTCTTAGAAAAATTGAAGATATCGAAATTCTTGGGCTCCTGTTTTTCTTATAAGGTATTATATAGAAACGATAAGAAAGGGATAAAACAGCCGTATCAACTTACGACTTTTTTGTGTGAGCCTTTCTTTTTCTTTTAAACTCGTGTTACAATTCGGCTTTTATTTTACAAGGCTGTTGAAAGTCTAGTAAGTCTTTTTTTTTTGAACATCGATCAATAAAATGCATGGAGTGTTCTTTTACTTTACTTTCGTATTTTTTAGTGTGTATGTCAAGCGCTGCTCACTCCATCGTTGACAGCGGATACATGCATCATTTGGATGGAATCTTTTCATTTTGTTTTTTTCTTCTCCTCCGGCAGAGAGCCAAGAAAAACGGAAATAAAAAGTTATTTGTTAAAAGAAATCTAGTTGCTAGTGGAATATATTTCTTTTTGAAAGAGTGAAAGTTTAGTTCAAATCAAATTCATCGAGTGTAAAATAAAATAAAAAAAGCGTTAAAAAAAAAGAATGGAAAGCGAAAGGGCGTTTTGTTAAAATACAAAACTACTTCCGGAAAGGAAAGCACAAAAAAAAAGGGTAGCATTTCCTTTTTTTTTGAAATGGATGTTGTTGAAAGAATCCACGATAACGCCTTCGGGAGGCGTGTCGTGTTATCTTTGATAAGAAATCACAACATTCTCTAGGAATCTGCGAAGGAAGTATTTTAATTTCTTTTTCTTTCAACGATTATTGCACTTGTTATAAAATATGTATATATACCAGTGGCTCTTAACCGCGGGATGAAAAAAAAAAATTGCACGTTGACTGATTATTCAGTTAAAGTGAAATGATGATAAAAATTAAATATTTCAATTCATAAAAAATAAACATGTCTGAAACGCATTGTTTGGGAACCATGGTAACCACAGTAAACATTCTAAAAATCATTGTTGAGGCTGAGAAACCATTGTTGCTCGACAGTTTTTCGTTCATTTCGGTCATTTGCCCAGCTCTGACGAACTGAAGTAGCCTATCGTTCAAGTCAGATCGTGATTGGCGTAGATGCAATTTTTTTTCAACGTTCGGTTTAAAATTGTAGATTTGTGGAAAGAACACACACACGCATGCATGCACATAGAGAAAGGAGAGAGAATCAATTTTTATAGATTTGATCAAATGCAAAATGTTTTGAAAATAATGTTTTGGTTTTTTTTCCCAACAACTTTTAAGCAGTGTTTCTAAAGACAATGCTTTAACAACAGAGCATTTTGAAGAATGTTTCCAACAACAAGGCTTTCTCAACAATGTTTCCAACAAAAATACTTTCTCAGCAATGTTTATCAAAAATGTTTCCCCACAACAATACTTTTTCAGCAATGTTTATTAACAATGTTTCCACAACAATACTTTCTCAGCAATGTTTATCAACAATGTTTCCCACAACAATACTTTCTCGGCAATGTTTATCAACAATGTTTCCCATAACAATACTTCCTCAGCAATGTTTCCAATAACAAGGCTTTGGCTTTCAGCGTTCCTGAAACAAAGCTTTAAAAAAAATCTTTTAAACAAAGTTTCTAAACAATGTTTCACACAACAAATCTTCTATACAATGTTCCACGCATGGAGTTTTGGTCAGGAAAAGTCAGGGAAATTAATGAGTTTAGATCATGGAAACTCAGGGAAATAATCAAGTACGCAGTATTTTGTTGGGAACCCTGCCATCCATCCTGGTCCATAGTTGAAACGTGATCCAATTTTTTTCCGCAGCTTTGATTTCTCATCATTATCGTCTCCTTTTACGAGTACCGACGTCCCTTGTCCACTAGAGTATTTGCCTATTAAAGTACGCAGTCGTTAGTATAATGTCCGGAGGATTGATGATTAAAACGAACACTTTTCAGAGATCTGTCGCCACTTTGTTTTTTTTTAAATAATTTTTTTTCGAGTTCAGTTCTAGAAATCGTACCCGGGGTATCTTCTCTTCAGGACCCATTCAGTCGAGAAAAAAAAAAAAAAACTGAGTGGGACATGGGGGTAACATGACTCTCTCACTCTCCAGCAAAGCGTGTAGAAAAAGGTGGATATGGAAGCTAGATCTCCCAGACTAGTAAATAGACATCCCGGATGACGTCAGAACTTTCCTCTTCACGGGCCGTAAGGCCGCATGGACCTCCCTTCCTCGTTAATTTCCGCTGCAACGGAGCCAGAAAAAAGTTTTCATCAAAGGGGTGATTTTCAGTGGGAATCTGAAGCCCTGGATTTATGCTCATTTTTACTGGAAAAGAATTTGTAATAACGGAGGGATTATGTCTCTAGTTGTGCCCCCCCCCTTTTTCTTATTCTCCACCCTGGTGTACCCCTTCTAGTACTTTTTTGAATCTCCCGTGTTCATGCAGACTTGTCGGGAAATCGCTCACGCGTATGATGTTCATAACGGCTAGGCATGAAGCTCTAGAAATTACCAGATTCGCAGATACACGTATCTCACGGTGCATTCTGATACTTGCTAAAAAAAAAATGAATTATCCACCTGACGAGTTTTCGTCACGTGGGAATAACGACCCCCCGACGGCGTTTGTGACATTAACTGTCGAGCGCCTCGATGTACATCACGTTTTTAATCGATGATGACTTGAAGCGTGATGAATATTGATGAGATGCATGTAAGATGCCTTTCACTCTCATGACAGGCAATTGACTACTCTTGATGCGAGTGCCAAACAGTCTGATGCTGGAATTTTGACGTTTATGTCTGGTAAAGAACTGGGAGGTATCTCATGTGTCTTGAAAGCTTTCACTTAGACATTTTAATGTCCCGTGGCAAGTACTATTTTACTATTTTTTAAATGTGTGAGGCTTTGGCAAATACCCAAGAAACACCGGAGAAAAACGTACGATCATGGCATAGATTATTTGAATTCTCTCTCTTTCCGTCATCTTCAACCTATTGTTCGCGAGCACCGTGGTGCTCTCTAAAGCAGTGGTTCTCAACCTTTGGAAGCCCACGGCCTATCTGTTAGGATTATTTTTTTTCAGTGGAATTCCCGGTTGACTCTTGCCAATGCCCGGCGGGTGAGAAACACTGCTCTAAAGCAGTTTCTTAACCTTTTTAGCCTGTGCCCCCCCCCCTTTGAATAATATTTTCTTCTCGTGCCCCCCCCCCATCTTATCTAGCCCCTCCTAACCCACTCTCATCCAGGAGCTCTGGAATAAAAAAATTAGTCAATTCTTTTTATTGTACAAAATGGACCCCTGGTTAAGAACCCCTGGCAAAAATAGTGCTTGCTCATGACACGAAAAAAGGTTGAATAATTTCACTTCATAACGTGATACTCCCCTTCCCCCGAAAACGAAAGTGTCTGACATGAAAAATGGCTAAAAGCTTGAAATGAATCATTTTTGGTTGTTTTGCACTATAGATCTAACTGGAAGGCCTTCACTACGGAAAATTTTCTGCGTTTGGGGCTTGACAAAAATGCCTGCATCGGGAGGCCTGCTCCTGGATCTTGCAGGCCCATGCTTTATACTGTGACGTTGAAGAATTCGATGATCCTCAAAAATTTTAATTTTGTTTAGCCATTTCTTGGTTTCATTTTGTCAAATCAAACCTGTGTGTGTGTTCCCAACGACCATCAGTCAGACCTATCCATGGTCTAGGAATCTCGTGGGAAATATCCATGGTCTAGGAATGTCATAGAAAAGATGACAAATACCTATGGTCTAGGAATGTCATGGAAAAGATGACAAATATCCATGGTCTAGGAATGTCATGGAAAAGATGACAAATATCCATGGTCTAGGAATGTCGTGGAAAATACCAATGGTTTAGGAACGACGAAGAAAATACCAATGGTGTAGGAATGTCGTGGAAGATACAAATGGTGTAGGAATGTCGTGGAAGATACAAATGGTGTAGGAATGACGGAGACATAAAAAATTGTCTATGAATGTCGTGGGAAATATCTATGGTGTTGGAATGTCGTGGAAAATACAATGGTCTAGGAATGTCGTGGAAAATACCAATGTTCTAGAAATGTCGTGGAAAATACCGGTGGTCTAGGAATATCGTGGAAAATACCAGTGGTCTAGCAATGGCGGAGAAAAATAAAAATTGTCTATGAATGTCGCGTGGGAAATATCCATGGTCTAAGAATACCATAGAAAAGATGGCAAATATCCATGGTCTAAGAATACCATAGAAAAGATGGCAAATATCCATGGTCTAAGAATACCATAGAAAAGATGGCAAATATCCATGGTCTAAAAATGTTGTCGAAAATATCCATGGTCTAGGAATATCGTAGAAAATATCCTTTGTCTAGGAATCACGTGGAAAAACGTCCATGGACTGGGAATCCAGTAGAAATATTCACGAGCCGGGAATGATGTGAAAAATACCCATATTTTCTAGAGAACTTTTTATATTTTCTTGTTAGGTCGTCCATGTTTTTAGAAACCCTTGCAATAATATACTGTGTGAAAATCTCGTACATTGTATACATAACGAATGGCTCGGTAGTGGCTCGGACATGCCAGGGAATTCAAATTCCTGCTCGCTGGAGGCTGCGCCAAGATAGGGCTGCATCCATGAACGCGGAGTCAAGCCAAAAAGCTCGCAAATGAACTTTTCATCCCCTGCTTGACTACGCATCATGGGAGCCTTCGATTTTCTTTATTTATACAGGGATAATTCATAAATATATGATAGCCTCCATATACAGTATAAGTAATATAGAGTTGACATCACGAATTCCGGTTCATAGTTACTCATAAGGGCGGAAGAAATTAGGGAGAGACGAATACCGAATAGTAATTTATAATCTCTGACTTGTTCATAATAACAGTCTCGGTTCGTGTAACCATTTAATGAACTTTTGCTTGAGCGTTAATGAAATTAGAAATTAATGACACTTTTGCTCTTAATTGAGACTCTCATATTCTCGCTTTCTCTCCACTCGAACGAGATGCCAAGTGAATTTTAATATAAAATTCCCTCATTACATGCCGATTTATAATAGCGAGTAATATACTCCTTCGTCATTTCAACTTTTATGGGAAATGGCTATTCCCAAGGGGGTTACGAGGTGGTTACGGTCATTGCTGCATTAGAGTAATCTTTCATCTCGTGGATAGACTACGCCGAAATGAAATGGTTTGTGTTGTTGCTCATGCAAACTATTGAATAGACGGGTCTACACTTTATGTTATCGAATTCAGCAAATATCATTCATGCTGTTATTCTGATGATGAAATATTTAAGGAATATATGAGGGTCATGGGCCATACCCATGGGCCTCGGAGTCATCTTATGTGGCTGCCGACCTCAAAGATAATTTTGTAAAAATAAACTAATCGACGTTATTTCTAGACCACGTGACTTGCGGGACATTCCTAGATCACTTGAGTGGCCCGCGTCATTCCCAAATCATTTGAGTGACCCGTGGCACTATTCCATGTCACTTCAGCGTCCCACAACACATTTCGGATACATGTGTCATATCACTCAAATGACCAATGGCACATTTACAAATTACTTAAGTGACCTGCGGTGCAGTTCCACATCACTTAAATATCCCACGGAACGTTCCGAGATCGCTTGAGTGACTCGCGACTTGTTCACAGATCACTCAAGTGACCCTCCTGTGCAGTTCCACATCACCTAAATGGCACACGACATGGTTCCAGATCACTTGAGTGATTCGCGGCACATTAACAAATCACTTTAGTCACCCGCGGAGCAGTCACAGTGCATTTAAGCGACCCGCGAAACATCTACAGATCACTTAAGTAACCCCTCGGTGCAGTTCCACATTACCTAAATAGCGCGCGGCAAGTTTCTGGATCGCTTGAGTGAATTGCGACATATTTACAGATTACTTGAGTGACCTGTGGCGCTGTTTCAGACCACTCAAGTGGCTCGCGACACGTTTTCAGAGCAATGTAGTTTCCCGCACTTTCCAAAAGGTTGAGCACCCTTAACTTAAGTCTTTTATTCATTTATGAGTAACAGCGTTTTCCGACCTTTTTGCCCTCCGTGGAACCCTTCAAATAATTTCCATATTCTAGGGAACCTTGGAGCAATTTCCAGCTTTCAAGGCAGAGTTTTCCAATGATTTAGTTATTGAAACCCTTGATGAGCACAAGATCGTTACACGGAACCCAAACAAATATAGATATGTTTTAAGTATAGATATTTTTTTTTATTGCCGCGATAATGCTCAGTGCTAGTTAGAAATAACGTTTTGATTATGACGTACTGCACACAGAAAGAATAGGTTCACGTAGGTTAAAAAAGAGGAAAAACAGTGGGTTTCTAAGTTTTCTTTTTCTTCTAAGTTTCTTCTAAGGGTTTTTTTCTTCGGGTTAACGTTAACTGAAAAACACTGATGTTATATATCTCGTGGAAAATTTTTATGGTCTAGGAATGATATGGAAAATTTCTATGACTTACTAATCATGGATCCTGTGAAAAATTGCCTGTCCATTAAAATGTCCATGGTATACGGATCGCGTGGGAAATATCCATGGTTTTTCGGAATGACTTGAAAAATATCCATGGCCTAGAGATGACGTGATCTAAGAATGAATTGGAAAGCATTCATGGTATGGGAATCACACCTCGATAATATCCATGTCCTAGAGATGACGTGATCTAAGAATGAATTGGAAAGCATTCATGGTATGGGAATCACACCTCGATAATATCCATGTCCTAGGAAAATCACAAACCGAATATCGATGGTCTCGGAATCTCGTTGAGAATACAGTGTCCTCTCAATTATACGTCGGACTGATTTCGTGCTCGCGAGCACTTGATCAAAGTTCCAATGGTGGAATCGCATTCAAGGTTTGAAATATCATCGTCATTTCATGCATTCGTATGTTAAACTTGCCGTATGGGTGCTCTTCTTTTGATGATGGGTACAGGCAGTGTTCGCGACTGGAAAAACGTTGAAGCCCTCTAGTGTAAGGGAACAAGGAAAAAAAGACGCCTAAGTGAGAGAGGGAGGAATCTTTGACCCGGAGAACAGGAAAATCGTCTTATAACTGAGAGAAAAGTATAAGTGAGAGATCACTACCAACGGTCAAGGAATGATATGGAAAATATCCACTGTCTCAAAATCACGTGGAAAATATCCATGGTCTAGGAATGACCTGAACATATCCATGGTCTAGGAATGACCTGAACATATCCACGGTCTAGGAATGACCTGAACATATCCATGGTCTAGGAATGACCTGAACATATCTATCGTCTAGAAATCGCATGATCTAGAAATGAATTGAAAAATATCCATGGCTCCAAAATTACGTTGAAAATGTCAGTGGTCGTAGATTTAACATCTATGTTCTATACGTCTAAAATCATTATGTATCTATTTGCATTGTTAGTTCTTGCTAGTTCTCACAGAATTCCCATGAGGATGTCTCAAAGGAACCTTATTGATCCTCGTAACTCCGGTTGAGAAACAAAGACGTACAGTATGGGTAATTTCTCCCTCCCCCCTATAACACTAGTTGCTTCGTAGAGTGAATGTGTGAGTGAGTGCATTGAACAATTTTTTTTTCTTTTGCCGAGTACTCACGTGCCAGTTCGTATTATAGATCACTGAGTCAGAGAAGTACTGACCGAGGGTCTGACAAACGTGATTAGGTTGAGAAGGAGCGTGTGCGCGTTTGCGACGCCATGAATGTCAACTAGGATTTTCCTCTGATATATATATATATATATACTTCCTCCTAACCACTCTATAATATTTACATTAAATACGTTTCACACTCCGCCCCCCCCTTTTTTTTTCTTCTGCCGTCACGGTCTCAGGTGTGGACGTGCGGGTACTGCAGGTGTCATGTACATTGACAAGACTTGTACATCGCATGTCATGTTGTCAGGAAATGTTGTTGCCACTCTCTCTTAAAAGAGTTTTTCCTTCTTCCCCCCTCGCCAGGGGGGAATAAATCATCGCCATTTCAGCCACACGCGTGTTCCGTGCTTTTGTTATCGACTTTGTACAGTACTTGATGCGATCTAGAAGTTTTCGTTGTGATGAGTTCATGCGTGAATATCAGTCGTAGACACAAGAAAAAAATGTACCAAAAAAAAAGCATTTGTCTTCAATGAGTATTGTATAAACTACAATGCAGTAAAAGTCCTCCTGACGGTCACTCCTAAGATGCGGTCACCGCTCTTTCATGACCAAATAATAATTTGCCCTTGTGTAATAAAAGAATGCATTTCAAATCCCCTGATTATTGGTGACCCCTCTCTTTTACAGACGAATCCCCCGGCGGTGGCAGCCATATCTAACGTGGCCATAATTATCACGAAAAAATACGCAAACTTGGCGATGATACCGAATCAGGTCTTTTGGTATCAGACTTTGGCCAGGGATGCCGGCCACTTCTCGAATTGGCTGGCCATAGCCCGAAATTGGGACATCGGGATATGGTCGGACACTTCGTGAACTGGCAAATTTCGGGCTTTGGCAGTAACATATACAATATTTTACCCTGAAAAATCATTAAAAAACCCCCAAAAAGAAACCATTATTGCATGCTCAGAATTAGTCGAATGATGTCACCTACACGTCCTTGTTCAGAGCTCTTATTCCAGGATTCCTGGCAAATCCCCAGGCTAGTACTTCTACCAAGGTCCCCGATATTGATTTTATAAGTAAAATAATTAGAAAATAATATTTTTGGTTGATCCTTGAGCAACCATATTTCTGGGATAAGGCTGAACTAGTTGTTTCTAAAAAGTGGCCAGGTTACCCTCGGGGGCCGCAATAGTTTGCTGGGGGTGGGAACGTTCATGGAATTGTGCAATTTCAACAATACACATAAAAAAGACGAATAAAAGAGGAATCGAGACAGCCTTTAATAGGTATCTTCATCCATTCTGAGAAAATTATGTCAATTTTTCGGTTCAAATTTGAATTCCTGTAATAATTTAACGAGCGAAAATTGTTGCCTTTTTACCTTAACCAACCTTTGCGCCACATTACCCGTCTCTTTTTTGGAATTAATAACTTTTACTGCCGTGACCAATCCAACTACACTAGGGCCGTAGCACACCTTCTCGGGACCCCGGGGCAGATATTTTCTTACCTGCCCCCCCCCCCCTAAAAAGGAAAGAAAAATACGAAATAAGTGTTTATTTTTTGTGATGAACCCATTCGGGTAGAGGCCCCGGTTGCCCGAGCCTATTTGAACTTTGGAGCGCGCGCGTGAAAAAGTTCAAACTGATTGACAGACGTGAAGAAAGAGATCGAAGAGTGAAAATATTCCCACAGATATTACCCACAACCGCTTCTAGAGACTTCGCCTGCACAGGTACAACTGAGAGGTGTGGATGTACCGAACCGTTCAGTTATGCTTATACAGATATAACTGAGCGTGTGTAGGGTACCTTTAGGGTCGTCACGTGGTTTATAGGTGGACATTCGAAGAAAGTAGCACTGGCGTGTGTGATATACCAAGTTTGTGTGTGTGACCAAGTGTCTATGTGACTAGTCTCTATGTGGGGGTTCGTATGGAGAAAAAGGCACTGCCCTTTGTGATGGACTATCTCAGGTGGTTTTATCAGTGGTTGTTCTGAGTGATTGTGTGTGTGTGATAAAGAGTCTCTTGAGTAACAGTCCATCGTTGTTTTTTCGGAGAAAATAGAACTGCTCTTTTTGAGGGATCAAGGGTCTATCACAGGCCCCAAAGCAGAATGTTTTGCATTGTTCTGCAATGAGCCCTCGGCCGACTGGAAATACGTTCTGCGGCAAAAATTCTTATATAACAGTGTTTTTTCTACAGTTTCTTTAAAATTCTTCTAGATTGTTCTGCAGCAGCACTGATTGTTCAGCGACGTACGTCGCAGATTTCTTCATACACTGTTTGACTCGTGCGGATCAAGGGTCTTTGATAGACAAAGCGTCAAGACACACTGGAGGGGGGGGGGGGGAACAGCAGAACACAGCACCAGTCCCAGACACGTAAACCGGTATAATTCCAGGTATGTCTCGTACCATGCTCCCACGTGCAGGTAACGGATAACCTTGTATATAGCAGCAGCATGTATAGCTGACCTAAATTTTTCCAGACTGTTATAAAATTTTAACTTGTTGCTTCCGCTTTGAGAGAGCTTTTTTCCTTTAAAGTTGCCGTTTTTCCTCTTTCAATTTTTTTTTTTAAAAAGGCAAGAAAGAAATCCGTGTCAAGGAAAAGGGTGAATCGAGAGCTCCCCCTAGTCATGTGTGTAAGGGAGAACGTGAGAAAAGAGACACACACATACACAAAATACAAACTCTTTTACTTGGGCTTTTCCCCTCGTAATAATAAAATACAGGATCTCCACATGCACAAAACGATCAAACAATGAACAATGGCGGCGTTTTTTACTCTTCAAAGAGACTGTTTTTACATTTATTTTGGCAAGGTTTATGGCGGAATCGCCGCAATAAAAACCGGGATTTTCATCTTCCGTAACGCACCGGTTATGATTATTTTTTAGCGACTGATATCTCAGGGGAATTCCCATATATATCTTTCTCTTGTACGTACATACTTTCTCTAGGTGAATAATTTTTGGTGATGATTCATAAGTTCGCTTACATATCCACTGACCCATAGCGAAGTATTTGCGGAGGTATATGCAGTATATTCGGCGGTGCTCTTTGATGAAGCATGGTAATTTTTGACGAATGCGGTGGGTTTAGGGTACTTATTGCACACACATTACGGCTATTTTGATATTTATGCTTCAGTTTTGTATTATGATGGGAAACTCACCATAGGAATGAACGTATCATGATTGTTACGGATACAGTACTTACGCATGACTGTCTACTACAACTACTACTTCATCAAACACCAACGTTTTCTTTTCCAAACCGAGCACAACTCTGGTCTATTGCCATGGGCAATTTACTACCGATTGAGTTGTGTCGGAAGTGTGAGCAGGGCCGTATTAAGAGTATCATGGATCATGGACCCCCGGGCCAATTGATTTTTCAGAGGCCCTACCTAACAAATTCTCGAAAATTTCAACCAGATCTCACTTTTGTGAGGTCCCTTTTCGCTTGAGGCCCCCGGGCTGTGCCCGGGTGGGCCCCATGCCTTAAGACGGCACTAAGTATGAGTGTGTGTGCACCTAGCAGTCTGAGCGTGTATATATGGTGTTGCGCGGGAATTAGTGCTGCCTTCTGAAGGGTTTGTGGCCAAGCACAAAAGCTTAAGGACCTCTGCCGTAAGCTATGGATAACAAATCAAGTATGGTCTGTTAAATAGTCGCTACTTATCAACTTGGAAAAGAACGACCTTAGAAATTGCCCGATTTTTGAGGACTTGAAGTAACCGAGTAGGAATAGAAGCTTGTGGTTGAACTTTTCTTGTGATGCTGCCCGTAGGTGACCATGTCTATCGCGAGGAACAGCACGTGGTGAACGGGCGTGGCTTCTTCAAGTCAGCACTGGTCGGCGTGGAAGATTAGTAACATGCTCATCGACCACCGTGAAGGTCCCAGGTTCGAACCGGGGGAAGGATATCGATAAGAAATTTTCCCTAATGAGCTTGAGGTAACCACCGATACATGGCACCAACCAAACTCGTTAATGGCAGTAAATTGCGATACAGGAGTTGGTGTTTGGTGAAGTACCATGGGAGAGTATGACAGGAAAAATCAATTTAAAATAGGGGGAAAACTTCCGAACCTCTTTTACGTTAATGGCACCCTTGCCTGTGGTTTCGAAGTAATTTTTGTGGTACAGGTTGGAAATTACAATATTTTTTTCTATATAATTTCATATCCCCATCATACGGTGGTACTACTAAACGATCTCTCGGCTGGCATATTAGGAAGCTGATAAGAGTTAACTCGATTAAAGAAGGAGAAATTCGGAAGGAACCTATTCAAAACGATGATGATGAAGAGAAGAATCGGATATGTCTCATACCCGAAGCAATTGAAACTGATACGTGACAAACTCAGAATCACAGCAGGTTTTTGCTCTCTTGACATGAGAATGTAACTAATAATAATAATAATAACAACAACGTATATTTCGTTGAATTTGTGGAATTTTCCCACATTATCTTGTTTGTGATATTCAGCTGCGAGATAGAACCGAGAAGGTCATCTTCTATCTATTTATTGGTAGTAATTGATGGTGCGGTAATGAGAGATCGAATAATACGATAATAATGGATAATTCATTCGAGGTTATGTAGAAGTAAATCTTCATCAGACATTTGGTTATAAAAGCTAAATACGATCATTCTGAGTGATTCAGCTTTTATACCATATACACATATACGGCCCTCGAATACATATTTTGCACGGTCCTCGTAGAAGTGAATATCTCTATACGTCCCTAGATGAAGTCGTACACTTTTTACACGGCTTTCGAAAAAGTTATCCAAAATTCATACGCCCGTCGAAAAAACGATTCGCCCTCTTTTCGGCTCTTGAGTCGAGCATTTATATGGCTGTCGAAGAACTCGTGAAGCTTTTATACGGCAACCGGAGGTGTTATTTAGCTTTCATATGGACCGGAAGTGTTCTTCAACTTTTGTATAGTCTTCGAAGAAGTGAATTATTTTTTATATAACGCCCACATGAAGAAGTGAATTATTTTATTTTGCGAGCCTAGATGAAGTTATGCACGGCTTTTGAAAAAGTTGCGCAGCTTTCATACAGCCGTCGAAGTTACTCAGCCTCTATTCAGCTCTTGGGTAACGTAATCGAGCAGTTTTAGTTAACAGTACACAGCTTTTGAAAAAATTAATATTTTATACGGTTTTCGCGCGAAATTATTCAGCTTTTATGCCGTTCTCTATAGAGTAAATTGCAGCTCTCACTTTCGTAACTCAGCCTTTACGGCCCTCGAAGATTTAACCCTTTGTGGTCCAGAGGTTTTTCGATTCTTCATTGGTACTTTATAGTGCCCCATCCTTCATGCAGTCACGATTACACGAAGGCCTCTACACTCTACATGTTAGCTTTTGTGTTTTATATAAAGCTATTATAATCTATTGCATTTATAAGCTACCAGCTATAATAACGGTGCTATATTCGGGTGTTCTTCAATTACTGAGAGGATTGACAAAGTAACAAACCATTATAAAGACATATAAACATATATACATAATACTGGCAGCATTAAAGGAATGACAAACCATTGTAAAGGCATATACAGGTCTGAAACGCATTGCACGGTAGCCAAAGTAAACATTCTGGAAGTGACTGTTGAGGTCGAGAAACCATCGTTACCCGACAGTTTTTCTCCCATTTCGGGCATTTGCCCAAATCTGACAAACTTTTAAACCTATCGTTCAAGTCGGGTCCCATTTGGTATATATATGCAAGATGTGTGTATGTGTTGGCGTTACAAGAAGTATTCTTTTTTCATAAGTAGCAAGGGAGTCTGATATTTCGTCTTTAAATATATTTGACCATCAAGTCCTCTCAAATCTTGCTGCTTTTCGTCTTTTATAAGACTAAAACCAATCTTAAATACACCTACAAATATCTTCAATTTTTGCTTCTATTGTAATTAATAATTAGGACCCGGAAGTTTTTTGGCGCTAAAAATTGTTAAAATAGGCACTAAAAAAAGGCATTTATAATTAACAGTAAAAAAAAGTAACTAAAAGCTACCATGTTAAGGGTCCGAAAACTAGCAAAAATCTTGGCTACACTCACTCAATCTCTACAATTTTAACAATAGATTATATATATTTTTTTGTTGTCAGGTTAATTTGATGTTATCATGCCAAAAGAAAAAAAATGTTTGAGGTCCTTCACAAGGTTAGGTCGGAGTTGGATTCAATCTAATACTTGATACGTAATTGGCTAATATGCGGAAATTGTGCTGGCCGAAATAAAACAGAAATTACATTAAACTCATAACATTTTCAAATGTAATGATTAACAATTTTTTTTCATAATATATATACACTGAAGAGACAAAAAAACTGGTACACCTGCCTAATATCGTGTAGGGCCCCCGCGAGCCCGCAGAAGTGCCGCAACACCACGTGGCATGGACTGGACTAATGTCTGAAGTAGTGCTGGAGGTAATTGACACCATGAATCCTGCAGGGCTGTCCATAAATCCGTAAGAGTAAGAGGGGGTGGAGATCTCTTCTGAACAGCACGTTACAAGGCATCCCAGATATGTTCAATAATGTTCATGTCTGGGGATTTAGGTGGCCAGCGGAAGTGTCTAAAGTCAGAAGAGTGTTCCTGGAGCTACTTTGTAGCAATTCTGGACGTGTGGGGTGTCGCATTGTCCTGCTGAAATTGTCCAAGTCCGTCGGAATGCACAATGGACATGAATGGGTGCAGGTGATCAGACAGGATGCTTACGTACCTGTCAGAGTCGTATCTAGATGTATCAGGGGTCCCATATCACGCCAACTGCACACGCCCCATACCATCACAGAGCCTCCACCAGCTTGAACAGTCCCCTGTTGACATGTAGGGTCCATGGATTCATGAGGTTGTCACCATACCCGTGCACGTCCAACAGCTCGAAGCAATTGGAACCGAGACTCGTCAGACCAGGCAACGTGTTTCCAGTCCTCAACAGTCCAATGTCGTGTTGTCGGGCCCAGGTGAGGCGTAAAGCTTTGTGTCGTGCAGTCATCAAGGGTACACGAGTGGGCCTTCGGCTCTGAAAGCCCATATCGATGATGTTTCGTTCGCACGCTGACACTTGTTGATGGCCCAGCATTGAAATCTGCAGCAATTAGCGGAAGGGTTGCATGTCTGTCACGTTTAATGATTCTCGTCGTTGGTCCCGTTGTTGCATGATCTTTTTCCGGCCGCAGCGATGTCGTAGATTTAATTTTTTACCGGATTCCCGATATTCACGGTACACTCGTGAAATGGTCGTACGTGAAAATCCAAATTTACCTCGGAGATGCTATGTCGCATCTCTCGTGCGCCGACTATAACACCACGTTCAAACTCACTTAAATCTCGATAACCTGCCATTGTAGCAGCAGTAACCGATCTAACAACTCTGCCAGGCACTTGTTGTGTTACATATGCGTTTCCGACCGCAGCGCCGTACTCTGATTGGTTCCATATCTCTTTATTTGCATACGCATGCCTGTACCAGTTTTTTTGGCTCTTCAGTTTATATAACGACGCATTTTTCTCAACATTTTCAACGAATAAGCGTTGTATTCCTTCTGTCTGCGTCGATTTTGAAAATGATGGGTGCTATACATGGGCTCTAGGGCTAGTCACCTCCCATCCCTTTGTAGTATGATGTCAACTGAATGGCTATTAGAACAGTTACCGGTCAGCTATTCAACTACAATGCTGTGCAAATGCACGAGCAACACATGTGGAGAAACAAACTTTTAATTTATTCCCAGTTTTTCTTATACTGTACATGATGGGTTGCTTTCGTCTGGAACTCTTAATGACTTCATGCGAATTCGACGGTATTTTGATTGCTATCTGAAAGCTACACATACCAGAGATAAAAAGTCCTTTTCACTTTTATGCCTTACACCAATTTTCCTATCTCTCAGGCCTATTTGTGTCCTCGGGGCCGTGTTAAGGAAGGCTTTCTGATGAGAATTAATACTAAGCGTTGGAGATTTAAAAAAAAAATTCAAGTTCTCAATGCTAAAAAATATCTAAATGCTACAGAAAATGACCTCTAAATATTCACGAATAAACATGAAACAATGTCGAAATACGCATTTACGGCAGAGAAATATTTAAAAAAAAGGCATTTTTACCAAAAAAAAAGTTTGAAGATAAGACAAAAACAGGCATTTACGACATTTTAGCCTGAACTTCCGGGCTCTATTAATACTTTTAAAAATTATTGTTTCACAAAAAAGCAGTCTAGTCTGTAAATATGGTCTAGCGATGGACGAGTTTCCGGCAGCTTCCCCTACCATTGCAGTAAATTCATAACAAGCTTTTGAGTAGAGAATAAATAATTAAAAACCATCAGAGAGAGAGAGTTTTCATTTTAAAATCGTGGTTTATTGATAGGAATCGGATTTTGATTGTACTTCCGAAAATGCAATTACAACACTGTTATTGTTGTTGTTATTATTCTAAATACAAAAAAAGGGGAAGATAAAAACTTTCTACCATTTTTTTTGTGTGTGTGTGGTTTCTCTCCCTCTAGTTTCTTTTGTTGAAATAACGTAGTCTTTATTATTATTCTATTTTTAATTAACGAAAAGAAGAGGGAACCATACACACACGCGCGCAAATGGATTCCTCTCTATTTTTTAATGAGTTAATTTCGTTGTAAATTGATAAATAATGCTTCCATAATGATACTTAATGATAATCATGAATGCATTGATGTGTTGTCTGCTTAATGTAATTGGATTTTTTTGTTTTGTTTTGATGATCTTTGTTTTATTCCCTTTTTACCCCCCTCCTCTCTCGGTGATGAGTTTGAGGAAGGATTTTTCTTTTTCTTAAATATTGACTGATATTGTCTTTTAATTGCTGTGAGATGATTTATTTTATTTAGACTGTGGTAATTGGTTAAAAAAAAAAAAGATATTGATTTCTTTACTGGGGATAAATCTTATTATTATTCGCTGTGATGTTATAATTGTCAAATCTGGTGATGAGTACTTTGAATACTTCTCGGGAAATTAATGAGATATTTAGGAGTTCAGGTGAGTTCTCTCTATATGCAGGGCGCGTAGCACACACACAAGCAGGGGGTTATGACATTTTACTGGCAAACCGTGATACTATAGAGGTATACTTCCAATTAGAATAAATTTTCTCGAATTGGTTTGCCATTCATGTTGCAAGGGCTTGTATAGTTATTAAAATAAAAAAAAAAATTAACTTTTTATACAGTCCCCGTATGCCCAAAAAAAAAAAACCAGTTAGAAAGTTGTTGAGCACCGTTTTACTCTCATTTAACGCCGTTTTTCCCCAAATTTCCGCCGCGTTTTTCGAATTCGAATATCTCAGTGAATGTTGCACTTAGAAATGTGGATTTTTTTTTTGGCATCAGGTGAGAGAGAGAGAGACAGTGTAATAACTTATTGAGTTTTGAGGCACACGGGGACTGCATAAAAAGTTGATTTTTTGTAATTTTAATAACTACAACCCCTTAAAACATTAATGACATATCTGAGTACTACACGTTATTTGGAAACATTTTCCTAAATATACTTCTTGGATCAACGGTTTGCCAGTAAAATGCAATACCCCTGCTTGTTATGCACTCTGTGTATTGTATTTTATGGGAATTTATTTATTTAGTTTCCAGTATTCTAATTCGTTTGTAGTGTCTAAAATTATTTCGCCCGTGTTAGTTTTTCGCTGTGGAAAGAAAATACTTGAATTTTATTCAAGAGTATCATTGTAAATCACTTCATGACATTACACAGCGTCAAATAATTTTTTTTAAAGATGGTTTTTTTATATAATGTTTCTGATTACAATTTTTAAGAGAGTTTTCTCTTTCGAATGATTCTTTGCGAAGTATAGAGATTCATGAAAGAAATTTCCGTGTGATGATTGCTTTAAACTATTGCGCTACAATGATTTTTGAGCTGCCATTGTGGAATGAATCGTCTTTGAGAGAATCTTCGCGAAAAAATAATCCTTGAAAGAAATCTTAGTGGAAAAATAGTCTTTGAAACAAAATTTCGCGATGGTGATTGTCTGTATGAATCTTTGTGATTATTTCTGGAATGAATATCGCTATTTTCTCTGGTATGAATCTTCCCAAAACAATTTTTGAAACGTTACTGTGATCGGACATTGCTAATTGAGCAATGCTTATTATATAAACAGCTCTTGCGTGTATTGTATTGTTTAAGACACATTGTTTGACACACAAATGCTTCCGTTAACCAACACAAGGCAAAAATGCTTCCAATAAACGGCTCTTTCGTACATTGTTTACAAAAAATGTCTCCCATAAAAATGACTCTTACCCACATCTTCCACAAAACAATGCAAACAGCGTACATTGATTATTGAAAATACGTTTCCCAGTTTTTGCGGACATTGTTAGTCGAGCAAATTAATTTTATTAAACACAAGGCAATTCAATTCAGGGCAAAAATGATTCCCATAAACCGCTTTGGTGTACATTATTTACAAAATGGCTCTTGCGTGCATCTTTCATTGAAAAAATGAAAAAGATCACCCATGCTTTCCATGAACAACTGACGCTTACATTTTTTACCAAAAAATTCACTTGCAAACATTGTAGATGTCCGTTTATCACGGGAAATAATTAGACTAAATATACGATGACGTAACTCGCGATGGTCTGTGGAATGAATTCTCGTGATTGTTTCTGGAATGCATCTTTGCATGTGTGCGATTGTCTTTGGAATGAATCTTCGCGATTGTCTTTGGAATGAATCTTCGCGATTGTCTTTGGAATGAATCTTCGCGATTGTCTTTGGAATGAATCTTCACGCTCTTCTGAAAATGATTTTTGAAACGAATCTTCGTGGCAACAATAGTCTTTCGAACAAGTCTTTTAGAAACAACAATAATTTTTGAAACTAATCTTCGTGGCAACAATAGTCTTTCGAACGAGTCTTTTAGAAACAATGGTCTTTTAAGCGAATCTTCGCGTATGTCTCTAGAATGAATCCTCCCAAAAAAAATGATTTTTGAAACGAATCTTCGTGAAACAATATTTTCCAAACATGACTCTTTTGAAATGCTCATCGTGCAAAAAATGCTTTGGAAACAAATCACAACACAATTTAGTTTTTTCCAAGTGTCATCGTGCAACAATAACCTTATTGAACAAAATATTTTCCGCCAATGGACCAAATAGTTCAACGCATTGAGAATGAATGATCTCTTTTCTCTATAATTTTCAAGACTTTGATCTTCAACTGATGAATAGAAAAATGATTTTAAAAAAATTGTGGTAATTAAATCTTTATGAAAATAATCTCGGGGTCATCGTTCCGAGTAAGTGTGAAGAGGAAAAAGAAAAGAATCACGCCGTTGGGGTCATAAAAGTGACGCCTTTAGTTTGTATCTTGTTCGTCCGCACCATGCAATGATACACGACACTTCCCCCTTAAAAAAAAAAAGTGGCTTCCATGCTGTATTCATTCATCTTCGATTGCTGTTATATTTTTATATATAAGTTTCTATGTTGGTGAAGCCATTTCACTTTTTTTTTTTTTGGGAGGCCTCTTGACACAGCACTTCGAGGCACTGAGTGTCAAGGACAAATCGTTTATTATTATTATACATAAAATTTTTTAGGCACGATGTTATAGTTGAGAGAAGCAAGTTCTTTTCTTGGTACATCTCACTTCTTTTTTTTTTTTTCATTATAATTATTAAAGACTTTTTTTTTTGGCTCTTCTCTTTTCATTCACTTTCATATACGGCCCGCAGGGGTGGGTTACCTCTGCAGTTGATTGACCAGACTTTTAATACGTGGGTTGGTACCGGTTACAGCGATTGACGGTTCGTGGCCACCTGGTGAGGAAGAGAGATGTAGAGGGTAGTGTCGGAAGAACATGGCGCGTTGTCTTCATGAACATATGAACGCGAAGGTGGAGCTGAATAAATATGTATCTATATACGCGTACATATAATTCTTTCGCGATGACTTTGCATATTTAGGATTCGAGCCGACTTCCCAATCATATGTTCACCGATGTTCACGATATGGAAATAAGGTAGTTTTTCGGTCTATCGGAATCTTTTTGAAGTGCGTTTGGTCTAATTATTTCCCATGATAGACATCTACAATGTTTGCAAGTGCATTGCTTGGTAAAAAATGTACGCGACAGTTTTTTACGGAAAGCATGGGTGATCTTTTGCATTTTTTCAGTGAAAGATGCACGCAAGAGCTATTGTAAGTGTCATTGTAAGCCATTCTGTAAATAATGTACACCAAAGCGGTTTATGGGAATCATTTTTGCCCTGAATTGAATTGCCTTGTGTTTAATAAAATAAAAGCATTGTGTCTTAAGCAATATTCACAGAACTGTATATGCGGGGAAGCATTGCTCGACTAATAATGTCCGCAAGAGCTGGGGATCGTATTTTCAATAATCAAATGTACGCTTGTTGCATTGTTTTGTGGAGGATGCGGGCAAAGGCCATTTTTATGGGAAGCATTTTTTGTAAACAATATACGCAAGATCTGTTTATGGGAAGCATTTTTGCCTTGTGTTGGATAAAACGGGAGCATTGTGTCTTAAACAATATACGCAAGAGCTGTTTATATAATAAGCATTGCTCAATTAACTATGTCCGCAAGAGCTGGAAACTATATCTGATAATACTGCGAGAGCTTTTCATGGAAAACATTGTTCATCCAACAATGTCCGCAAGAGCTGTTTATGGGAAGCAAGCATTGCTTTGAATAACAATTTTGGTAAGAGCTGTTTAGGGGGGAAACATAGATAAGCAATTTTACGCAATAGTTATTCATGGGAAGCGTTTTTGCCTGTGAATTGTATAGTAAGCAAAAAATGTCCAAATAACTGCCAATAACGATTATGACTTGTCAATAATAACTTTTCAGCAATGTAAATAATGACTTATCAGCAATGTCAATAATGACTTATTAATATTAACTTTAACTTGTCAACAATCTCAATAATGATTTATCAATATTAACTTTAACTTGTCCACAATGACTTATCAATAATAACTTGTCAACAATGCCAATAATGACTTATCAATAATAACTTGTCAACAATGCCAATAATGACTTATCAATAATAACTTGTCAACAATGCCAATAATGACTTATCAATAATAACTTGTCAACAATGCCAATAATGACTTATCAATAATAACTTGTCAACAATGCCAATAATGACTTATCAATAATAACTTGTCAACAATGTCAATAACTGTCTATGGCCTACATTGACTGCAAAAACTGTTGATCGGAAACATTGTTAGACAAACAATGTATGCAAGAGTTGTAATTTACGGGAAGCATTGTTAATGTGAGCTCATTTTCAGTCTGTAATATCCTAACTTTTCGATTTTTCTTTGCTCAATGCCAAAAAAAGAAGTTGAAATTCTGATTTTTAACCGTTATTTTTCTTTAGCCATATGAATATACTACTGGGCCCTGCGTAGTCGCTTATAAATTCTTGATGGCTATACTATCACGCAAAAATCACTCTCAATCAATCAGAGAAATTGAATTATGTCGACTGCTTAGCAGATTAGAGATAATTTTCCGAGGGGTATATCGAATCAGTAATCTGAAAGTGAAGACAGATCTCAGAAGTCGAATATATACCGAGTGGGTTCTTGGATCTTAATTAGCTCTATGAGTTAACCTCGCAGACGGAGCAGCAAATTGAATGCGGTGATTTATTTATGGCTGTAGATGTTTCTTTTGTGTGTGTGTGTGTGCGTGTTGTTTCTACTCCAATCAGTGCTTGTAGAACAGACATACCAACGCGGATGAACGAACCAGGCAGAGCCGGATGACGTAGCATCCACATCATTTTCACCTCCTGGGTCTGTCTTGATCCATCTTTATCCCTCCTTGTGAAGAAGACAGTGACAGACTGCTTGCTGTAACTTGTCTGAGATGGGGGGGGGGGGGAACGGAACGGGACGGGAATTTTTTTTGTTTAATTTAATTATTATTATTATTATTTTTTTGTTTCTTGTGCACGTGGCTAGAGAGAAACAGCTGCAGCTTCTGTTCTTGACTTTGACGCCCTCCATCTGAGTGAGAGAGAAAGGCTGGTTTTGTCTTTGCTAGTATAAGTAGTTATTAGTAGCGGTGATGGTGGTGGTGGATAGCAGTTGAAGAGAATGCCCGGAGATTGTTCTCTTTCTTAATTTTTTTTTTAAAACTTTGCTCTTGTTTTGAAACTCTGCACACGTGCACGAACTCACTCCACTCGAACCATTTTTCTGTTGAAAATCTGTTGTGATTTTTTTCTCCTACTTGGATGTATGTTGGTTGTGTGTGATATATCACCGTATCTTGATATGGCGATGTTTGTAACTTCAGGCAAGTTCTGATTGATTTTTTTTTCCCTTCTTAATTTATTAGATTATTTTTTTGTTTTTGGTGTGGATATAATATCTCCTGAAAATCTACCAGTTTTTCTAACGCCTTTTCGTGACTGTATCACGAGATTGTTTGGAATTTGTGTTATTCGGATGCTCTGACGACGTTATTCGGATGTTGAGACGACCCCCCCCCCCCTTTAAAAGCACACAGGTTTAAAACATTATTGAACGTGGAAGACCATTCCACGAACGTTTCCATTGAACGTGTACCATTTTTACTTGGAAATATAATAGAACGTTTCTAAGAGAGACCTTTGGATCGTTCTGGCTGTTCTGAGAGGTGGCCACGTAACAGAGGTGAACGTACCAAAATATATTTGCCATTTTTTAATCTATTACCGATGCAGTTTCAGTCGAACCCCGTTTTCACCTCCCCCCCCCCCTCCCTGATTTTGCGCCAAGCCCGCTTAGCACCAGAAATTTTCAGTGAACATATCTTCTCTCTGTATAGGATTACGGATGTAGGCGTGATATCTCGTCATTGCCGCTTAAAGGGTTAACTGAATAGTTGCTTTTCTATGACAGATGAATTTTCCTCTTTCTGCTGATCATTTCCAATATTGTTCTATTATAGAAACCAACTGTAGAATTCTTATTTATTTTGGACACTCTTCGTGAACTGTGAGGTATATCTGGCAGTTCCGCACACACTGTAGTAACTGTGTGATACCTACATTAATCGAAATCTGTTCTCGTGATTGCGGTATTGGAACCGAACCGAATTGGCGAGAGAGCATCGATCCAGACATGCCTGGATTCTGTGCATTCCCCGCCGAAGCAGTTGTCGGGTCGAGTAATAACGATTATTAAAATTATTATCGGTCTGGCACATACACATGCGAATGATTGATTTCATGTATCGTGCTGCTGATATACTCCAGCATTAAATTTGAATTCTATAACTCGCAGGTTGTAGTTCGTGTGTGTTATCGCTTGGAATCGTGAATAGAATTAGTATTTGTGACACATGACTTTTTCTTGAAATTATATTATTGGATTTTGCTGAGTTTTTTACTGAGTTTTAAAAAAGTTCTTTCCGTTCATGTTAGCTGCTGACGCATCAAATTTAGTACCAATTGCTGACAATAGGTGATAAATACATACTTTTTCCAAATAGGTGACAAAAGTCACTTGATCAAACCAACGAAAGATTTTCTGTTTCGGTTGACAACATGTGATGTGTTACGGTAGCCGTGGATAAATGATCGCTTGGACGAGGGCGCTGTGGGCGTGAACATTTTTGGGAATCGCTGGATAATTCGAATCATTACAATATAGTGGATCCCGCTCTTAACGTTCTTTAAAAAACTGCTATGAAAAAACGTTGTAAATCGTAGTAAAACGTTTTAAACGGGAAATCTTGATCAGTAAAAGTTGAGACCACGAAAATATGTGGTACTAAGCGGGGACCGTATAAGTGGGATCCACTGTCAATAAGACGCCAGTAAGAATCCTGATACGGCAGACAGGCTGTGATTTTGGCCATGTGAAATGGTCGCTTGGAGATTTATGATCGGAGTGGTTCGATCCAAACTATGTCTGTCACATGAGTCCAGTGATATTCATACAGCTGAACATCGAATGATTGACTATTCGTGATTTTATCGAAGCTGTGATTATTAAACATCGTGTTAATGATAATAATTAAAATTTTGCTGTTTTCTTCTAATACTGTATTCTAATTACGCTGCTCGGAATACGTTTCGGTCAGGGAAAGTCAGTCAAAGTTTCGAGTTTTGGTGAGGGGAAAGTCGGGGAAGTTTTCGAATTTTTTTAAGGGAAAGTCAGGGATTTTTTTGAATTTTTTCAAGGTAAAGTCAGGGACATTTTTTGACTTTTTGGTGAGGGAAAGTCAGGGAAATTTTTCGTTTTTGTTCAAGAAAATAATTGAGCAGATTTTACCTGGAACCCTGATACATTAGCGTTGTTCCAGTCATCACTTTCACCTGAGAACCACTTGTCCAAGAAACCTTGGCTATGCCATAACCGCTCCTTATATTTTCACTCTAATTTCTGCTTCCTTTCTGAAACACTTTTCGAGGATCTCTTACGGTTTCGGCGGACCATCTTTTAGAACCACCACTGTATAGAGAAACTTTAAAAGTCCTGACTCCTACAAAAGAAACAATCTTCTTTGTGGTGGTGGTGGTGGGGGGGGTTGTCCGTTTTTATAAGAGGAAACTTCATTTCTATTTATTTATTTTATTGCGCCCGTGAAAACTGTCAGACTAAGCGATAACGACTCTCTCGGTCTGTCCCGAAACTGGAGCAGCAGAGGGCAACAGATCTCTCTCTCTCTCTTGCCATGAAGATTCAAGAGTAGGTTGTGGAAAGCGGTGGGAACTTTTGCCAAGTAGGTCCTTCTGGTAACCATGGTAACCACCATGACGTCACGTTCTCAAGTCGAGCCGGGGATCGGTATGTGTATGTTGGGGGGGGGGGAAGAGACGGACGTGGTGGTGGGGGGGGGAGCGTCTTTTACTTGACACATATAATACGTGTTTTAAAATTTTGTTTGTAGTATTGAAAGGCCCCCCCCCCCCCAGTCTATTGGGGGAAGGAAAAATTCTTTAAATGCTCCTTTTTGAATTCTTTTGAAAGAATTTTTTTTTCTTTTCTATCGAGGAGAAAAAGAGATTTTCGCGAATTTATTTCGTGATTATTCGTTGAATTGGACTCTATACACATTGCTCTTCAACCTCACCTTCCTCGTTCTTGCATAGCTAGTGGTGGTTTTTTTTGAATGGAACCAGTCATGGGAAATTCACAGTCTTTTCATGCTAGATTATGTTCGAAGAGTAGTACATGCCTCATCGCAATTGGAAGAAGAATACAATTTTTATTTGTCTGTGGAGATCTCTTCAATCATTTCTTATTCAGTGGAGTAATCTTGTTTAAGATAGAATAAAATTTGGGAATCTCAATTGATCACAATACGGTCGGGATGAACGGTGGTGGCTCTGGGGTATGTATTCTGGTTTTTTTAGGTTTTTTTTTTCGTTTTTGATAATAATTTGTGTGGGAAATTCGGCTTTGGAATTCTTTGGAATCTTGCTGATCACGTATTTAATTTATCAGTCATTGTCAAGTTGGATACCTCAGTATCCTGTACACTCAATTTGCGAATGGAATACCTCAGTTGATATCTTGGGCACCTGATCCATGTAGACACTTTCAAGTTAACCGTTTGAGTGGTCTGGAGATCTGGTCTAATTTTGCAGAAAATTACGTACCCCCCCCCCCCTTCAGAAGGAAAACGTTTTCGGAACCTGCCCCCCTCCCCGAGAAAATTCTGCGTACGCCTATGTCTTGGTCTCCCTGTTTCAATTGGAATAGCTCAGTCACTCAGTCATTATCTGGCTTCTCCTACACGGCCCTGCCCCTTAACGGGGTCAATGGCTGATATTCACAATTATCGATAAGACCTGGGCTATGTTCGATTGGAAAGAAGGAAAAAAGGACAATATCTTGGATACCTGATCAAAGTAGACGCCTCAGTAGCCTATCTTGGGAACTGCTTTTAAGTATAATACCTCTGATTAACCTGAACATCAAGGTACATTCTGGAGATCCTTGTTAAGTTGGACACCTCACTATCTTGGACTTTTCTGTTACTTTAGACACCTTAGTATCTCGTGGACCTTTCTGTTAAGTTAAACACCTCGTATCTTAGGAACCCCCCTCCACCCCATTTGAATGTTTCAGTCACTCCCAGTGAATATCTTGCGCAAGTATAGTCAAAGGTACACAGCTTAGTATCTTAGACACTTATTTTAGAATTGGGAACCTCAGATCAAGTTTAATACTCAGAAAGATTCTGGATATCTCTGTCAGGTTGGACACTTTATCTTGGACACATGCAATAAAGTTAGACACCTCGATATCTTCGACACCCCATGTAAAGTGGAACATCTTTCTATATTCCGTATATTTCGTTTCTGAAATTCACAGCAGCTTCGTAATAGTTCACTCTGAAGTGCATACGACTTCGCAATTTAGAGAATTCATTTTAATTTGCCACTGCGGGAAAAAATCTCATCAATCATTTTTCTCTTATTCAGTGGAGTAACCGTGTTAAAAAAAAAATAACAATAATATTTAAGAATATCAATCTATTAATATCGTCGGGATAACCTGACATGTGTGTGATGTAACTTCAGAGTCCTGTTTTTTCCGTTTCAATGACTGCAGGAGAATTCGGATGTGTTTTCTTCAGGTTTTACGCCACTGAATTAATACTGGCTGAAAATATTGATAACGATCTTACTGGATAATATATAGATTACGTGTATATTCAGTCGATCACATGATCGGTCCTGAGAGATTGATTGATCGAATATAGGTCTAATCTTGAGATATTCCTCACTTCTCTGAAATTGCTCATGAGTTGGTGCGAAGAAAATACCTCATGTCAACCATGGCGATAGCTCGATTCATCTCTTCAATGTTATTTTTCAATACCACGAAGAACTGTGAGAATATTTATAGTTGTGGCTGGTATAAGTGTTACGTCAGAGTAGACATCATCCACGAATGTCCATTTTGTCCTTCGCGGCCGGAAAGAAGGCTTAATAAACATCTGCTTTCTTTGGGGGATAGGGATGTTGGGTGAGAAACAACATCCGGCCCGTTCCTTCGCTCATCTTATTTCATGCAACAACATGGAACGGGGATAAAAAAAATATTACATTTTTATCATCATTTCATGTTCTTGCATTTCGGCTCTACTTCCTCTTGGTGTTGACCGTTTTTGTTATTCATCTTTTTTTGTTGTTGCTCCATCGTCGTCATCGATATGACGTATATCTTCGCCCTTCGGGCCTTTTGGCTTTAGGGATGTTGGCTGGCCTTCAATTTGGTCTTCACTGTTGGCCACCTGCTCGCCTCTTGGATCTTTTCGGTATAGGAGAGTACGCGTACTTTAGTGGGATTTGGCGCAATGTATTTTTCTTTCATGTGTTCACCTGCCTTTGGTTTATTTTATTTCATTTATTTATTTCATGAATTCGAGTTCCGATCTCGCCACGTTTCTACTCGTTCGGTGAAAATGCATATTCGCGCAGTCACTGGCGTACGCGTGGGACGGGGTGGGGTTTGTTCAAACCTCCGCCCCTTGAGGTAATTATGGCGTTGACAGCGATGAATCTCCATGAGAAGGAAAGAAACGGATGACACCCCCCCCCCCTCCACCTGAGAAAATCCTGCGTACGCTACTGCACGCAGTCAATAGTAGGAATGGAAATCTTGTCATCAGAAACGTCTTCGACGTTTTCCCAGTTGCGAGGTTGATTGAAAAACCCGAATTTTAGTTTTTTAACCAATCCGTAACGGCGCAGAATCGGAAACCAGAGTGCACTATGATCAAGCCCTTGTATAATAAGGTGATATCGTGGAGCAGTATTATCAATTGGTTCTTGATAAGAGCAGTGGCGTCTGCAGGATTTTCTCAAGTAGTAGGAGGGACATTCTCCAGGCACTAGACCGCTGTATCATGAGTCTGTCAACAGGCAAAGAAACGCCAGTAGCAACAAATTTCCATGAAAATGCTGGCGATACTGACCTGGGAAATTTAGAAATGCGTATCTTGTGAATCAAGTCATTCTCGTATAACTCGTATACTTGTAAAACTCGGGTACAACGACCTCTGGTGTAGCGTCACCCTTGCTATAAAGTCAGTAATTGGTGGTCTAAACCAGTGTTTCCCAAAGTGGGCAATATCGCTCCCTGGTGGGCAATGGAATGGTCCACTGGGGCGATAGAAGCTACGGGTATAACATGGGAACCTATGGGCTCGCTTGAGTTGAGGAGGGGGGGGGGCGATAAGAGAGAAAAATTTCTGAAGAAAGGGGTGATGTGGAACAAAAAGTTTGGGAAACTATGGTCTAAACTGATTCCCATAGAGAATAATGTTAATGAACTTTGCTTATTACATCGATGAAAACAACTACTACGGATATAACGACACATCTATCTTTTGTCGCTTTTGCTTCCATTTTCATGGCATTTGGCCCAAGAAATTCTTAGAATTAAAGCTCATCCCATAGGGGAAATGTTTGTCTATAGTTGATTCCCAATGTTGAAAAAAGATTTATTATGTGTTCCTACAAGATATACAGAAGACTGGATGTTGTGAAGATATTTATTATTTGAGATGTTAATTATTGAGATTAACATCTCAAATAATAAATATCTTCACAACATCCAGTCTTCTGTATATCTTGTATTAACAAGTGGAGAGCGACATTCATGTCATATTATGTGTTCATTCCTCTAATTTGCTTGTTCACATGACCCGTATTTTCCCCTTAATTTTGCTTTATTTTTCCTTTTATCCCCGTAATTGCTTCTTTTATTTTATAAAACAATGTTTCGTTTTTTCAACACCAAACTCAGTTTATTTCATAACCTTTATTAGAGTCAGGGATGAAGACCATTTGCATAATTTACAAATTATGTAATGAATATGACTATATTTCTCGCCAAGGGTTATTTTTACAAGCGATATTTGGCAATTTTTTTTTGCTGAAAATGAGCAACATTTTTGGCGAGAATTGGCGATGCTCCGTATTGATGATCCTAATCACCAGTATTTTTATCGATCAAATTTTCTCACACTTATATAATGTAACAACTTCATGTATTTGTAGTAGCGTTTATAGTAGCATTTGATTACCATCTGATTATATTTATTATGCTAAAAAAAAAGTGTCTTCCAGATGCCAACCTTAGTTGTTACATGACAAAATTTTGTGAAATCTTCGATGTCATAACCGAGTTTGACCGTATTCCATTCGATATCTTAAATCATGCCATTTTTAAGAACCCAACTATCAATTTTTTCTTGATTAACACTGGAAGGGCAAGACTACGTTATACCTGCAAGAGGTACCGGCATTCATTCATTCATTCAAACCGAGCACAACTCCGGTCTATCGCCATAGGCAATTTACTACCGATTGAGTTGTGCCGGAAGTATGAGTGTCCCCCCCCCCAAATACCCCGGGCCACGAAAGCGACTGTATGCATTCAACTGCCTGACACCCTTATTTAATTAAATACTAATTCGTGACTTCCTCCTTCTTCGCCTCGTCCTCATTGGAAGTCGGAGTCAGAGCCTGGATCGACCGGCAGTCATTTTGACTACTGCTGATTTTTTTTCAGCACCATATCACACTAAATTTTTAGAATAAAATGTAGCAAGCATTGTCCCACATGGCCATGGTTAATCTATTGATGTGGAAGAAATTTACTCTTTTTTAGCATACAGGGTATCAATAAAACGACTTTCCAAATAAATATGAAACTATTTACAAGATTTTTCATAAAAAAAAATATAGATAAACATTACACCAACATCACAACGTACATTCCTCCATTTTGATAATATGTGCCTTTTTATATGTATATCAAGGTCTTTTATATTCAGACTATTTAGTCGTTCGCGCACAAACACATGATCTTATATGTCACTACAAAAACTTTTCATTCTAAAAATTAATTTATAAAAGAGTACACAAATTTAAAGAAATATATCGTTGTGTTTCTTTTTAGTCAGTATTATCTGATTCAGACCAGTCACTTCCAGAGTCGCTACTTTCTCTTTCGGGTGGATATTGCAAAAAGTCATGATTTGCATTGTCAGAGTCTGCATCGTAAGTCTCCTCAGCCGCAGGTTCATTGTCCGAAATATAATTTTATTTCTGATAATATATCATTATTGTTCAAACACGTTCCGTCTTCTATAAGAGCCATTTCTACAGATTGTGAAGCTTTGTTCCCTAGGAAGCGTTCAAAGGAAGACTTATGAAAAGTCTTAACTAAAACAAAAACAGCTTGCTAGCTGAATGATCAGAAAAAAAAAGAAGTTACCTCAACTTTGGTAATAGACACTATCCCCAAAGCAGAATGTGCTGAAGTCTGCAACGTACGTCGCAGAAAAATTTGTAAGAATTTTAAGAAAAGTGCAAAAAAAAAAAAAAAACCCCACTATTACATGTATAGGGATTTTTACCGCAGAACATTTCCAGTCAGCTGAGGGCTCGTCTCAGAACAGTGCTAAACATTCTGCTTTGGGGGACACTATAGGTAAATAAGAAATGGTGCTTTGGTTGTGATTACATGAAGTTCTGCTGTCCTCGCCAATATCCTTTTCAGCTATCTTGCCAGAGTAACATGATGCAACACAAATATCATCATTTTATTTTTTTATTTTTCTTATCTGCTTGTAACTGGTGAGTACGTGTTGTGTTGTGCATGCCTGCAGCCAATGATAGGAATGAAAACCTAAAGCAAAAGAATCCAACCACATCGCCAAGAGAAAACATACAATTTACATATAGCAGCCAAAATGATTGCTGTGCTTGGCCGTTCTAGGTATAAACGATGATATCTTCCGAACAAAGATTTCAATGTCTTAAAATTTCAGTATACTAAGAGAAACACAGAAATAATGAAAAGTCACGAAAAATTGAATGTGTACTCCAAATACTGCCGAGATTATAACGTTTTTCAAAACCAAGAACCATCAAAATGACTGCTCCGACCGTTCTGGTGTTAAGAACAGTGGCGTACACAGAATTTTCTTAAAGGGAAAAGGAGTTACATTCTTCAGGTAGTAAACCGTTCTCACATGGCTGTGTAAACAGACGAGACAGTTACAATATGTGACAAAAATTTTTTTAATGAAAATGCTAGTGATACCTGAGAGTTGCAAAATTTAGAAATGCGTCTTTTCTATATCACGCCGTTTTCGATAACCCAACTCTCTTATATTCTGGTCGATATCAAAATGAAAAGATTTTCGGGATTTTCCTAATACCATTAAGACCAACATGTGGGATTTCTGAAGCATTTTTTTAAAGTGTGCTCGTAAACTCTCCTCCTCCCCCCCACAGTCGGTCTTTTTTTTGGCTCTTTCTCACCCCTGTCATGAGGAAATTCACTTTTCACTCATTCATGGAAACATGATGATGAGTTGAAAAAAAAAAAATCTCCCATATGAGATACAACGTTCATATTATGACCTATTTCTATCCACGCCCCATCGAGTAAAGTTGCTGGTGGTTTTTTTTTTCCTGTGTCTCCGCGTGTTTCCACCCTACAAAACCAAGTTTAGCAGCGACAGCGGCACTTTCGGTCGATATTTGTGTGTGTGTGTGTGTGCGTCTGTGGGGGTGATCTATATTTTTGGATGAGATAGATCTCTTTCTCTCTCTCCCTTCTCCATGTTTTCTCTGATGGTCCTGGAAGAAGATGGAGAGGCAGGCAGATGATCCATAACAGACCCTCTGGAATGTAATTCCTTTTCAAACGATCTGTGAAAATTTGTGGTACAAGGGGATGTTTACATCTCGAGGGGTTGAGTAGGGAATCTCCCTCAGGGAGGATGAGGACTCGACCCGTTTCTGAGATTTCTATTGTTGTTCTTATTTTGCTACGGCTGGGGAAGCCGAGATAACGAGATCGCTAAAGACTGTTCTTTTTTATCTCGAAGTTATTCTATGAATTATACCGATTCCCGTACAGCAGTGTTTCTCAAAGTGTGCGCCGCGCCTAGCTAGAGATGTTGATTTGCGTGTCTATTTACACTTTGAGGTGATTTTTTTATAAGTGAAAATATATGTACTAAAATATGTATGTACTAAATATATATATGTACTAAACTATTCTGGGTAGCCGCAGGTGAGGCAAGAGAGCAGCGGTTGGCAAATGTGTACGGTGACTATATACAAAATAATCTGGTATGGTAACAAGAAATTATAAATGCTTCTTTTTTGTATACAACGGTGGTTCTCAAACTTTCTGGAACTCGTGGCTCCCTCGGCCTGGTGATCATCAGTGCGCAGCTTTGCTTTGATGATAAAAAATCTGAAGCTTTTTCTCGTGTTGGTTGTCATTTACCCACGACTCTTTCGCCCTGGTGATCATTTATTCGATGCCTGGTCGCTATAATTCGGGACGCTCTCGTGGCAGCAACAATTGTGTGGATAGCCGATTAAAGTCGAAGTAATTGCTATTACCAACTACAGGGTGATTCAGAAAAGATGGGAAAAACTTTAGGAGGTGGTAGTACACACAAAAAACAAACAATTTTCATCAAAGAATGCACGATCTAAAATGAAATGCAAACGTGCTGCAAGGTGCCATTATCCCGTACGTTACAACTGTTAGAACGGTTGCACGCTGGAATAACTTCACAGGGTTGGTGTCCGTGCCTTCTATTCACTGTAACGCAGATTTGCATACCGTTTCTTCTTCCTCAGGTTACATTTGCATGCATTGTGTTCTATTTCTCCCGATAAATTTCAACATGAATGCCGTTTTAACGTTTGCGGAGCGGCCGTTTCGAAATGCGCCAGCGCGTTTGCGTTTCGTGTTAGACCATGCATTCTTTGATGACCATTGTTTGTATTGGTGTGTACTCTCACCTCTTAAAGTTTCTCCCATCTTTCCTAAATCACCCTGTGTAAATAAAAAAATACAAAAACAAAAGTATATAAACGGACATCAATATTCTCTGGTACGTGTTTGGAAAAGTTCCATGACACCTTTAGTTGGAACGCGATTAACTCTTTGAGAAACACCAAAGAGGTAATATGAAGTTGTACATCACACGGGTTTGAAGTTTCACTAAAATACGTGCTTGCTCTTTTTACGTTGTACAGTAGGACCTGCTATGTTAAACGCCTTGGACAGCTTCCCACATTGAAGGGTATCCTGGTCAGCTCCTTATATTGGACGGTATCTTAGACAATTTTGTCAACTTTTTCCTCATTATCTTGAACAACTTCCTATGTTGAACGGTTTTTTAATCTGAACCAATGCAAATCCTATAACCCACCCAGTCATGCACACATGTCCAATTTATTTCGTGCATTGGGCACCACATCTTTCTTGTTCGGACAATTTGAATGGAATCAAAGGATTCGAATCCAGAGAGGTTCCACTGTACTTACTCGAACAATATATTCATTCTGATGAGAGTTTATTGGGTGTCATGTCCTCCGCGCGTGGAATATAATATATCAATATTACAAATAAGTTTTGTCCGAAGTTCGATGAATTAGATAATTTCGCACCTATATGTCTCTGGAATAGTTCCTGGTGACAAACTGTCCCTATGGGAAAGTTAGCGGCTTTTTTTTCCCTTGTTGTTATAATGAGTGAAGAGCGAGAGCAGAGATGATTTCCTCTCCTCTCATATTCCCAGGAGGTTGTCGGGGGGGGGGGCCCGAAAGCTATGTAACAACGAATTGCGCAAGTGCGTGTGATATTTTTCTGGGCGGTCAGCGTCGCAGTCCTCTCTCTCTCTCTCTTTCCCCCCCCCCCCCCCCGCGCCAGAAACACTTCACCCTGGTCCAATCCTTGTTCCGAACCGATCCCATATATATTCAGCCCTTCCCCCACTTTTGGTACAATCCCGTCAATTACCAGGTTATTTGGTGACTCACCACGCTCTGAAAAAAAAAAAATTTGCCTGGCGTCCCGAAGAGAACCATGCAGGGGCCTCCCATGCTCGCCATTGTGGAAAATCTGAGCTCTTTTGTTCCCGAGGCCAGAGTGCTCTTTGTTCTTGCAAGTTGACAGAAATTCAGCGGAGCTTAACTTGGTGACTATGCAAATCAGCTTTAGTTGTTGTTTTTAAGGCAGGATGAATCGCTGGGGAAAATTGCTTCATTCATAGGCTTCTTTCTTCGGAAAAACATTCACAAATATACGGTGCTTCTTTTGTTTTATGGGGCTTTTTCGTTAAGGTTGTTCGTGAATCTAGTTTGGAATGGCCTTACCACGTTTTTTAATATGTGCGCGGAAGATGACATCGCTGAGTTTTGACTGACCCCTGAAATCTAAAAATTTGATAAAGTGGTCCCTACCATTCTTCGGTGAGATGAAGGTGTCTCCTCTAGCCTCAAATATGATTGATAACATTTTAATCCTCACCTTTTTTTCTATCAATGTTAAGGGCAAAGATCTATCTTATTCAGCTAAATCTCTCGGCTTATTAGCTATCAGAAACTGTAGTTTTTGATGCATTATGAATTAAAAGACTATTCCGAAAGTCACTTTCAGGGAACATAATTCGAAAAAAAAAAATTGTTGTGTGGACAGGACATTTTTCGGATAGCATTTGTTAAGCGAAACAAGTTTTTGCATTTTCTCTATTTGGAAATTAATTTTTTGAATATTCTCACTTTGGCAAGACATTTTTTAGGATAGCCTTCATTGGGCAAGACTAATTGATCTCTATTGGGTATTCATAATTTTTGATTATTGTATTTGTTCATTGTAGTTTATATTTATTGTTTGATTGCACTTGGCTAACCAGTCAATTAAATTGGTAACTAAATAAGAGAAAAGATTAATTAAATTGATACGCCCTCAAGTGATATTGACGGTTGGACACTCATTATTTGGACAAATTGTACCATTTACTCGAATCGGTAAATGAAGCTTTTCGTCGCAGTTACTCTCGAGAGTGAGAACTTCGACTTGCTTAGGTGAGACATTTTTGGATCGTGTTTTCTGGGCAGTACATTTGCGGATAGCTTTCTCTGGGCAGTACATTTTCGGATAGCTTTCTCTGGGCAGGGCATTTTGTAGTTGTCCTTCATTGGATAGGATATTTCCGTGTAGTGTTTTACGGGCAAGGCATTTTTCAATTGGACTTTATTGGGCAACACATTTTTCAGTTGGCTTTTATTGAACAAGACATTTTTGGATCGCGTTTTCTGGGCAAAACTTTTTCATATAACGTTTTCTTGGCAAGGCATTTTTGGATAGCTTTCTCTGAGCATGACAATGGCCTTTATTGGGCAAGAAATTTTGAGAACAGACACGTTTTCTTTTTCGGATAACCATTGCTGCTTAGATTTTCCGACAGTAATTTTTCCTAAAGCATTAATTACTATTGTTCCGTACTTTCTGTCTGGATTTCATCTTTTTTCTCTCCTTCTTTACAATCAGTTGAATTTAGACATAAATGATTCAGTGATTAACAGGAAAATATGCATATGAGTTGATGGTTTGTTAATATTGGCAGATTCTATGGAAAGTCAGAAAATTAGAAGAGGACCATTAATTACGATCTATTAAATTGAAGATCATTAATAAGTATTAAAAAAAAACATTTCTCCATTACTTCTGAATGCTGATACTGGAAATAATTTCGCGCATTGCTGGCCTTCCGGAAAAATGACTGCGCGCTCCCATGAATCGTCAACAACGAGACTATGTAGTGAGATTAGGGAGAGTACACAGAAAAAAAAGCAAGCAAAAGAAAGCCTCTTACTCTCTCGTTGGAGCAACTGGAGCGTGAAGACGTCACAATGGTTAAGATAACATCTGAAAAAAAAAAAAAAAATCCCGTTAATATAAAAAACTAGGGAAGACTTTTCTGTCGTTTCTACACAACCACTATGAATCATCACTTGGGATGGTCCCCATCCCCCCAGCTGCCACGAATCCATAAAAGAGAACGGTTTGTTGTTTATTCCTAATCCTCTATAACAAATAGTGAGGATATGGAAATTATAATGACAATCTGCCGAATAGGATATCACCGCGTATCAACAGATTACTCAATTTTCCATTGACCAGCACAACTACGAGCAGATAAGGTTGGTTTGTTATTACAAGATTAGTGGGAAATGAATTGGGCGGGGGGTGTGTCTAGATTGAGGCACGTGTTTCCTGGCATAGACGTCACTATAAAATATGTGTGAAGTGAACGGCTCTGAAGGTAATAAAGTGATTTTTTTCATTGGGCTGATCAAATAAGGAGCTCATTTTCAAAAGGGAACATCTCCACTTTTGCTAAAATTACAGTAGAAGAGTAAAAAGTAGAAAATGCTTTACAAAAGTAAAAAAAAATAGTCTAACAGATAGGAATCGTAGAAGAACATTTGAATGCTATATTTCTTGATCAACATTCAAGAGAGTTATCTACATTTGAATTTTGGAAATGCTCCGTTTCGAAAGAAAATTAGTGAAAATGTTGCCTTCTAATTAAAAGTTGAGCTGGTCCAAGTCTGGAAATTTCTACTTCACCTGTTGATTTCAGAAGGTTTTGCCTAGCCCTGGAAGATACCCTTATTTTCCTTTCGTTAGTGACATAAGAAACACGATCATTCTGCCGTGGAACCTCCCATAACGGACACTCCTCGTTAGCGACAAAATTTTCGGTCCCATGGGTGTCCGTTAGCGAGAGATGAAAAATATCGAAGTGTATGGAGAGAAAAGGTGGATATTTTCACCTTTTGATAGAAATTACTAACTTTACATTATAATTTGTACCAACAATATTCCCGTTTGAATAATTATGGTTTCAAAATCAGACAGAGCTTATCGCAAACATTCATAAATCGTTAGAAAATGCATTTAGAGGGAGGGGGAGATAGGACGATCGTCCCCACCCCCCCGTTCAGTGAGAAATTGTATTATTGGCATAGGCGGAAGGGTGGAGGAGGACATTCATCTCTACTCATTCACTATGCATACTCTCGGCGATTGACATCATCTCTCTATGATACTCTTCCCCTCCCCCGTTCGAGGAGCCTGTATCCGCTTGTGGTTCTACAGTTGGCGTCCCACTATGACTGGGTCCTGACGCAAGGTCAGATAATCAAGGTAAAAGATAATAAAAAGTCTTTGTTTGACATTAACCGCAGCCGGCGTCAAGAAAAGCCGTACTTTCTGTGAAATTTCAAAGGAAGACACTTGGTGGGGGAGAAAAGCTCCCGTTCCGTCATTATTCTATGACCTTTGTATTGAAAGCCAAAAGGTATAGCTTCCTCAAAGGCCCGAGGACGATGCTTGGACCCAGTCATAGTGGAATGCTAGCTCAAGGGCGCAAACATAGTCAGGCGACGACAAGGAGTGCATAATAGAGACTAGCGACGAAAAAAATTGTAATGTTCCGTACTACACCTTACATACTCGAGCCACTCTACGAGGCTACTCAAAGAGGCCACTCAACGAGGTGCGCGACTTGAAGAATCCGGTTTGTTTTTACCTCGATGTGCCGATTTTCGGTATATGCTGTGATTGGTTGGTTTCTCCCTATTTTTTCTCTACTTCTTCTGCGGATAAATCATCATCACCATCTCTCATCCTGACATTCAGAACCCCTTCCGCTATATTTTATCTATCCTCTTCTACTATTAGCAGACGTCTCTTCCTCAACCCCCCCCCCCCATGCATATTTTTCTTCCTAGTCGCAATTTTCGTATCGCTCATTATACGCTTCGCTCCACTATAACTACAGCCTTAGATTAAAAGTATTAGTTATATGCTAAATTATCTTAGACTATAGCCTTGACCCCTAAGGCTCGTCTACATGCGCACGCTAAGCGGTGTCCATGTAGGTGTCCATTAATTTGTTCACTGGGATTTCCCATCCATGTGTCGATTGTTGCAAATAATTCACCGCAAGCCAAGCAACATACACTGGATGAACGTCAAACTTGAGAAGGTCCGCCAACGAGGAATTCAACAAGGAGCTTGCGTTGCAGATATCTTTGATTTTGTATAGCTAAGACTGCGGTCGAACCGGGTTTTGCGTGGGGGGGGGGGGGGACAGAAGAGAAGAAACAGGGATAGCAAAAGCACACACGCGGTGAAAAAAGTCGGGGCGAGTAATAGTATTTAGACGTGCCTTCATATGTGTACAGTATATAATTGCTGAGCTATTGCAGAGTTGGATAATGATTACTCATAATAAGTTGTAAGGTCAGGGTTAGATCAATTGTATCAATAATGGGCTTATTTATCAGGCACTAGCTGGGTTTTTATGGCTTCGCTGTTCTCAATATTCTCTTCAATGTTTCTGTTCCTCAAATAAGAGTCATATATTACGTCCTAAGGGCCATTCCCGCAACACCGAGACCACCAGACTATTCGGTCAGTCGTTCGCAAAGAACCAATATCACGTGTGTGGGTGGGGAAGCGTTCCATCACGGATGAACTATTTGTAGAAGAGAGATGTGGTCGGACTTTCTTCCTATTTCGCGTGTTTGCTGTAGTGGAAGTATTGCAGTAGTTCCGTGGCTGCAGCAGAAACTTGTCCAAGGAAAACCCATTGGGAATTCTCCTCCCCCGGCCCATTCTCCCCAGGCCAAAAAGCAGCAGGAACCCGAGCTTTTAGCAGTGGGGTCCTCAGGGGCATTTCACATAAATCCTCCTTTTCTTCTTCTTTCTCCTAGTTCCTAGGCAATTACTGGATTTGGGGTCTGAAATTCCGGAATCCTTTTTGGACGTTGCCTAGCCACTCGTGCAGTGGTACCGTCTTAGCAACCTTTGCTGCCGTATTTGGAGGGGGGGGGGAAGAGGAAATAAGCTGTAGCCTCTGCTTTATCCCCCTGACCCTACAGTGTGTGTCCTTCTCTATTTCTCCTATATCTTACTTGCATTTGAGAGATTGAGAGAGAGCGGAATTGCTTCGGCGTCTCTATTGCGGGAACAAAGGGGTCGTGGTGGGCTGTTTGAAACTTACTCTTGTGAGTTGCCTTAACCAATATGTATTTATACTCATTTCCTTTCGTTGCCAGAGTTTGTTTTCCCTGTTTGCACAATTAGGGTAATGTGGTAAGTGCCTCGTGGAAATTGTTCCTCCCGTGAAATGAAGGTGGACGTTTTTCCCTGTTATTCATTAGGTTCACCTTCAATTTCCTTTTATTAGCAGTGACTGAGTGTGTTCCCCGAAAAACTCTCTTTCTCTGGCACGCCGAGACTTGATGGAAAAGGACTAAAATGGATGAGGGGAAGGGATGATGAAGAAACCAAAATGGAGAGGAAGTCTTCTTAGTTGCAGGCGAGTGGGGGGGGGGGGTCTCCAAAGGTGAAGTTAAGTCTCGATGAAGCTCCACCCACCAGATGATGTTTTTTTGTGAGTTCTTCCTTGTCTTGGGAGACGTTTTATTGCTGTTCTTCTATCCCTGCTAAGAAGGAGCCTGCCTGCCAGAGTACTTTAGGGAAAGAGTTGCTGCTTGCTGCTCACTCGTGGTGGTCGCCATCCTGTCTTTTTTTGTTTTGTTTTGTAATGAAATGGAAGAAGAGACATCTATTTCGATCAGTACAAAAGCCATCTAGGCATTCAGACGTTTTTTTTTTTGTAGGATATCATTCAATGGCTGTAACCATCAACATTTCTTGAATGGGTGATCGAATAGGTATAACAATCTATCTAAATTTCGTGGTGCAACCAAACTTGGACATATAACCGAGATTAGATGGATAGATAGATTGTGGAGTTACAACCGAACCCCACTGCCCCCACAGTGGTGGTCGGCTGAAGTTGGTTTTCTGCGGTCTCCCATCTGAAAAAGTCTCTCCGCTAAGAGCAGGTGATACCTACATAACATGAAAGTTCAAGCATCTACCATCTTTACTTCGAAATAGGGAACACAGATGGGTAGACACACTGGTGAGGACAAAAAACAAGCACAACTCTAACAACATAAATACGTTAGTGCCATGCATACGCATACATTCACGTAACACGTTTCAACATGTACCGATTCTTTAGAAATTCCTCAGAAGAATGTGTGCGAGGTGTTTGTTCGGTTAAAGTAGTAAGTAGTGATAGTACAACCAAACTCGGTTATCACGGCACCTCCGCTATAACGTCAATAAACGATCGTCCTGAGCTGTTCCCCATAGTGTAGCGGTGTTTCCCAACCTTTTTCCGCCATGTCACACGCAGCTTCTTTTAAAACCCTGATGCCCCCCCCCCCCTATAAAACACACACACTTGGAGGCGGAGGGGGGGGGGATGTGCTGCCCAAGATGATCGGAAATTGAAAGAAAAAAAAAGTTCTTTATATGCTGTTTTAATCTATTTCTGTGAATTTGGAAATTTTTAAAGGTTAAAAAAACTCGAAATTTCTTTGGAGAGATTCTCTCTGGGCTCACTTGCAACCTTAAATTAGCCTGCGTGCTCTCTCTCTCTCTCTCCCCCCCCCTTCGGAATCCGCTTTCAGGAAGCCCAAAATGTCTAAAGCAAGCTCAAGCTCTATAACCTGGTCTAAAGCATGAGTTTTCAACCTTTGAAGATAGTGGGGGAGGGATATTCCATGAAGCCTAATGGCCAATATGTCATGCTGTGTTTGGTTGGTATCTTGATTCTAGCAGTAGCGTCTTAACGGTTGGACCCAACGGAGCCCTAAATTATTGAAGAATTTTACTTATACTGAGATCACTTTTCCTTCAAATATGAAAATTTTCATTTATAATTCAATTACTTCCTCATTACAATAGGGTATTTCATTAATTTGCGATTTTTTTTTCATTGGATATGAATATTTATTTAATTCGGAAATTATTTTTTCATCAAATGTGGATTTTCATTATAATTCGAAAATTATTTTCCCACTAAATATGAATTTTTCATTAATTCTGAAAAGTAATTTTTTCCATCAAATATGAATTTTCATAACTCATTATTGCTCCCTTAAAAAAATCAAATTGCCCCCCCCCCCCGGTAAAAGTTATATCCCCCCCCTCCCTTGTGGGTCCTGGGGCCCCAATCACGGCCATAGAGAATAACGTCAACTAACCGCACTTTTTAAAACACTGATTTTGTGTTTTTCCGAACCTCTTATAAAAAACGATGGCCAACCAGTCAGCATCGTAATTTACCATTTTCACTTCAAAATATGCAAGACTGATAGTATAAATACCTTAGCGCTACGCATACACACGCACATCGTGTTCCTGCATGCAGTGTTGCCTACTTAGTTATTTTCCAACTGGATCTAGTCTTTTTTCGGTCATTTAGTTGTTTTTCCAGTCTTTTTCAAAAAACTTAGTATGTACCAGTGGTCTGTTATTAAATTTCGTTGAAAATGCGGGAATGTCCTGAGAAAAACGGGACGCATGGTCATCGAAATAATGACTAAAATTAATTGCGGTTGTTTAGACCCGGTTTCTAGTTGTTTTTGATGAAGAATCTAGTTGGAAATTTTTTTGACTGTTGGCAACACTGCCTGCTTATAACCAATTCGTTAGAAATTTCCAAGAGGAATGTTTATACGAGGTGCACGTATTGTTAATAAGGTGGAAGCAGTAGAATCAGCAGAGCACCATAAGCATTTCGGAGACTTTCTGTCTCTGAATACATTTCATAAATTCTCTGCGTCACTTCTTCAAGACATTCTCAGAGTTTCACGTCTTCCTGTTGCACAGTTACGGCTGTAGACAGCTCAGAACAGAGAGAAATCTTTGATTATAGATACCCAAACGCGTTTCATAGAAACCTCATCTTTAAAACCTCAACTTCGTTTTTAACGACACCTATGACTTCGCAGTTCCTGGAATTTTCTTAATGTTAAACCGAGTATAACTGTATCTGTTAAAAAAAATATAGTTATACATATGGGGTGCATGTGTGGTGTAGCGGCAGTGGTAGGTAGGGCCTCCAAAAAAATGGCTCGGGGATCCATGATGTTCTTAAGTGACCCACCTCGTTGGGCAATTTGCCTGTTGTGGCGTTGTATTTGTATTTAGCTTTGATAAGCTGGGTTATTGTGGGGGGGGGGGGGGTAGGTTGGGACTTGATGAAAATAAATTATATTGCTAGTCTTAGGCAGGGTTAGAAAAATATGGATTTTTTTTGGCATCGGTCATTTCTTAGGGAACAAGAAATGTTCCAACAACTTCGGGAAAACTGTCTGAAATCCTTTTTCGGACTTTTCTGAGACTTGGTGTGACCCCCCCCCCCCCCGTCTTTTTTTAAGCCACGCTGCAGGATTCCAATATTAAAACATTTGATAGAAGTAAGGAAGAGAATATTCTGAGAAGGGGAAAAACTCTGAAGCCCGGAAAACATTTGGAAAGGATGAAATTCTGAAGTATATGTCATGTCGTTTTTTGAGAGTTTTGGTCAGGGAAAGTCATGGGACGTTTTTGAGCTGTATATAGTGGGGGGGGGGGTAGTCGGGGAAATTATTGAGTTTTGGTCAGATGAAGTCGGGGAAATTTCGTCGGGGAAAATCGGATATTTTTTTTTTGTTTTGGTTAGGGACAGTGAGAGAAATTTTTGGTCACGGAAAGTCAATGAAATTTTCATGTTTTGGTCACGAAAAGTCAGGGAAGTTTTTGAGTTCCCGTCTGTGAAAGTTTTGCAGTAGGGAAATTTTTTTTTTTGATTTGTGTGGGACAGTCAGGGGGCATTTCTGTGCTTTTGTCAGAGGTGGTCGTGGAAATTTTTTAGTTTTGGTCGCCGAGAGTCAAGGACACTTTCAAATTTTGGTCTGGGGAATTTTTGAGATTTTGTCAGAGATCGGGGAAGTTTTATGAATTGTGTTGAGGGAAAATCACAGGGAAAGTTTCCAATTCGGTCAGGAAAAATGATCGAGCAGATTTCATTGGGCGTGCCCTGCTGTCATAAGTTCCGAAAACTTTTCTTGTTGCCCTCAGACTCCAACTTACTTATCACACACACAAAAAGGCCCCAATTCTAATTCTAAGTACTTAATCCTCAGGAATTACCACAAGATGTAAAACCACATTTCAACAAAAGACCAGATTCATGTACCAAAGGCAATTGACATATTCCATTCGCGATATCACCGCGTGACGTTTGAAAAATTCTCGAGGTAATAAACCCAAGATAATAAATTTATTTGACCAATTACTTGACAAAGTCTGGGCCTAATAAAAGGTGTTGGTTAGTGTGTTATAAATAATAATAATACACTTCTGTGTGTTTTTATTTTTTCCTTCACTCGAGTGATGGCACTTCACCAAGTTATCGGCCTCATCGACGTCTACTTTCATTTTTTTTTTTTTTGCTCTTTTCTCCCCTGCCTCACGCTCGAATTAAATCTGCCCATTAATATCAGCTGCAACGTGATTATCGTCATCGAAAGGGTCATCAAAGAATAAATAATAATAAAAAATTGTGCATTCACATGCTGCCTGGCATAGTATGTTCGGAGAAAGATAGGGTGTGTGTGTGTGTATGGGAAAAAAATCGATGAAGGGAAGGGGAGGGAAAATCGATTGAGAAAGAAAAAGGCGAATCGATAAAATGCGGCTCTTCTCTCTGTATCCGCGGTTGGGCTGCAGCAGCAGCAGCAGCAGTCATTGAACGAACTGAAGGCCATGGTAAGATAGAAAAAAAAAGTTACTATAAAAAAAAGGGCTAAAGGTAGAAAGGGAATTTTGGGCCACTGCCAGATGTAGTTCCCGCATTTTTTTTTGTTATTTTCCATCCTGTAAAACTCCAAGTACTACCATACAGCTGTAAAAACCCGTTACCAGAACACAACACATTGCATGAATCTATGCATAGGTAGGCCCTAACTCTTTTTCCTATGGCTGCTGGATTTTTTTTTTTTGTACCCCTTTTGTGCCGCCAGCTGCCTACCCGCTTTAGCTTAAAGTTATAATTTTTTTTTTCTTCCGAATTACGTTACTGTACACTAATGTATGCACCGTTATGACTTGTAGGGTTATGTCAAGGCGCAAAATCCGTACTCCATATGTGGTTGTATGTGTAGGTCTATTATTATTATTTTCGTACTTACCTAGTTGTATTGGACGGTTGTGACCTGCAGGAGTTCAAACGTTTAAGGTCAATTCCCCTTAAGGATTTCGATTTCGTCTACCCTGGGTTCAAATGTGGTCTGGTAGGTGATGCCGTTGTGTAGGGCTTGAATTCTTTTTTTTGAATGGAGAGATTCCTTCTCTTTGCACGTTTCTCTGATATTCATGGAAGACTGTTCTAAAAAATTTCGAATTTTTGAAAAAATGAGAAGTTTTTACTACATTCGAATCCCGTTATAACGAACGCCAAGAGACCGGAGGAATCACTTCGTTACAAAGGAATTCCAGCAGGTTACCTAGCATTGTTCCTATGTAAACTTATTTGGGGAATTAGAAAAGTGTTCGTTAAAACGGGATTTTCGCTATAACGGTATTTGTTAAAATGGGATTCGACTGTATTTCAAGTTTAATATATATATAGCCCGAACTTTAATATAAGCGTTTAATACAGTCGAATCCCGTTCTAACGAACGCCAAGACACCAGAGGAATCACTTCGTTAAAACGAAATTTCGTTACAAAGGAATTCCAGGTCACCTAGCATTGTTCCTATGCAAAGTTATTTGGGAGATTAGAAAAGTGTTCGTTAAAACGAGATTTTCGCTATAACGGTATTTGTTAAAATGGGATTCGACTGTATATCAAGTTTAATATATATATAGCCCGAACTTTAATATAAGCGTTTAATACAGTCGAATCCCGTTCTAACGAACGCCAAGACACCAGAGGAATCACTTCGTTAAAACGAAATTTCGTTACAAAGGAATTCCAGGTCACCTAGCATTGTTCCTATGTAAAGTTATTTGGGAGATTAGAAAAGTGTTCGTGAAAACGAGATTTTCCCTGGGGGTTTGTTACTTGAACCCAAATTTCAATAATTTATTTATTTTTTTGCTTTTCATTAAAATTTTGGTTTGAAAAACCATGGAATCTCTTAGGCTGACATTACACTTTGATAAAATTATTTTATGAAACTTGAAAAATGTAACCAATAAACACATCTGTTACATTCGAACGAACTCAACTGATCCGCCTATTGGTTGCATTTTTCAAGTTTTATAAACGAACTTTTATAAAACTTTTATAGTGTAATCACGGCCTTAGAAAAGTATTGCAAAAGTAATAAAAATGAGGTTATCGGCATAATTACTGTTTTTAAGGATATCCGTGGGTAAGAAGCTTACTGAAATTAGCGATGGGACGAATAGTGATTTGGCCGAATACCGAATATGATTCGGCTGCCGAATATATCAATTTTCTTAAAATTTATTACAATTATAAATGAAAACTGGTGTTTTTGATTGAAACTGAATTTTTGTATTATGCATTGAAAGATTTTTGTAGCTTTGATACTTCGACAATCAAATTTAACGATGATATAATGATATTGTATTTCAAAGAATCAATCAATTTCAAATGAAGAATCAATTATATTTGATAAAGAATCAATGAATGTATTTTTTTTTAAACACTTGTATGTACGCTATGCAGTCAGGTTTGTGAGACATAAGGGGAAAAGAAGGTGTGTGATATGGTGTGTTATGTCAGTGGTTCTCAACCTTTGGAAGCCCACGGCCAACACCTTCTAAAGAGCCCCTCTTCTTTAGAAGAGTGTTGCCCGGTTGGTTTGTTTTTTGTGAATGGAAGGCCCGGTTATACACACAACTAATGTGAACTAAATGGGTAAAAATGAAACGGTGAACCACACTCACGGCCCGGTTTAACCGATGTCAGGGCCCAGCGGTTGAGACACACTGTGCTATGTATGCTAACACACAGTCAGCTCATTTCTCTCTTACACACATGCAGATGGAAAAAATGAGTTCCTAGAATGTCCTGATTGTTCAGTTTGGTATTAAAAACTGCTGTATGCACTGAAGTCATTCAAGTCTGTAAGGCTTCTTTTAAAATGCGTTTTCGCTTACCTTATTTCGTTGTACATCAAATGGTTCAAAATCTCTCCGAAAGAGAAGGGTTTCTAGGAAGTGATTCTGAAGTGGGTAAAATATTAATCTGGCTCAAGTGACTGTTATTCATTGGATTCATTTTGATTTGCGCACAAATGTAGTTCACGCCGTAGCTGTTTTATGATAGCTGATGCATCCATATCAACTGAAATGTTCGTTAGCCGAATCCACATTCGTTAGCAGAGGCAGGAAAACGTCGAAGAAAAAAAAAAAAATTTTGTCATCCAAAAATTTCGTAAGCTGAGGCGTTGATTCACCTCAAAATTAATATAATTTTTTAAAAATTAGTTTGATGTACAGATGATATTCGGCCGAACCGAATATTCCGCAAATGGGTCGAATACCGAATAGTAACCAACTATTCGTTCTATCACTAACTAAAATGTTTACTGTTTGGGTCCCAGTTAGACCTACTTGAAAAGAATAAGGCTCTTTATTTCGAGAAATACGGTATTTTATTCTGCCAATACATCCGTAAATCGTGCACAACAAAGTAAAATAACGAATGGGAATATATTTATCGGCTGGAAGTTTTATATAATCTCGTCTTTTTATCTCTATTTTTGAGCGTGCGCCATTTTCCTTTCTTTTCTTTTTTGGCGTCCACTTTTGCTGCTGCCGTAATTGCTGTAATTGAGCTAATCATGAGAGACTTCCTTTTGACAGCAGACATTCGATATCACCTCCTCTCCGCTCTCTTTATGTCTCTTCTAAAGATGACGCCTTGAGCACTTACAAGAGAGAGAGAGAGACTACACCTATAGAAATAAATAAAAAAAGCGAAATATGTTTCAACTGAGAATAATTCTGTTTTTAGTGCCGTTTTATATACAATGTATAAAGATAACACCGTGATATTTATCGATTATAACCGACGGCGATCTAGACAGATTTCTCGACGTAGAACTCTTGTTTAATTTAGCTTGGTTATATAATCAATGGAAGAAAGAGAAATAGCTCTAGCTTTTCTTCTCTTTGTGTGCGTGTGTCTTATTTTTTATTTTCTCGTCATTTTAAGAATTTGCGACTGAGACTAATCGCGATTAGAGAATATGTATTTTTGATTTTAGAAACATCTATAACACCGCTCTTCAAACGCTGGTGTGTGTAAGAATTACCCGCCGGCGCGTGAAATACGAGTACAAGGTGGCCACGAAGTCCTGTACACATTTTAATTCCTCCGCTCACAAGCGATTGGTAGCGAATTTGGATGATCTCTATTTGACGAATCGGCGATAAATATGGCAACCTAACCACACGTTGGGAAAAGAAGTAGAAGAGGAAGAAATTTTCCTATTTGTTTTGTTTAGCCGGTTACGCCGATTATTTTTTCCTATTTATTTATTACCGGTCTTTAAGTTATCTCTTCTATTTATGTATATTTTGCCGGGCCACAAACACTTTCCTTCCATTTCAGCAGGTTCGCGAAATCGTCCCGCTATTTTCACCGGTCCGGTCTAATGTTTTTTGTTAAAATTTCAAGAACATTGGTCTATTATACGCTCAGTCGTATCCTGATTGAACGAACCTGATAGGGCTGAAATTTTTATTTGTTGAATCGAGAAAAATCGCTGAACTAAGTCTGAGAAATATTTTTACCAAAATATCAGGGACATATGCTAATATTCGATTAAACTGAGGGCAAAATTGGATGAGGAGGCAAGAACTGAAACCTGAAAAAACATGGAGGGGAAAGATTTCTAATAATAATATTTCTTTCTTCGACAGTTTTGGTCAGAGGAAGTCAGGGCAATTTCTGAGCTTTTGTCAGGGAAAGTCGGGCTAATATTAAGAGTTTTGATCAGGGAAAGTCGGGATAATATTTGAGTTTTGGTCAGGGAAGGTCGGGGCAATTTCTGAGCTTTTGTCAGGGAAAGTCGGGCTAATATTAAGAGTTTTGATCAGGGAAAGTCGGGATAATATTTGAGTTTTGGTCAGGGAAGGTCGGGGCAATTTCTGAGCTTTTGTCAGGGAAGGCCGGGGCAATTTCTGAGCTTTTGTCAGGGAAGGCCGGGGCAATTTCTGAGCTTTTGTCAGGGAAGGCCGGGGCAATTTCTGAGCTTTTGTCAGGCTAATATTTGCGTTTTGGCCAGGGAAAGTCAGGGCGATTTCTGAGCTTTTTTCAAGGAATGTCGAGCCAATATTTGTGTTTTGGTCAGAGAAAGTCAAGGCAATTTTCGAGTTTTTTCAGGGAAAGACGGGGCAGTTTTTCAGTTTTGGTCAGGAGAAAGTCAGGGAAAAATGATCAAGCATATTTTGCTTTGAACCCTGCAAAAGGTCGAAATGATTACAAGCAGACACACACACACAGAACTTTAAAATGGTTGAATGGAGTTCAATGAATGGAATTTTACTTTATACGTAAATACGAGCTATAATTCGAACCTAAACCATAGTATAGGGTCGCACCTGGTTCAAGATAACCACATTTAAACGAAATCGGTCTTCTGATTCTTCTTGAATGGGGGCTTATGTAGTAGTTTCTTTCTCTTTGATAATAATTTTTTCTAAGTGGAAAAAATATAAGAAGTCATAATGTTTTTTTCTTCGTTTGGGGCCTGTCTGAGGTTCACGGCAGGTGTTTCCTGTTATTTTTCTTATACTCGTCCCATCTCGTTAATGAGGTAACTCTGTATGACCTAAATGCTTCATTTCTTAGTTCACTAGAAAAAAATAGTTATATGCCTTATTGTTTTTATCATCGCGACCTTGCATTCGGTGACACCATACAAGTCGCACATGGAAGCTCTTTTGCTGAAGTTTCGGAAACTATATTTTGCAAAATTTAAAAAGGAAATCAAAATTGATAGGCAGAGAAACTATAAATTATTTCTTAGAAAATAGGTGTGAGCAACATAAATTTTCTTCGTCCTCCCATGGAAAATTTCACCACTCAATCGAGTACAGTACAACCTTTCGATGACGAACACCCGTGGGACAAATTTTGCCCGCTAGCGGGGAGTCTGCTAATGGGGAGTTATGATACAGCGGAATCTCGTTTGTATGACTTTTGTATTTGCTTCCTATACATTTTAATTACCGTCAAAGTGATACGCCGGCGGTTATGCGCAATCAGCAATGGTCTCCATAAAAAAAAGTTCTCATGTTGTCATCTCTTTATTAAACCAATTAATTATTTTTACCCGTACATGATACGCGCACTACAAATATTTTGCAATAAAAACTAAATTAAAAATTAAGTGAATGTTTAATCTTCAAAAGGTATCAACAAACAAAACCAATATTCGAATTCATAATCTTAGACAGAGATCTTTAACCTTTCTCTAGTCGAGAGCACTGCCTGTATCCATCATCAAAAGAAGAGCACCCTTTCGTCAAGTTCGACATTCGAAAGCAATTTGTACAAGGTGTTTTGATTGGAACGTTGATCAAGTGCTCGCGAGCACGAAATCCAACACGAGTATCGAGCGCTGTGGATGAACGCGAGTAACGGGTTGAAGATGCCTGATCTTAGACCATAGTCATGTTCAGTTAAGTAAGTAATTAATTGACGATTTATCATATTTACCGACAAGAGCTTGGGACATGATCTTGTGGAATGTGATAAATTCTTCGTTTATCACCGAAAATCAATAAATTAGAGTTTGGAGAAAAAAAAAAATTAAAGTACTGTTGCTATTGGGAGTGTCTGCTAACGGGGAGTGAAATATATTTTGAATCCCTATTCCACGAGACCGGGAATCCCCGAAAAGTGTCCGTGAACGGGTAGTGTTCGTTAGGGAAGGTTTCACTGTAGCTCATGCACCAATGTCCGCTTTGAATTTTTGTGTTATCGTGTTAGCGTAACACTTCGGAATCATCTTTATTAACCAACAAAACAGTGAATTGATTGTGCCCAACGTAAAAAATATTCAATTCGTATTAAGCGACAATTATATTGAGCAAGTTTGCCTTCAGTAGGTTCGCCCATACTCCCATTTTAGCATCAAGTTCTAGATAAATTTGTATTTTTAAGTCCTCTTCTCTCTTCTCCATCCCCCCGTACGGGAATATGTCTTTAGGAAATATATAAAATTTCAGTTTGGTGTAGAAACTAAAATAATTAAAAAAAAAAAAGTTGTGCTAGGCCTATGTAATGATTTTACGAGATGCCTATAGATTTGGCAGTTGATAAATTGAAAACCTTTATTTCAAGCAACAGCTGACGGTTTAAAGCAGTTTTAATTGCATTAATATTCCTCTCATTTGTATATTATTTTCCTAAAATTAATTTTATATTTAGGTTTTTAGGGCATAATTTTTATGGAGCATTTTCAAGCAGTTGTTTGGTCATAAAAACCTTTGCCCTAGCGCAGGGCTTGGCAAATCCCAGGTGCCAGGTAGAATTGCTATAGGCGCCCAAAAAATTTCTTTGTGTAGTTACTAGATTGCAGGTTGAGAGTAGCACAAAATGTTTGGAATTTTGTAGCAAAGCATATCTGTCAACACCTGAAAGAGGATCAAAAGTCACAAAAGAAGCATTATTTTGAACCTTCCCTTAGGGTAAAAATTTTTTTTTGCACCTAGATTTTTTTGCGATTTCTCCTGCCCTGCCCTAATGATCACTTTCTAGGATGCTTCCTAGGATGATCTTAATCCTGGTAGCGAGAGAGTATTTTAATAGAAATACAAACTGGATGCCGCTAATCGACACATTGCTGGGATCAATGTTTGACTTATTTTTGTGGCTGTTGCGCGTAGTGCAATGATTCCCGAAGTGTGGGTCCTATTAATGAACTGGGGCGGAGGGGATCGCGAGAAATTCTCCAAAATGAAAAACGTCCAAATAAGATATTTATTTTCGAAAAAAAAAAAAATCAAAAATCTGGGTGAGTTCAGAAAGAATCTTTTGATTCCAAAATTCTATATCAGCGAAAAATTAAAAATGTCCCGGAAAAACGGGACACACGATTCGTCGTGATAAGGCGGGACGCACTTTAAAAAGTTTGGGAATTCGGTGTAGTGCATCTCGTTCCCTACTTTGGACAGCCTGCCTCTCCCAGTTTGATTAGAACATTGGAAAAAAGTGAATGTACATTGTTTCCTGTCGTAAATTCTTACGTTCTTGATACTGCAGTAAAAAAACCAACAAAGAAAAAAAAACCCCCCGCGTATTAAAGTGCCGTTCCGGGTATGATACGGACGAACTTATCCCAGGAAGATGGTAAAAAAAGAGAGAAACCGTGAAACCGGTAATCACTGATGCTAATTAATTACTTGGATATGGAAATCGTGGGAAGACGAGAACTTAAACGATCTGTGTGTAATCGTCGGAGTGAAAATGCACCCTGTTTGTTTCTCGTGCCGGGATTTTTTTCTTATTTCCCGCTTGTTGGCTGTCACTTTTATTATTTTGTGTGTGTGTGTGTGTGTGTTGTTGGACTTATGCCAAGACCCTGGAACTCTGCCAATCGACCAGAAACCAGCTGTCTATGCAAATAGCCGAAAGTGTACTCACCTCTTGGATGGATTGGCAGCGTCTGGCTTGTGTGTGTGTGTATATATATATACACATATATATTGTCAGTTACGCTTTTATTTTTTTTTTCTTCTCTCTTGTGACACTTCTTTATCTTTCTTATTTTTCTGTTAAGATATGATTTTTTCTCCTTCGTCTATCTTCCCCGGAGTATTGTTTGTAAATGATTCCGTTGTGAATTTGTCAAGTTGGAAAGCGATTTATATAATTCTGTGACGTTGAAAGACCTTGGCCATGGTTATTTGGTGTTTCTTTTATTCCATCTTTGTACTTTTTTTCCATTTGTGGCTCATTTTTTTTTGTTTTCCTGCTATTATTATTTGTGTGTGAGAGAGAGAAATTGCTCATCTTTCTCTTACCTTCCTTAACAGTTGATGTTATTTTATGGGCTTTATGCAATGACACCCTTTGTGTATCCAGTTCAACTTTGTTCGGAACGTTCTCCAAGAGACTTGAGAATGATATCGACCCCGAGTAAGGAAACATCGAGCAAGTACTTGTGAAGTAAATGAACGTGAAATCAACGGTTTTTCTTAGTAAGTGGAAACAACACATTAACCGGAAACGTCTCGAGTAGTTTCCTCTTGTAATTATTTTTCTTAAATGTTCTTCAGATGTGCTGTTTCGTTTTCGAAATCTTGAAACATTTCACAATTTTTATCCCATATATACGTTACGTATAAGACGAGTGTAAATTTCTGCTTATAATCCGAAGATGAGAATTTCATTACTTTGTGAAAAGAATGCCATCGTATAATCCGCGCATACAAATTGCGTTCACCAATAATGAAATATTAAGGAATGGTAACAACACGGGTCCTTGGCCACGTTTTGTAAAAAGAAATGCCGATTTGATCACATTTACCGATGTCTGACAAAATTTTGAAGTAGTCCATCGTACACGTGTCGAATCCCGTTACGTGTAAATGCAAAATTCCACGATTGTAAGGTAGATTTGTATTAGGAACATGTAAATTCGCATACAGACATACAGAAATTTGATTTTGTTATTGTTATCGTCAGCTTTGTTGCTGCGAGAATTGTTATCTACAGTTGTGTTGGAGTTATTGTTATGCAGTCGAATCCCGTTATCACGAACTCCAAGAGACCGGAGAAATCACTTCGTTATAACGAAATTTCGTTGTAAAGGAATTCCAGATTTTTGCATTGTTCCTATGTAAACGTATCTGGGGGAAAAGAAAAGAATTTCGTTAAAAAACAGGATTCGACCGTATGTTGAAGCCATTATTGTTACCTTGACTACTGTTGAAGCAGCCATTGTCATTTTCTATATCGTTTCAGCATCCGTTTTTGATGAGGTTAAGGCACCATTGTTAATTTGAGCATTGTTCAATCTCTATTGTTGGCTGTAGCATTGTTTTAATCTATTTTTGGCTTATCATTGTTTCAAACTGTGGTTTGCTTTAACATTGTTTCAACCTCCATTGTTATCTTGTGGTATTTCTGTTTTCATCTGCTAGTGTTTCTGTTTTCATCTGCTAGGGTTTCTGTTTTCATCTGCCAGTATTTCTGTTTTTATCTATCAGTGTTTAAACCTGTATTGTTATCTTGTGTTTCTTCTTGCATGTATCAGTGTTTCAACCTCCATTGTAATCTTGTGTTTCTGTTTTCATCTATCTGCGTTTTTTCTTCTGTTGTTATCTTGTGTTTCTATTTTTATCTATCAGTGCTTGTGTTTCTATTTTTATCTATCAGTGCTTGTGTTTCTATTTTTATCTATCAGTGCTTGTGTTTCTATTTTTATCTATCAGTGCTTGTCTCTCCATTGTTATCTTGTTTCCCTGGAATTGGTGTTCAACCTCCCTTTTTACTTGTGTGTGTTTATTTTTTTTCATCTATCAGTGTTTCAACCTCTGTTATTATCTTGTGTATCTGTTTATCTCTCTAAAAATGTTCCTCCTCCATTGTTATCATAAACATTGTTTCAACCTCTGTTGTTATCATGAACATTGTTTCAACCTCCATTGTTATCTTGTGTTTCTATCGCATCTATTAGTGTTTCAACCTTTATTGCCAGCAGTGTTGGAGACGCTTCCTTTACGACTTCAAACTTATATTAATAAAACATTTTAATGAAGGGGGATATAATTTTGTTATAATTACAATAAATTCATGGGGGGTAATAAGTAATTGGGAGCTATAATTTTTTTTGTGAAATCATTTTGCCAGTTTGAGCGCAAAATGAATCAAAATATGCCAATCCAAATACATTCCATTCTGTTGAAAAAAAAACTTCCACGAGTCAAAATAATGAGTAAAATGAAACACGCCTGGCAATTCTTGGACTATCATTTCTTAGTTCCCCGTGAGTATTTATCACTTTCATCGACTTCCGCAGGGGAATGTACACGAAAATGTCTCGGAAATTATATCAATCATGATCATCATCATAACGAGTAGGCCTACTTAGTTCGCGAAGTTCACAAATACCTGCACTAGTGGTTATTCCTTTCTACGAACCGCCAATCCAGCATAAGTATATCCCTCGCCCTCTTTTTCTTTGATCAACCTATCTTTTTGCTTCAGGTGTGTGCATCTTTTTAAATCCCTCCTTTAGGTAAGAGGGGAAAATATATAATTGGGGTGGCCCCCACACTTTTCTTAAGGTACTTCTTCTCCGCCCCCTCCCCCCCAGCGTGTATGCTAGGGAAACAGGGGTCAAGGACACCTGGCTCGTGACTGCATGCATGCATGTATGTATGAGGCTGTTTTCCCCCTTGCTTTTTTTTTTTTACAATCTGGGACCCCCCCTCCCTTATATATTTTTTTTTAATATTATCACTCGGGTTCGAGTTGCTGGGAGAGCCGCTGCTCTGCGGTTGGATATTTCTCTCCCCACTTGGATGTTCGTTCAGTCAAAGTCAGTCAGACGCTCGCCTAACCGCGTGATGGTTGGTACCTACCGACGCTGCTGCTGCTGCTAAGGAAAGACGAATTTCTAGGCTGTGGAAAATGTTATTGTGACATCCGTTCTTCATTCTCCGGATGCATGTTGTGTGTGTGTGTGTGAGTGAGTGTGCGGCCATTATAGATACCTTGATAGACGATGGATACGTGATGAATCGGATCGATGTTTAAGAATCATGGGATTAAGTTTTTGCTCCGACATCACATGGATACGTGCTCTAGTACTTCAGTGATGCACCCGCAGTTGTACGATTACTATTTCTACGAGTAAGTTGTGCTTTTGTTTTTTACGCAAACTTTTATGGAGTGACAGTGAAACTCGGTTATGACGATGAGATTGAAGGTTCCATGGAATTTTGTTGTTATACTTAGGTGCACTTTTTCGATCCATTTTAAATACGCAAAGTATAACCAAATGCAATCAAATACTACACACGAAGTTAAAATTCCGTTACAATCAGGGTAAGGGTGCTCAGCCGTTAGAGAGCGCGAGCCATTTCATTAGTTTCAAATCTTGTCGCTGGCGACTTGAGTGATCTAGAAATGTGTTCTTGGGCCGCTTAAGTGATCTTTAACGGCAACACAGTTTCAACTGCAATCGCAGGTTAAACGATCAGCGATCGACACGGATTGGTTAAAATCCTTAATTTAACCAATCCGTTTCGATCTTGAATCCTTTCACCTGCGATTGCAGTTGAAACTGTGTTGGTGAATACGGCCGTTAATGCGCCGCGGGCCCACTTAAGTCAAGTGGAAATGTGTCGTGGGCCACTTGAGTGATCTGGAACTGTGCCGCGATTAACTTGAGTGATATGAAGCTGCACCACGGGCCACTTTCGAGTGCTCTGGATCTGTGTCACACGTCCCTTGAGTAATCTGTAAATATGATCAAATAAATCGTAATATTAAATAATAGATTAATAGATGTTAGTAGATGTGTTAATAGATTAATAGAATAATAGATGTTTGATTAATAAATATCTGTAAATCGATGAATAAAAATTTGCAGCTCTTCTGGAGGATATTTAAATGGTAGCTTTTCAGTGTCGTCAAATGAAACTGAAACTTGGAGAGTTGACTTTACCCATCTCTCACATTATGTTAATGCGAGAGAAATGAATTTCAGTTGGTCCCGCTTATGACGTTCTCCCATTTAGAACGTTTTACCGCTTAGTACGACATATTTTCATTGCCCCAACTCCCTCACCTAGATTTCCCGTTTAAAGCGTTTCATGCTAACAACGTTTTTCAAGATGTTTATTAAAAAAACAACAACAACACGTTATAAGATGGATCTACTGAAATTGCATACAACAGAAACAGGCATGTTTTGTTTTTGTGTCATTCATTCTGAATTACCACGTACTTCGGTAATCAGGTGATAATCCTTCAGATAATCTTGGATAGGCATGTCTCGGGATGTCTTGGGAGACATGCCTATCCAAGAGTTCCAGCTGCGTTAACTTATACAGTTTGTTTTTCTTAATACCCCCGTTTTGTAAAGACAAGGATTATATTCCTGGTTCAATAAGAAAAGCTGCATCAAAGAGATGGCTCGCAGCTGTTGAATTTACGGATGGGGATGTCGTAACTGGGTTCTATGAAGGTTTTTTTTTTGTGAAATCCCATAGTGTCATCAGTTGAGCCTGGAAGTTTAGGTACTAAAAAAACTGGTCAAAATAGGCACGCAGAATGGCAATAAAAAATGAAAATGCGTAAAGTACGCACTAAAAAGGCATTTGAAATTAAAGGAAAGAAGGAAACGTTACACTAAAAAAAAGTTACAATATTAAGGTTTCAAAAAGCTCTCTAAAAAAATTGACTTGCACTCCCATTGAATCCACCGTTTCAATAATATTTATTATGCGCTTTATGAGCAAGTTGATTATTATTATGCCAAGAAAAAACGTTTTGTGGTCCTTCAAGGTTAGGTCGGAGTTCGATTTAATCGAATACTTAGGCTAATATGTAATTTTTTGACGAAAAATAGCACTAGCTGAAATTAAGGAATATATTATAATGTATAAAAACTAAAGCGTTTTCACATATGGGAATGATTTGAACATTTCCATGATAACGACATGCTTTTTCTGAAAATTTTCAAATATCGAGCTTTGTATTCGATCAGTTCGCATCGATTTAAAAAAAAGATCTTGAATTCTGAAGGTCATTTTTATGCACATCTAAAATAACTTGTCGTATTTGTTTGCAGTGCATTTGGTTATGGTGTAAGAAACAAAATCCAAATACCATAGATTCCGTGTCATCTTCGACTTGTTCGAGTCATGGCGTCTCAATTGATGGGTTATTGGGCTAGTCATCGGTCAATAATTCATCTACAATGCTGTGCAATACATGTTATGTAAAGCACGCGAAGAGAAACAAACTTTCTAAATTTATTCTTAGCTTTTCTAAAACATGGATTATTTTGGTCTAGAATCTTACAATCTTCATGCGAATTCGACTGTATGTTGATTCGACGGCTGTGAATCTGAAAGCCTATGTACAGCCGAGATGAAGCCTTTTGCAACTTCTATGCCTAGCACTAATTTTCCGATCTCTCAGGCATTTACGCCTATTTGTGCGGGGGCAAGAGAGCGGGGTTTGCTAAGAATTTATTCTTTGGGTTGAGGATTTTAAAAAGAAAAATTATTTTATTTGAAGTTCTCACCGTTGGAAATATACAGAAGTTTTACAGAATATGGTCAATAAAAGTCACCAATTAATTTAAAAACAATATCGAAATAGGCATTTACGGCAAGGGGGAAAAATGTGACGCTATAGAAAATGGACCGGAATAGATTATCAAAACTTTTGTTTTTGAACACTCTCGAATTCCTCTAATTGGCGACCAACTCTTTATAAGCTAGGTTGCCCCGATGTATGGGAACTTTCCTTACCTCTTCTTACTTCCAAACGTAATAACTTCTGTTATCACACAGTACTAAGACATTACGTATAATCAAGACCTTGATAAAATCAGACCATCCTCAAGAGATAACAGCTTTGCTTTTAATTCCCATTTCAATATCCTGCCGAGATTACCCTCTGCTAAATATCTTTTTGTAAAAATAGTTAAACTTTTGGCCACCCGGTAAAAAAGTGGCGCTTTTTTACCATGGTTCATAAAACGTATATGTACCAAGTTTTAATGGAATGCGTCCACCAGAACGGACGCAACAGAAGTCTGAAGAGTTTCAGTATACCGGGCACTACTAAGACCTATGAAGCGCCCGTTCTGGTGGGCATATTCCAGCGAAATTTGGTATATACGCTATGTGGACCATGGAAAAAAGGAAAATTGAATAAAAAAGCACCACTTATGCTTCTTGCTCTTTGGTATTTCACCTGGTGGGCAAAATTTCAACTATTTTTTAATTGCATAAATCTCTCTTCCCATGGTTTAAGATATTCTGAAAATTTAGCTGTATTCGGAGAAGCACATACGGGAACTTTAATTATAATCGCCCTGTACTTTTTGTAATTTTCCACCATGACTGGCACCAATATGTATGTCAATAAAAAGTTTTCGTTTGTTCCGTTTACGGCAGATAAAATTCAAAAAAGGCATTTTTGCAAGAAAAAATGTGAAAATAAGCAAAAAAAAAAAAGGCATTCGTAGCATTTTGCCTGATCTTTCGGGCTCTAGTCATGTCATTGATCATTAAAACCGTCATGGAGTTTTATTATTTCTGTGACGTAACTAAGCTAAAATCACCAAGTATCACTTCCCTTAGGAAACAAAAATCATCGGAATATACAAAGGAATGAGGGAGGATCCTCTCAAGACGAATCCTATTTACACCAGCGTGAGACGCTCATTCTGTTTGGTCACATCCTCTCGAAATTTAATGCAAATGTATACGGAATTTCTCTTCCTATTTCTTAACGCATGCCTTCCCCAATTTCTTATTCTGATTTTTTCCCCCCTCCTTTAATAAAATATGCATATTCAACAGTTTTATTTTCCATATTTGTCTCAAGATATGCGTTTCAATTCATTATGCATATCGTAGAAGTTTGTTTGGCTATAAAAATGAAAAGATATTTTCTTTTTCTTCGGAAGCAATGTGAAAATCTCTCTCCTTTTTTAGAAGTTTCATATGCATACTCAACTTGGGGACTCAATATTTCATGGATCCTTGAATGAATACTGAATGAATTGAACGGAGTGGAGTGGATCCTCACAGTCCTTATAGTCTGCACAAAATATTGCTGCGATAAAATATTTCAATTCACAAATTCAGGATTGGTTTCGCATGTGAAATGTATTTTAATAAATATAGCTTCGAGATTTTTTTTTAAAATATAGGAGAAAAGTTATGCTATCAATTAAATATGTGTATTGGTATACCAGATATATTGCAGGGTTCCTAGCGACCTGCAAAGACAGTGAAATAAAACATGGTCAGGAAAAGTCTGAAATTTCTGAGTTTTGGTCAAAGAAAGTGAAGGAAATTTTTTAGTTTTTTTCAAGGATAGTCAGGAAAATTTTTGGTCTTTTTTTAACTTTTTGAGAGATGAGAGAGAGAGATATGTGCCGTTGTAGGTCTCTTGCTCTGTGTGCCGAGACTTTTTAACGGGGATATCGACTCGCATTGGGAACCCTGTACTGTGTATTAGTGTTTCCCAAAGTTGGTAATATTATATAATGGACCAGAGATCTCAATGTGTATACAGTATATCAGAGGTCGCAAACTCAGATGTTCGTTATAACGGGATATGACTATATCTTATAGCAGTGTTCATAACCTTTACACGTTGTGGCAGCTTTTGGCACTCATGACACCTTTTTTTGACAATTCTGTTTTCTTGTAGTCCCCCTTGTATCAGCCAGGGCTACACTATCTCTATGAATGAACTAGAAAAAACATTTGGCAAAAGGGGATTTTTGATTCATGTTTTTTTTTCTTTGGGAATTTCGGTCAGAGAAATGATCAAGTAGATTTTGCCGGGAACCCTGCAGGGCTACATACTCGCAAACCCTTCTCTTGCGCGAGTGGTTCTGCCGGGCTCTATAAAAGTAGTCACTTTTTAGGCAGCCAAATTTTACTTGGATGCTGCACGTGTGGGGTTTTTTTTACAGGTCTGTGTGGCCTTCTCAGTTACGTGCCACAGTTACCCATTTGCTTAATTTTCACCCGTGGTTTCTTAAGAATGTCAAAGGGCGCCCCCCAGATTTGTGACCCACTGTTGTAGCGGGTCCGTTACGCGCGCGTTGATTCTTTAGTGGGTCATCATACCAAGGTTTTTTTTAAACGCCTGCGCTCATTCCAGGAATTACGGTATATGTTCAAAAAAACAGTCAAACCACGATATATTCCCAGAAAATTTCGTGGAAAATACTCGTTGAACCGAAAATTGGATACAATGCTGAACTCGTCATTACGTTCGAATTCTGAGAACTATATTGTTACGAAAATTATGTAAATATTCATTATTTAACATGTATACTATGTCATTTCTTTTGCCTGTAAATAATTATTAATCCATTTCTCTGCAAATCTCACCAAATTAACAACGAACTTGGCACGTCTAGCGATGCTATGCTGCCAAAGAAGAAGTGTAAAGATGTCACCCGAAGCGTCGAAATTATTACAGAAGGCTTACATAAGTGGCGCCACTAAAACGGTACTCTATCTTCAGTTGTTGAAATTTTATCGGGAAGATGAGATATCTTATTTGTCGATCGCACTCTATTTGTAGGTCGCGTTCCGTCAGAATCTCTGCTCCTAAATACGTGTAAATAGCTGTTTTGTGAAATAAATCTGTGACGTCCCGCATTTTGTTTCATTGTTTCATCCTCTGTTTATTTCAAGGACTTATGAGAGACATTATCCGGAACAGTATGGTGGCCTTAAATCGGTGTTCGACTGTATTTTAGACCCCCCTTTTTCGGTCAAAACTGGGGTGTGCAACGTACTGCTTTCGTTCCATTTGTGACCTACCGAGCTGTTTTATGACATGAGAGCAGTATTTCTAAATGGCCCACGTATTGCGAAAGGTTGAAATAAAAATACCTATAATAAAGAAAACGACATTGAAGAACGTTTTTTTTCTTTGCAAAGTATTCATAAGGTATGAAGAACATGGTGTGTAACGCTTTTCAAAAAGAAAATGTTTTAACGGCTTTAAGTGATTCGATTTGTGTTTGAAGAGTTCTTAAGAATTTTATGAGAATTTCTCATTACGTAACCTCAAGATAATTTAAAAAAAAAAACAATAATAATTTTTAATATATATACATTTTAAAGAATACAATTTTTTTTGAATTCATAATCGAGAATGTTAGAAGGCTTAATTGCTATAATTAAAATACTTCGCTTCTTGACTGTAAATCTTTTGTTTTTCATTCTCCCCCACTTTCTAGTTGTTTTTCATTAATGAAATTTTCATTTCAACGTTCGTAACATGTCAACATGTTATTTGAAATTCTTTTTTTTTTAATTTTACGTATTTATTTTTGTATTTCTCCCACCCCTTCTTTTAAGATTTTTTTTTCTCTCTTTTCTTATTTATTTTCCCCCCCTGCTTACAACAAACAAGATTTCCATATTTTGGGGGAGAAGAAAAAAGATTTTTTTTTGTAACGTTCACTTTAATTTTCTCTCAAGAGTTTCGAGGATATATATACACGCATACCGCAAAATTTATTATCCATCTTGTAACATTTTCTTCTCTAGAAAAGAATTGTTCTTTAAAGTAGTGTTTTTTTTTTGTGAATATAATTCTAATTTTCTAGCAGTAGAAACTTCAGAAATATTAAAGTAAAGAAGGAATTCCTCTAGGGAAAGGGTTTGAAAAATAATAATAATTTGTGGAATTAGAAATTCTTTATTCTATGCCCATTCCCTTTAAGAATTCCTTGATTTCTAGAAACAAGGTTTGTCGTATCAAATTCATTCTTTTCTCATTATTTCTTCCTGTTCTGTGTAAATAAAATTCATTTCTTCGTTTTTTTTTTTTTTGTCTCCAATGTAATCAAATCGTCTTAGAAACGCATGTCTGTCAGTGAAATAAATATATGAAAAAATAAATATTTTCCCTCACTTATCATGAGTCAGTGAAGTTTTAATCTTGGATAGCCTGTGTACCTACTCATTAAAAAAATAAATAAATAAAAGATTTCACAATGTTTTTATGCAATGTTGTTGTTTGTTATATGCACACACGGACCTACGACAGGTCTCCATATCCACTTAAAATTCTACATATTAGCGTCTGCCATTTTCTATATGCGATGACTAAATGAGAGTCTGAATATAACGCAAAATTTTTGGAGTTAGTGCAATTATTTTTACGAACGGGGGTTGGGGGAAGGTAATCAATAAGCCGCCTGTAAAAATTATTTTATCATTTCTTTTGTGAAAAATGAAGTTTTTTGGCTCCTACAAAATTTTGGCCTGACGTCTAATTTTGTCAAGTCCTGGCCCTATAATGCAACTCTTAGTTAATCGACAGCCCTTAGTTTAGTGTGGTGGCTACAAACAGCCGTGTAGCTGGCTTTCTCCAATAAACGGGACTTTGCAAATCTCAGGTTTCGGATCGCCTGGCGACTAGGAAATTGGCATTTGTGCTTAAAATCATATATTTTTGATTATTTAAATGGGATCTGACAACACATCATCATGGAAAATTTCATCACTTAGTCTACCAATTCAGAAAAGAGGAACACGTAGACAAATGGAGAAAAAAATATTTTTGAATGTTTTTTTGCTTAAAAAAAATATGCTTGGCCTCTAAATAATTTGAAGGTGTTGCCTGAATTATTTATTCGATTTGTCACGCCCTTCCAATAAACATCACATTATAGAGTCTTTCATGGACATAAAAGGGAGTATAGGTTTTGGGACTGGAAGAAACTCAAAAGCATTTCTTAGAAGCATTGCTGTCGAAAATCTCGATGCCCGTAAGATAGTGCAGCATCTCTTGCAACAGATTCAACCTCTCCGGTAGCAAATGTCAGACTCATGTCTAAAGCATATCACGATAATTTACTATTCAAGGAATTTACTCCCTTTCCTAAATATGTCTTCGCATCAGCCAGCTGTTAAAAGACTTTCGTATTAGTATATCATTAAACAAGTAATTTTGTGGGAAGCGAAGCAATCTAGTTAATCTGCCACAAAAAAAAATGGAATTTCAAATTTATGGTTTCATTAATTTTTATTTTGTGAAGGGTCAGTTTTTTAGATCCGGAATTTTGTGAAAGGTCCGTTTTTCGGGCCCAAATTTTGGCTGACACTTGAAGCTTGGTTCCAGGTCTACATCTATTCCAATATCCATCACGGGGATTGTGACTTGTGAGCCTTTGACCTTTCCATGGCACCCTTTGGAATCTTGCGACCAGCCGAAGTGATGACGCATAATAACCATCGTGGAGAGAGAATCCTTGTCCTTAATTACCACTTCTAAATACAGTTTTATCCCCCACAAAATATCTCGCACGAGACCTCTGCCGGATCTCGCGGTAACTGTGGTTTTAGTCGGGCTTCCTTCTTCTTTCTCTCTGTAGCTTTATTCCTTCCATTATACACCGATTTTCCTTTGTCGGTGCGAGAATTGATTGTGATGTCGCTTGATTTCGAGCTTTCTTGGACGGAATGGAAAAGAGAACTTTTTTTTTTTGGTATTGAAAATGACGGGATACGCTCTCGTGTGGCGGCGCCGGTGTAACAACCATTTTTTTTCGGCAAGGAAATAATAAATAACATACATATATTTTTAAAGAAAAATAAGAATATATAAGATGGATGCGCTAGTACATGTACAATATGTGGTTTTGCTTTGTTGTTATCCGCTGAGATCCGATCTGCTGTTGGTTTGAATTGCTTTTATTCCCCTTCCCCCCCGCTTGGGGATTTTTTTGTAGGGATAATTCCATTTAAAGTTCGCCAAAAAATAACAATACTCTTTTTTTAAATATGAAATTGCATTTCTCTCGTATGTATTAGATGTAAAAGGAAGGGAAAACGATGAATTCGATGGAAATTGGTGATTTCCCCCCCCCCTTTGTGAAAAAAAAATTCAATACTGTATTTTAAATTATTTTTACAGAATTTCTGTGATTATAATTTTATTTCCGAAATGTTTTCTTGGTGTTATGTGTTCTTTTGTCTGGTGTGTGGGTTAGCGCTCTCTCTCCTTCCCTCCCCCCTCTCTCAATGCTGTATTTCCAATTCCGTAGTGGATTGTTTTCCCTTGGAATGGGAGATAGAAATGGGGGTTAGGGAAAACTCAGGGAAAATATGCAAATGTTTCATAAAAGTCAGAGAATATATGCAAATGTTCCACCATAAATGTCAAGGAGGAAATATGAAAATATTCCATAAATGTCGAGGAGAAAATATTAAAATATTCCATAAATGTCAAGGAGAAAATATGAAAATATTCCAATATAAAAGTCAGGGAAAATATGCAAATGTTTCATAAAAGTCAGAGAATATTTGCAAATGTTTCATAAAAGTCAGAGAATATTTGCAAATGTTTCATAAAAGTCAGAGAATATATGCAAATGTTTCATAAAAGTCAGAGAATATATGCAAATGTTCCACCATAAATGTCGAGGAGAAAATACGCCAATGTTTCATAAAAGTCGAGGAGAAAATACGCCAATGTTTCATAAAAGTCGAGGAGAAAATACGCCAATGTTTCATAAAAGTCGAGGAGAAAATACGCCAATGTTTCATAAAAGTCGAGGAGAAAATATGAAAATATTCCGCTATAAAAGTGAGGGAAAATATGCAAATGTTTCATAAAAGTCAGGGAAAATATGCAAATGCTTCATAAAAGTCAGGGAAAATATGAAAATGTTTCATAAAAGTCAGGGAAAATATGCAAATGTTTCATAAAAGTCAGAGAATATTTGCAAATTTTTCACTATAAATTTCAAAGAGAAAGTATGCAAATATTCTAGAAATTTCAGGGAGAAAATATGCAAATATTTTATAAATGTCAGGGAAAATGTGCGAATATTTCATAAAAGTCTGGGAAAACTGCTGTGAAGAGAAAAAAATCTGGAACATGAAAAAAGTTAGGAAGGTTTACATTTATGAATTATATTTCTTCTTTTCTTTTCAGGAGTTTTGGTCAGGGAAAATCAGGGAAATTTTCGAGCTTTGGACAGGGAAATGATCATGCAGATTTTGCTGGGAACCATAGAAAAGAGTGAGATTTTTGCCATCCTTGTCTTCTTCTAATGTCTAGTGCTCGCGATCAGTGGCGTATTGACAGAGTGGAGAATTTGGGGGGGGGGGGTGACAAATTTGGGGAATGAGTGTCAAGAAAATTGTAGAATGGGAGAAATGTGGTATTTCTCCATAAATCAGCCCCAGCTGAAGTGAGAGGGGCTGGAGTCTGAATCGAAGGACAAGGTGAGTGAGCGACCTAAAGAGTGCCCTGGTAGCAGTGGTTCTCAACCTTTCCAAGCACAGTGTTCGGCTCGTTTTCTTGTTGTGATTGGAAGGCTCAGGCAAATACTCGATTAATGATGAGTAAATGGGTGAAAATGGTGGGGGGGGGGGAAACACTCACGGGCCGATTTGACGAATGTCAGTGCCCGGAAACACGCCGCGGCCTGATACTGATTGACACTGATTGAAAAACACTGACCTAGAGCAGGGGCGTCGTAAGTGAAGTCGGAACTTTGATTTTTGAATTAATTTTGTGGGTGCCCTACCGCGTGATAGAAAATTTTGGAGCTGTTCGAGCACCCACAGCATCCCGGTTCCGACGCCACTGACCTAGAGCATGTGCAAGCATGTGAGTGACATAAAAACAGGCATATTGACGTTCAAGCTAGTCAAGTTATTATTCAGTTTTGCTGAATAGCGCTTTTAATACTGAAAATTTCGGAAAAGGGGGCTTAGACGTTTAATTTATGCCTCCTACGGCACAGTTTTGCTGGGTAAGGGGACCCAGGTTCCCCCCCCCCCCTAAACGTGTGCTCCATAAAAAAGTTTCAAAAGTTGAAATATAGATACGCGATGTCATAAACATGATGTGTATACCACAGGCGGATACAGGCTCCTTGGACGCGGGGGGGGGGGCGAATCACCGATACCGATGATTGTATATTAAAGAGGGGGAGGGGAACGAAAAATTTCGATGAGTGTTAGTGATAGACGGGACCACGAAAATGTGTCGTACCAAGCGGGATCGACGGTATGTTTCTTTCTCATGGAGTTTTGATCAAAGAAATGTTCAAGCCGATTTTGCTGGGGAATCCCCCCCCCCCCCGCTCCTTATTACACACCCCTCTCTGGATCCGAGGCCTTTAAGGCATCAGGCTCGGTTTCAATGATTTCGCGGTACCTCCAATCTCGTTATAACCGAGTTAGTACAACTTCTTGTACACCTGTAATCTAGGAACTTCTCGTAATAACATCTTCCACAGGAGAATATTCAAAAATTTACACATGCTCAGACAGGAAGTGTACCCACAGGGATTTTTTCCTGCGGATTTCTTCGTGGGGAGGGGGGGCGGCATTAAACGGAATAAAAAGCCAAAAAAAATTTTTTTTTTTCTTTTTTCCATTCCCTGAGAAATACAGTGTGAACGAGATTAAAAATAAGGGAGGAATGAGGGGGGGGGGAGAAAAAAAATAGGATGAATAACAGAAATTCCCCAGTAGCATCATCATCACCATCATCCATCCCAAAAGCTGCAGCTTTCACTGTTTATTTCCTTCCCTGCATTTTACGCGGGCTTTCGGATTTTTCTCCCCCCCCCCCCCCTTCTTTTCTTATGCCACTCCAACACCAACCAACCTAAATGGAAAAGAAAAAAAAAGAAAAGTGCCGTAAGCGGAAAGAGGGAGAATTAAGGTTGGTCCTGCCTGCCTTGCCTGGCTCTCTCTCTTTCTCAAGGTGACCCCCTGCACGTATGTCAACAACACCAGGCCCAAGACGAAGTGGAAGAAGCAACCAACCAAGAGAAGAAAGAGCCCAGGAGGAAGGAAAGGAAGGAAGGAAGAATATTATATGAAGATAGAGCATTTTTTTCTCTCTCTCTCTCTCCCTCTCTTCCCTTTCACTCACTTGGAGATGCCTAACGGACTCTCACGTTGTCCTACACACCTATCATGGGAATGCGGAATGTATGTCGATGAATAATTCAATTTGCATTAAGTTCTCCAACGGAAAATCTGGAAAATTTGAAAATGAGTGGGAGATTTTTTTTTTTTTTGTGGGAAAAAATAGTGAATCCTGCTTATAACGTTCTTCAAAAAACCGTTGTAAGCGAGAAAACGCTTCAAACGGGGAATCTCGATGAATTTGTAGAACCCACTCATAGAGTTGCCACTTGGAACGTTTTTCCGCTTTAGTACGACTTTTTTTTCGTGGACTCGACTCGCACTAATACGTCGGATCTTGCTAACCCTTAGAGGCCATTCAAGTATTACGTAAGCAGATTTTTAGCCAGTTTTAACCCCCCCCCCCCTTGTCAGCAAAATTTCGTCAGCAGCTTAGAATATTTCATATCTTCAAAAAGGGCGGTTGATGACGTAAGCAACCTTCAACCCCCCCCCCCCTTGTCATCAAAAGTCAGCAAATCTGAAACCCCCTCGATGCTGACGTAATACTTGAATGACCCCTTAATTAAAAACCGGCATGGAAAAAAAAAAAGCTTTGTAAGCGTTAAAACGCTTTGAACGGTAAAATCTCGATGAATGAATGAGTCGATCTATACAAAAATTTTCCCACTTGCAACGTTTTCCCGCTTTAGTGTATGACTTATTTTCGTGGATTCATTTCTTGCTAATACAGTGGATTCCGCTTATAACGTTGTTCAAAAAACTGTCATGAAAAACAAAAATTGTGAGCGAAAAAATGCTTCAAACGGGGAATATCGATGAATTTGTCTATCCCGCTTATAACGTTCCCACATGAAACGTTTTTCTGGTTAATACGATTTATTTTCGTGGACTCAACTCTCACTAATACGTCGGATGTTGCTAAAAACGCTCTTTCAAAACCGCCATGAAAAGACGTTATAGACGCGAAACGCTTCAAACTGTAAAATATCGATGAATAAGTCTATCCTACTTATAACGTTCCCACTTTGAACGTTTTTCCGCTTAGTACGACTTATTCTCGTGGACTCAACTCTTACTTACAGCGGACCTTTCTTACAGTATGCTTCAAAAAATCGTTGTAAGTTAGAAAACGCTTCATAGCTGGGAAATCTCGATGAATAAGTCGATCCCCTCTTATAATGATTCCACCGACAACGTTTTCCCGCTTTAGTACGACTTATTTTCGTGGATCCATTTCTTGCTAATACAGTGGATCCCGCTTATAACGTTTTTCAAAAAACCGTCATGAAGAAACGTTGTGAACGAGAAAACGCTCCAAACGGGTAATCTCGATGAATGAGCTTTTAATTTTTCCATTCATAATGTTTTCCGCTTTATAACGACGTATTTTCGTGGACTCAGTTCTTACTAATACAGTGTATTTCGCTCATAACGTTTTTTAGAAACCGTCATGGAAAAGACGCTATAATGTGGCAATACGTTTAAAACGCTTCAAACGGTAAAATCTCGATGAATGAGTCGATCCCGCTTATAACTTTCCCACTTCGACTTATTTTCGTGATCTCAACTCTAGTAAATTCTCATTTGAAGCGTTTTTCCGCTTGCAACGTTTCTTCGTGCCAGTTTTTCGGAAAACGTCGTAAGCAGGATCCAATGTATTAATAAGAGTCGGGTCGAATGTAGTAGAGTAGGAGAATAAATCGTACTAAAGCGGGAAACGTTATAAGTGAGAACGTTATAAGGCCAATCTGTATATACAACTACAAAACCTCTAGTCATATGAGGTTAACTGGAATAGTGTCTCTCAAAGTGGACGATAGAATATAAAGGGTTGAGTACAGAGCCGTAACTAGAGGGGGGATGGGAGGGGGGACATTTTTAGGTGGGAACAAAGAACTACATTACAAAATTATCGAATTTCAAAGTTGTGGGGGCGGAAAAATAATGTTGGTCCCGGGCAGCGAATGTCCCACTTACGGCACTGGTTGAATGTAAAAAGCTGGTGTATTGATGCGTATCCGTTCATTGAAAATGCGGAACATTTTTATATTTAAAAAAACTCGGGACTGCCCGAAATTGTGCGATAAAAACAGGAATGTTCCGGGAAAGCGGACCATATGGTCATCTTATCTAATCTCCGATTTTTTTTTTTGTATATCGTTTTCTCCGGCAGCGAAATATTTTTTTCACGTGAGAAACTGCAGATTTTGTCGAGTCTTGAAATTGGCACCGATGCATTTGTTGCCTCAGAACTCAATTTCAAAGCATTTCTGAAAATAGCTTATATATTAAATTTGTTATAAGCAATTCAATTTTTTTAAATATAATTAAGCTGGAATGAAAGTTAATTTTCTCGAATATTACAGAAAAAAAAAAATCATGAATGATAAATAATAATAATTTTTTTAATTTCCGAATTAAAAAAAAAATCAGTCTTTTCATAATATTTCATTTCATTATTTCTTCTCATGAATTTAAATTAATTGCAAACATCTTTTCCGCGTAAGGAGGCCATAAAAAATGTATTTGAAATACATATCAATGGAAATTTGCTTTCATAGATATGTATGTCGATTGCCCAAGGGTATTTATTATTATTTTTTTCCATCATCATCTATACTATGGAATGCCCTCTATGTACGTTCTCGTTTGTGTATGGCGCGTATTTATTATGTTGCGAATAGTGTAATCAGATTAATTTTTCTATGATACTGTACTTCGTAAATCGCCCGGGGAATAAAAATTTTAATATTTCGACATTAGTGTTATTATTATTATTTTTCAACTATGGTGGGAGAGCGATTAAAATTCATGGCACGGAATCTAAAATCAATTGTAAAAGTTTTTAAATTGCTGATCAGGAGTCATGACGAGTCCTGATAGAGAGAGGGAAAAGAAAATTTTTTTTGCTATCTTTTTTTCTCCGAGAAATAAATTAGATAAAATCTGTTTTAAATGCGTTTCTTTTTCCTTCTCTCGCTTGTGTTTTTAATTTTGTCGATAGTGGAATGAAATGTGGATACGTGTGAGAAAGAAAATATTTGTTTAAAATTTTTTTTTGTTTGAGGTTAAAAAAGTAATATTTTTGCTGTTGTGTGTGTGTGTGTGTGGGGGGGGGGGGGGAGACCTTGTTGCCATGAAAATTGTTAGAAGTGAGAGAAGTCAAACTTTTTTCCTAACTTCAGTCAAATCCCGTTAATTTTTCCTCGCAGTCTACACGCCATGATCTGTGGCAGGGATAGACAAATTCCAGGCACCAGCTCGCCACTGTGACAAGGGAATTGGTATCGGCGACTAAAATATTCTGTGTGAGATTGCTACATTGGAGTCTGAAGATTAATAATAATTAAAAGTCTTAATAATCATACATAGAAACTTTTAGGCACCAATATAAATTTTTTTAGTTGATATTAGACCTACCACCGTGAAGAGGTTGCTGTCAGGGAAGGATATAGATAAGATATTTTCCCCTAACGAACTTGAAGCGACCACCAATAGACAGCGCCTTCATTTCCAACCCATCTCATTAATGGCAGTAAATTGCAATATAGCGATATGGCCAGAGTTGGTGTTTGGTGAAGTAGTAGTTGATATGAGACCTGTCGCCAGGGATTTGTCATGTCTTATAATAAGGTATTAGTTTATTACAATATATATATATATATATATGACGTATATATCCGATAACCATGAGAAAGGTTCAAAAAATGTATGTCTTAATTCAAAAAGAGAAATGAATGTTTTATTTTCAAAAAAACAAAACAAAAAACGGTTGTAGCATGATAAATGCTTCGGTCATCAGCGTCTTGCTGTATTCGAGCGATGTGAGAGCGAACCTATTTTTATTTTTCTTGTGCCTTTCTTGTATCTCTACTTTTTGTATATATATATATAAATTCATAGAAAATAAAATTGAGCAATTTGAGAGATAGGTAAGAGATAGAGAAGTTATAGTATATAGAAATTATTGGTTAATACTATTGTTTATCGATTTTTTACCAATTATCAATTATGTTAACCCTTTAAGCGGTTTTTAAGATTTTTCTGATCCACATTTTAACTGCCACACCAGAAATAAAAGCGTGTTAAGAACCCGCGATGTTTCGGGATGACCGAAGTAAAGCAGATCTAATTTGACGAGATATCTCGGGATTGTCGCTGTAGGTGTTAAAAAAATTTAATCAATATTGTGGTTCTTTCCTAATTTTTTGTCACCACCACAAAAAATTCATACGATGACCCCTTTAAAGAGCATTCATAAACGGATATTTTGATCAGAATTTATAGCCCATACTCGTTTCTATTCCTATCCGTATCAGCAATCAGCGTGTGATAACAATACAACCTTTATGCCAGGAAAATTTGGTTTCCCATCCCGTCTCAAATTCTTCTCTGAAATGCTGACGTTTTAGCAGTTCGCCAATTACATTTATTCAAAACTGCAATCACTTTATATAAGAAACAATGCCATTTGTCCACGCGCTCTCGGAAAATACACAGACAACATTGTATTTACACAAACACATAAAGATATATTTTACACAAACGTTTTATTTCCCTAGCGCCTAGGTTTTGCAATTCTATTACCTTGTGAAATGCAAATCATCGAAAATCTACCCCATTTTAAAAGAAAACTCAAGGATAATACATTTTCAGAATAATTTATATTAGAATTTATGTTGAAATATTATCGCGTAACTGCACTACCCACTAATCTGCGTTTTAATATCTAATTTACGTAGCACTCCTATAGCCAGCCACCATGTACAGCAAAGATCCTCAACCTTTTTTCTAGTCGCGAGCATTGTCTTGCCCATCATCAAATGAAGATGGCGATAAATCACCCTTATGGCAAATTTGACATACCAATTGCACGAAATGAGGATTATTTGAATCCTTCGATATACAATTTGTCCAAGGTGTTTACTTGGGACTTTGATCAAGTGCTCGCGAGCACGAAATCGGACGTGAGCATCGAGCACTCCAGGAGCACCGCGGTTCTCGCGAGCAAATGGTTGACGATGCTTGATGTAGAGTATATAATTTTTTTAAACACAATAGATATATCATATGTATTTTTGATTGTTGATTTCATGCTTTTTTTAAATTCTTTGTTCAACTCGAATTAATATTGCGATTATTTTGCGTTTTGATTTTCTTTTCTTTTATCAAATATATATAACAGTTGTTTTTCTAAAGTCCTTATAATTATAACCCCCCCCCCTTCCAGTATTGGCAATTAACTACCTATTGGGGAATGATGCATATTATGTACGAAATTAAAATCTAATAATTGAAAATGGCAAAAAGAATTATAATAATATATGATGAAATATAGGCATGTTATATATATAGTAAGAATATAATAATTTTTGTTTTCGGCGCTTTTTGCACAACAGTCTAAAGTTATGCTTTTGCGCTGATAAAACGAAGAATGAATAGAAAAATTTATTAAAAATTGTAGAAACTGACTTTTTTCTTCTGAAGGAGGTAAAAACTGAGAAAAAACATGTTAAAAACTACTAATAACGGTAAATACCGTTGTCTATGGTCAGTCAGAGAATTTATAGGCTGCCACCAGTCGGTACAAAGATACTCATTGCATATTGCACCATAACTAAAATTTGCATTTGCATCATTATTACTTATTATTGATGAACCGTCGGTTGTGGCACACGTACCTTCATTGTATGCGGACGGAATCTAATTATAAAAGGGATTACGAATCTAAAACCGATTCTCGTACTTTGAATTTGATTTAACGGTGTGGACAGAACAGCGACTGACACATACAGTACTTTCTGGGAAACTGAAATAGACCGTGTAATTTTTGTTCCTGCCTATATATATATATATACACGCCCCCCCCCTCCCACCCCCTTCTCAGCCTGTATAATGTACTGCGTTCGGAACTTATTTCTATGAGTTCAACAGCTGCTGTCTGCACCGTCGATCGGCCCGGCCCGTGTGTTGACATTGGTCTGAGCTGACCCTCCGCACTACCCCCGGAGTCAAGCATGTAATGTATTGGTCGGCCGACCGACCGTGACTATCACTTTTATACTCTTCTCTCTCCACCCTCACGGTGATTATATACTGTACGTACATAGAGATCTGTGCGTATATACGGGCTGGGGGGGAGAAGACTCGGATCCAGGGCCGGGTAGTACCTGAGGAAGATATGGATGGTTTGCACCTTATTTCATGTTTTTTTTTTTCAACCCTCATCAATCCTCTCATTCAGAAACAATGAGGCAATTTTTCTTTTGACTCAACAAGATCTGAAAAAAAAAAGAAAGAATGTTGTTCTGTGTATTGTGGGGTAGATAATGACATTTGTTCGTCATCAACGATGTAGATTGTGTCTCCGTTTTGAATGGGACTGTTGTACGTTTCGAGATAGGGGGAGGGGTGGTGCCGCTGTTGTTGCTTTTTATGTACTACACTAACCGTTTGACAGATGTTCAGGCACATTTCCAGCGTATTTCCTCAACACACCCACACTCGAATATGAATTTGAACGTAAATTGTGCATCGAATGATATTGTACAACAGCTTATCTATATCAATATTTAATTTTTTTTGTAATTTTTTCTACCCTGGTGTCTCTTGACCCTTTTTCGACCGTGCCCCCCCCCCCCCTTAGAAACATATTTGTTTTCTTGTGCCCTCTTTTTTCTTCACCAAGGGCCTTGATTCTCAGAGTGAATGAATATATCGTCGGCGTTCAAGCAGAAGTCGTCAAGTTCTGTGACTCCCAATTTCGAGGCGCGAATGCGAGCCGATCTCCCGGTTAAAAAGTATCGCCACAGAGAGCAACAGGCCTACAAACGGCACAAGTATTCAGTCAATACTCTTCACTTCTGAAATATAGATGGCAGCACGGAAAAATCAGACAACACTAGATACGCACTCAGGCTGTAAGGTACACACACTTACACTCCCGGCGCAACTCAATAGGTAGTAAATTTGCCCACGGCGATAGACCTGAGTTGTGCTCGGTTTGAAGTAAAGAAAATCGTCAAGTCCAATTTTGAGATTTTATCAGTTTAAACTTTTGAGTCGTTATGAAAAATAGTAGAAATTATTTACAGGTTTCTCTAACTATTACAGTAGGTTTATTAATATTTAGATAACTCAGGGCTCCCACTTGTCCTACTTTTCCTACTTTTTGGTAAAACTTCCTACTTTTCCTGCTTTCTTACCAAAACAAAATTCGTGTAATTGATTTCAATGGAGGAAGGAATAATCGATGTATTGCCAAATATCACAAATGTAATAGATTGCAATTAATAATTCTGCTAAAAGCAGAAATTGCACGTTTTTCAGATTATTTGGGGGGGGGGGATATGAGTGTATGTGAACCATTTGGTGTACGTATTAATTTTTCTTTCGTTTAGTTTGAGGGTTTAACAAGTACAGTAGTCATTAAAAACTTCCGCGTGGATGGAAAAAATAATTTTTTATTTACCACTTCATGATCTCGAACAGTAAACTGACATTCAAAATTATGGTGCATATTTCATGCATAGGTGGAACAACAGTTTGCATAACAAAGCAGTTGGATGCATAGTCCTATTCTAGGTTTTGTGATTCTGATGATACTCAATGGCATTCAATTGTCTTCTGTATTTTTAGGGCATGCAGAGGCATAAACAATGTTTACAATGCACAGCAAAGAGCTAGAAATGAAAGTGCTTCATTTTTCAAAAACGATTACAACTGGCATTGAACAGTAAAATGTAAACAAATCCCTTTAAAAAACAGATGGACAGCGCAGTAAAACTATGTGGTTTACCTCGACTTATTTACATTGGACCCTTTAATTTAAACGTTTCGCACTGTGGTTTTTTAAGTGGTCTCGAAAGAGCGTCATATTCTTGAAAAACTTGCATGTCTTCATAATTTGCTGTGCGCATTGTCAAAGAGAGTTGACAGACTGGACTGTGGGAAGACTCTAAGAAAGAATGTAATGTATATTGTGAGGAAAAGGATTATCTGTGGTTGCTAATACTTTAATTTTGGCAAAAAATTGTTTCTGTTACCAAATCATTTCTGTCATTTTGCTTTGGCTCCTGTCAATCCTATAGGATAACTAAAACAGTGTTATTAATTTTTTTCTTTTATTTTTTAAAATAAACAAAACAAAAATTTATAATAGCATAATTATTTTATTTATTATGCTATAATTATTTTGTCTACTGTTTAGTCCTACTTTTTTGAGTGGAAGCCCTGATAATTGTTTCTCGTGGCTCATAACTGTTCATACCATGTGTGAAATAATCAATTGGAAATTTTTTCTAATCAACTGCAATAGTCCGTCAAACGTTTTTAGTGACTTGGTGATTTTTGCTTGAACGCCGACGAGATGTAGCTTAAAATATTATAAACTAGCTATAAGCCCGGGCTTTCTTCAGTTACTGGGAGGATCGAAAAATCGACAAGCCATTGTAAGGAATATATAAACTGTTATACATATACTACCAGGGTTAAAGAAGTGGCAAACCACTGTAAAGGCATGTGCATGTCTGAAACGCATTGTTAGGGAACCACGGTAACCAAAGTAAACATTCCGAAAGTGATTGTTGATACCCAGTAACTATTGTTGCCCGACAGGTTTGTGCCCATTTCGGGCATTTGTCCAAGCTCTGACGAACTTTTTTAATGTAGGCTATCGTTCAATCCGGGCCCTGTTTGGTATACATGCAAAAATTTTCCGGCGATAGATCTGAAATTGTAGAATTGCATAGAGAACACACAAGCACGCACGCAGACAGACAGATAGACCGACAGACAATTTGTGTATTGGGGGATTTCTGTAGCTCTGGACTGGGATACCCGTCAGGTCCCATCATGGAGGGGTAGGTGTAGGCCAGGCATCTTCAACCCGTTGCTCGGGAGCACCACGGGGCTCCCTGAAGCACCTAGAGTTTTCAGTGCTCTTCTCGCGAGCGCTTGATCAACGTCCCAAGTAAATACCGTGCACAAATCGGATTGAAGTGATGCATGGGTACGTCTAACTTTCCGTAAGGGGGTGCTCTTCTTTTGATGATGGGTACAGGCAGTGCTCGTGACTAGAAAAGGGTTGAAGACCTCTGGTGTAGGCTCTTACGGGTAGTTTCACTGAATTATGAGAAAAAGGTTACATTATTTTTTCACTTTTACCTTACCTTTACTGAAAAAGTAAGGGAAATTCTTGGGATTTGTGGTCAAGGAAATAAATGTAATTAAATAAAAATAATCAAGCAGATTTCGCTGTGGGAACCCTGTGCGAATTTATGAATGTGTTTCCCCTTCCCTCTCCCACCACAAGCCATCATAGCCCTCTTAATAATTCTCCATGGCCAGCTCAGAATATCCCAGATCCGAAAAGGGACGATTTGTATAATGTTTATCCGTGGATTTCATGTTTAATTGAGGGCTCTCTCTGTCTTGAAAGATCGTGAAACATTTGGCAAACATCTTGACAAATCGTGTCAAGCGAACTTCCAAGGAGCCAATGTATATAACAATCATGCTCTTTTTTTCTAGAAAAACGGTCTAAAATAATATATTTTCTTCCTCCTGAGTTTTCTGGGATTTCGTCTTTGTTGGTAAACATACTATATTTTTGTTTTTAATTGAGTAGTAACACACGCATTGGCGTACGCAGGTGGGGGGGGGGGGGGTGTTCTAATTCCGCCCTTGAGCCAAGATTATAGTGTTATTTGTGGGGGGAAAAGTAAGAACTCCCCCCCCCCCCCTCCCCAGAAGGAAAATAAATCTGGAAAACCCCCACCTCGAGGAAATTCTGCGTGCGCCTATGAACACACGTAAAGTTTTTAGGCCCCAATGCATACTTTTTATTTCCCCACGGTGACCTGGGATTCGTCAAGCGCTGGTTTAATATATTGGAGACGTGACTACGAATTCGGACACTACCATCGAGCACTAATGGGTGCTTCTGTGACAGTCTTGGTGCTCGCTAGGCCACGGTGGATAAATATTCCTGCTTTTGATCGAAACTTATCGGAGTAGCGATGCCACATTCGTAACGTACTTTTGGGGAGGGGGGGGGGGGGGCTTCACATCGGATGGATGGATGCGGATTTCGACGTTCGACTTCGCGACCAAAAATCGTTACTTGAAATCGATCCGAAGTAAGCTTTTAATTATGCTTGTTGTCCCAAGTGTTGGGGGGAATGATTGCAATGCAATGAAATTCGGCGGAGAGAGGAGAATCCTCTCCGCTATGGAACAGCTGCGAGACTGAACACATTCTCCTTGAATGAGGACTTTCCACAGCGCGGGAGATACCGGGATTTCTCCGGGGTGTTAACATTCTAGGACTTCACGGGAACTGCTTACAGGTTGTCTTGATGGTAGCAATCGAACGAACATACGGTGCTAACTAAAGATTTTCTTCTTTTGATGATGGATATAGGTAGAAGCGCACGCAGGGGAAGTGCTCAGGCGCCCCCCCCCCCACACCCCCCGAGCCGACCAAAAATTCGGAAAAGTTTAATATTTCGTTGGAAAAATTGAAATATCGAAAGAGAATATTTTTTATATGCTATACCAGCCGATTGATGTTAATTTAAAATGCTTTTTGGAGGACAGTAATGCAAAATTTCTCGGGAAGAAAATTTTTGTGTCCCCTCGAGAGGTTGATCCTGCGTACGCCGCCGGATATAGGCTGACTCGAGAAAGGTTGAAGACCGTCCCCCCCCCCCCCACACCCCCTGTTCTACGACTTCGCGACGGCCGCTCACAGGTTACATTGATAGTACAGTAGTTATCGACCAAAGGACATTTTTTCGCTACTGTTCAGAGATTTTTGGCTGATGGACAGTCGTATGTTGGGATCTCTTGTCCCTGAAGGGACTGGCCCTCTATTTATCTTTTATGCTAAGGTGCTCAACCTTCTGGATAGTGCGAGGCTACTTCGTTGGTATGGAAACGTGTCGCGGGCCACCGAAGTGATCGACAGCAACGTCGCAGGTCACTTGAGTGGTTTGGAACTGTGCTGTGGGTCACTCAAGTGATTTGTGAATGCGCCGTGGGCCGCTTAAGTGCTCGAACTGAGCCACGGGTCACTCAACTGATCGATGAATTTGCCGTTACCTAAGCGATCTTTAAATGTGTTACGGGTCACTTAAATGACCTGGAAATGCGCCACGGGTAACTTAAGTAGTCTGATTCCCCACGGGCCATTTAAGGGCTCGAAATGGGCCATGCGTCACTCGAGTGATCTGTAAGTATTGTGGGTCACGTAATTTATCTGAAAACGGGTCGCGAGTCCCTTAAGCGATCTGAAAATGTGCCGCGGACCACTTAGCGATGTGGAAGTGGAACAACATTGCGGGTGATCTGGCAATGTGCCGATTAGTTCATTTTTACAAAATTAGGCTTGAGGTCATTGACCATATCAGATGATTCCGAGGGCAATATTTGGCCCGCGGGTCATGGGTTGATCATATATGATTCTGTAAATTGTTGTTGAGTTATCAATTATCTAATTAATTTTTTTTCCTTCTTTCTTTTAATTCCAGTGTGGCTGCCACAAGCGGTGGAGAATCATGTCAGTCGAGTAGCATAGCAAGTGACAGCGCCAGTGAGCCCAGTTCGCCGTCACGGCCTGTCACTCCACTGCCCATGCCTCCTGTGCCTGCTCACCTAACCGACCACTGCCCGTACGAGTGCCTGAGGGCGGACAGCGAAGACAGCGGACTCGGGCCCAGTCCGGCAAAGTCGTCCATGGGCCCGGCTTCGCCCCTGGAAGGCGGCTATGTCTCGCCCATACAATTCGTTCCTGAGGCCGAGGACGACGACGACGACGACGTGGACGATGTGATGAATCGCGTGGAGACGTTGCTCGATCTCACGAATCGTCGGCAGAACGGCAGCTACATCAAGGACGGCAGTACGGATAGCTCGTTCATCTTGCCTTACGCGGTCGCGAACATTCTGGGAACCACGGATAGATTCGACCCGAAGACCCTGAACGGCATCTGCCACCAGAGAGGGAGCAGCGACAGGAGACGGGACAGAAGCAGTAGTGTTAGTAGTGGTATCGGTAAGAGTAGCTTCCGGTTCTGTCTGTCCGGGGACAGCGACTCCCCGACGGACAGCGATCGGTCAGTCGACTGTGAACGATCGTCCACGGACATTCCTCAAGATTCGGGACAGGAGAGGAGGAATGTCCTGGATTTCCAGTTCCTCATGAATGCGAAGAGTGCTGTCGAGAAGTGTCCGCTATCGGATACGGCCAGTGAGTTGTCCGTTGAGTCTTCGGTCGCTGAAGAAGTCAGTAGTAGTTGCAGCAGCAGCAGCAATTCTGTTTCTAAAGAGCCGTCTCCGTCACCCTCGAGTATCGAACTAGATGCAGCGGCGGAACTGGATGAGGCTCTCTGTCCCGTTGCGGACAGCGGACCCCTGGCTGCACTGTCCTCTTCACAAACGGTAAGTTCCTCAGAAAACGATGTGGTACGCGACGAGGCCCGTCGTTCACCATCGTTGTCTTGTAGTTCTGAAACCAAAGCCGCGGACGACGAGACGGGAGACGGTTGTGCCACCATGCGGCCACCTTCCAGCCCAAAGTTATTGTTGGACAGCGAGTCGGCGGTGCAAGTGTCCACCGACCAGAAATCTGCGGGAAATATATTTTCGTCGGAGGATACGCTCTGCAAGCGCGACACGACGACGAGCAATTGTGTTGTGACGGATTACCACGTCGCGAGTCTGAAACCCGCGGGTGAGATCCGAGAGGATGTCGACGTCGTGATGGCGGACTTCGAAGACGTGAGTAGACATTCGTCCACCTGTGGTATAGTTGGTAGTGGTGGTGTTAGTGTCGCCGGTCTGTGCCACGATCTCGCCAGCGACTGCTGCACGTCGTCGTCCAGCTGCAGCCAGGTCGCGAACGACGCGCAGAGCGTAGCTGCCGACGACAACACCACCTGCAAATGGCTGAACTGCGACGCGGAGGACGCCAGCGATTCCAGCGGGGATCTGGTGGACCACCTGCGCAAGTGCCATGTTCAGTCGCAGTTCGGGGATCAGAACGGAGACGGGGAAGAGACATACGTCTGCTTATGGGTCGGATGCAAGGTAATGATAATCATAATAATAATGATAACAATAATAACAGCTCGTCCATCATTGTTTCTTTTCAACGTTGACCTGTTATTACCAGTCGTTCAACCCCCATTACACTCCCAGCAATCTGGAATAAATCGATCTCGCAATCGATTTTTGTGTTCTCTTAATGGTCGGTTTCAGTGTCCTTAAACGCGAATGAAAAAATAGGGAAGTCAGTCGTTGAAATCAGTCGATCATGTCGATGATGTTTTAGAACAAAGCATTTAACTTTGCTCATGTTGTTCGATTCTCACGTGCTCTGAGTGATTGAAACACGAAACTGACCCACGAAATTTGGTTGCGGTGTAGGTTCATGTCCCAAAGAACTCAAGGGGTTCGAACAAGGTGTCTGTACAATTAATTACGCAATTTCCCAAATGCCGATTTTCTATTCGCCATGGTGACTTAGCGCCTGGTGGGATTTGTCAAGCCCTGTTTTTAGAATGAGCATTATTCCAGAAAATCATGGAAAAATTAGGCCTTATCAGGAAGTTGACTTATCTTTGGCGCCAGCTTGTGTGTGTAAGAACTGACATTCGCGCTAGAATTTTCTATTCGGAATTGATTATTAAATTGGGAACTAATTAAGAGTTACGCAAGATTTGCAAAATCGGAGATTTTTTGCATATTCATCGGGGAAAGTCAGACAAAATTTTAAGTTCTGGAGAAAAATCAGAGAAATAGCGTCTTGATGAGGGAAATGAACACAAGCAGATTTTGCTGAGAACTCTGATTTAGATGTGCTGTGTCGTCTTTATCGTAATAGGTGTGTATCCGGAACATTTTCAAACGAATATATTCAGCAGAAGCCTTTTGTAGTCATTTGATGTTTTTAAAATCGAATCAAGGGTTAATCGAAGAAGGGTTCTTAACTTCTTCAGGAATGGTTATGAAGACAATACTTTGCATCGGCTTTTTCAACCTTTGATCTGCCGAAATCAAGGGAGGTCTGTTGGTAAGTGGGGAAACTCGAAAATTTTATTTTAATCGCAAAATAAAAGATATTCAATTCTAAGCAACTGATAATAAAAACTCCATTCTATTGACCTACTCTGAAGGGGGTATTGATATATCCCTCGCGCCAGGTCGCCCACAGCAAAGCCGCTTGTAAGTTGCTCTTAATGCAGCTTTGCCCACAGCGACTAGAAAATCGGTATTGGCACCGGAAATTTTCTGATGTGATTGCTGAATTTTACGCTGATCACTAAATTTTTTTATTTCATGAGTTATTTGTTTCATCAAGTCCAGGAAAGGTCTAGAAAACATCAGTCAGGACCGTTTTTCTCTTGAGGAAAAGCCAGGCGTAGGCTTGGCTTCAAAAAAATCGGCACCTAAATTGTCTTTCGATTTGTCAAGCCCTGAGTCCTGTCAGGGCTTGACAAATCACAGTTGGCCAGGTCACTATGGTGACTGAAAAATTTATGTTGGTGCCTAAAACTGTCTGTGTAAGTACTAGCTCAGGCAAAGGAAAATTGCAAAGTATCAAGGGAAAAAACTATCCAAAACAATCCCATTTTTTTTTCAGCCCCCCCCCCCCCCGGTTCAAGTTTTCCGTGACTTTTCTTAAGTATCCTCTTTCTTGGTATGAATATTATTACTGCCATATCACTACTTAACTGGACATGCACTTTTCATGAACAAAATTACTCTGGAGAATTTCTAATGAATTGGTACATGCAGGAAACGTGTCATGTTTGTGTATATATAACGTGGCAATAATGTACTTATGTTTTCAGAGTTATGCTTGTTCCATGTTATAATGAAACAGCCATGTCTTTAATGGTTTAAAATGAAAACGGCAAGTGCCTGAATTTTCATGTTATATAAATATCATGTTGAAGGTCTACCTGCTTACTGTCTGCGGGCTGCTGGGAGAGACTTTAAAAAATATTTAATGAAAACAATAATTTCAATTGAAATTTGATTTAAAAAAATATTAATGGAAACAATAATTTCATAGTTACTTTTGGCAAACAATTTCGCAGTTACTAAGGGAATTTCATGATTATCTATCATGAATTTCTATTAATTATTGGAAAAAATAATTCCAGAATAATTAGCATAAAAGTATTTCAAAAGAAAAAAAAAAGGTGAAAAAACCCACCAAAAATTACACAGTTTAAAACTGCATTTACTAGCTAACAGTTATGTTTTCTAATGGTTTATTGCATTGCCATAGATTATGGGGGGGGGGGGGGGTTATTGAAGAAAAGCCCTTGAAGAAACCCATGTCACAACCCATTTATCATAATAAAATGCAAAACGATTTTGTCCCCCCCCCCCAGAAAATTCTGTAATGAACCATCACTGATATAATAATTACATGATAATTACCATATATTACCAGATCTATTATATTCATGTATATGCTACAACCAGGGGATTGGGTTTTAGTGTTTGACATGACAAGCATCAAAAACTAGTTTAAACTGCCAAAAACTGGTTTAAATCATCAAAAACTGTTGAAAACTGAAAAGCAGAAGTGACAGGACTTGATACCCAAAGCATTTGTTTTGCACATTTAAAATCAAATACAGCTTCAATTGGAAAACCATTGCATTATAAATGCTAGTAAATATACCATATCATAGTGCAAAAGTAAGAATAACAAGTTTGACTAAGGATAAGTAACAGGAGTTTCTTAAGCATTATGTACAAGCTAGCATTGCCAAATTAAATGACATTTCAGTCCTACAATTTAGTATTTTGATCGCTAGATATATTTCATTGTTGTGCACAATAAGAGTATCTCTCTCTCTCTCAGTGATTATCTAGATAATTTAATAATAACAGAAATCAACATTACATATACGATGTAATAAACTTTTTTAAACACTTATCTGTTGTAAAAAGAGTACAGCAGATGGTTTATATCAATGCTCATATATAAGTAGTTGAAGAAATTTTGAAAGGTCAAGAACCCGCCATCTTGAATCAGAGAATGTCAAAAATCATTCCATAGTTTTCCCTTCAGTGTGTTTATGTTATGCTTTATTCAAATTGTATATTTTATAAGGAAAAAACTATATATATTGTCCAAAATAATTCTGTAGAGAGTAGAAAATTATTTTGCAATCATATTAAATATTTATTCTTTGTATAACATAGTCACTGTAAACGATACACGCAATCAATGTGTGTATTTCCAATGGGAATATTTATATTGCAAAGTAGGCTATAAATATTTGACGTTTTTTGACAAAGGTTTTTGACGAAAGGTTTTTGACGTGACAGTTTAAACCGTCAAAAACTGCCATGTGTCAAAAACCTGCCAACCCCCTGACTACAACATATACAGCTTGCTTTCCTCATGCTTCGATATCATAAACCCAAAACCTTTAAAAAAACCCAGTGGGTTGGGTTTTTTGTGAAAACGAACCCGGATACTTTTTGCCAATCTTGTTGGTAAATGAATAACTGAAAGAAATAATTTCAGAATTGATGAAAGAAATAATTAATATCTTCCCCCCCCCCCGAATCGGAATGAATTCATGAAAATTCATATTTAATGAAAGAAAAAAATTCAGAAGCGAGTAAATGAAAGTCTTCAATAATTTAGGATCTCCTCTTCAACGCAGAGGCAGTTAACATACCCGACACGATACTGGACATTAAGCCCTTATGAATCTTACAATTCTAGATATTGGTGTGTGAGTTGGTGGCTCACGGGCTTCACTGAAACACACACGAAACTTACATAACACGAACACGGAAATTCAAGTATTTGCCATCTTTACTTCAAAACATTTGAGACACATGTTTTGTCAAAAACAAAAAAAAAACAGAGCACGAAACAAGCACAACTCCTACAACAGAAATACGCGACGCGCGCGCACGCACACACACACACACACACCACGTTCCTACATGTAACTAACAATTAATTAGCAATTACGTTAAGAAATGTGTGTACAAGGTGCATGTACGCTTAAGATGAAAGAGTAAGGACTGTATGAGTCCGCAGGGCCGTAACTGGGGTGGGGGGGGGGGGGGTAGCAACTGCCCCGAGAGCGGAAATTTTAGGAGGGAACAAAGAACACCGTTACAAAATTATCGAATTTTAAAGTTGTTGGAGGGGGGGTAGAATAATGTTTGCCACGAGCGGCAAAAATCCTAGTTACGGGGAGTAACTACGAGGGTAACACATACCCTGTGAGTCCTTGTACAGTTTCCTCGCGCGATCTTCAAATGTCTTCTTCATGCATACGTCCAAGGGGTGACCCATCTCTAAAAAAGGCTTTCCGATCATTTAGCTCTAATTGCAGAGCGATCTATAGACGGTTTAAGAAACTAAAAGAAATGCAATGAATCCTGCTCTCGCGCATATAGGACCTAGGTTTTTGAAGCAGTGAAAATTGAATGAAAACCTCGTCCTATATAATGGTAAATGCGGTAGATATTATATATAGAATCATTTTTTTTTTCCTATCATCGTATTAGTCAAAAATAGCATTTTTTCCTCATTCACGGACTCGTTTCCAGAAATCGATCGATCGTGACGTTACCCCCCACCTCGCTGGTGTGCCCGCTTTACGACCTGTACATTGCTGCGGTTTTTTTTCTTCTTCTTTTAACGAGCCTTTTAATCCTCCCCATCCCCCGAAGCCAGTCAGGCTCGAATAATTTGTATTTTGTTTGACTTTTTTTTTTTTGTCCTCCCTTGTGTATTTTATATAATTTTTCTGTATTGCGCCGTCGTTTTTGTTTTTTTATAGGTATTCGAGAGGGCGTCCAGCTCGCGCAGTTGGCTGGAGCGTCACGTACTGCTTCACGGTGGCAATAAGCCCTTCCGGTGCATCGTGGACGGTTGCCGGCAGCGATTCGGAACGGAAGGTGCCCTCCAGAGGCACGTCAACTCCCACTTCCCGCAATCCAACCGAAACGGCAAGAACGGGCACCACGGTGACCACGCCGGTGGCAACGGGCCCAACGGCAGCAGTAGGCTACTCAAGAGGAAGAGGAACCACAGATTCCGGAGAAGGCCGCATTCCGGTAACGTATACCATAAATATATAGGAAAGCCTCTTCTTCTTCTCTGGGTATTTTCATGAAAAATTTTAGCTTTGCATCTAGCAAGGGAGAACTATCTGAATCTTTGAAGTATTATTGACATCCCATGTTTTAAGTTTGTATTCAATCCGTACGGAACGCTTAGTGGTTACGAGACTGTTCTACGGAACTGTAACATATACTATATGTAAAACATACAAAAACAACAAACACATGTATCTTAAATATTGATATTTTTATTGTATCAAAAAATTCTACAGTTTCCGAAATTGCGGGAAAAACAAAGTTGGAAACCCATGCTCTACACCAGTGTTTCTTAAAAGTTTCCTAAAACTGAAACATTTCAAGGGCCAAATGGATTTCATAGGACATTCATATTGTTTCAGGAACTACCAAGAACATGGACAGAATATTTCAAAGATTCCTTAGAACATTGATATTGCTTCAAGGGCTTCCTAGAACATTGATATTGCTTCAAGAGATCCCTAGAACACTGATATCACTCCGAGGCCTCCCTAGAACATGGATAACATAGAAACTCAAAGGTTTCCTAAAACCGAAACAATGTAAGAGTCAAAAGGGTTTCACATAGGACATGGATATCGTTTCATGGGCTTCTTTGAATATTTATAGAATTTCAAGAATTCCCTTGAAGACGGGTCTTGCTTCAAGGGCTCCTTAGAACATGCACATTGTTTCAAGAGCTCCTCAGAACATGCACATTGTTTCAAGAGCTCCTTAGAACATGCACATTGTTTCAAGAGCTCCTTAGAACATGCACATTGTTTCAAGAGCTCCTCAGAACATGCACATTGTTTCAAGAGCTCCTCAGAACACTGATATTGCTTTAAGGGCTTCCTAGAACAGTGTTTCTCAACCGCCGCCGTCCTGTGCCGGGCCGTGAGAAATTCGCTGTTTCATTTTTCTTCCTTTATTTCTCATTAGTCGTGTGTATGACCGGGTCTTCCACTCATAAAAATTGGAATCAACCAGGCCGTGGGATTCCCAAGGTTGAGAACCACTGCCCTAGAACATGGATAGAATCTCAAGGATTCCTCAGAACACGGATATTGTTTCAAGAGTTCTTAAACGGTTTTAAAGGGTTCTTAAACTTGCAAACGGTTGCAGATATTGTTGCGAGGCTCTCCATCTGTAGTGTTTCTCAACCGCCGAACTCTGGCATCAATGAAACCGGGCTGTGAGTGTTTCGCCGCGCGCGTTTCATTTTTACCGATTCATTAACCACTAGTTGTATGTATGACCGAGGCGTTCCACCTACAAAAAAGAAAAGAAAATATATATATCAACCGGACCACGGGGCTTCCTAAAAAGTTGAGGAATCACTGTTCTAGAACAGCGTTTCTCAACCATCAACCTATTGGTCTGCGACGATGGCATAGGTGGTCTGCAGGAAGACTTGATAATGTGATTCCAACTGAATTAAAAATTTATTCAATTTTTGTAATGGATATTAATAACACATGGGTTAAAATAAAAATTATACCTTCATACTTGTGGGTTCACCATACCTCATCAAGGAAAATGCGATAAATTGCGATCCTAAACACGGGATATCACTAATTGTAGGGGGGGGGGGGGAAATGCAGTTTACGATGAATTTGCTAATTACTGCGAAAATGGGCGAAGGGTGGGCAAATAAAGGTTAAACCTGAAAAATATATAAAATGAATATGTCTCTACGCATTTACAGTTATAATTATCATAATAAATTATGAATACGCTGTTTATTCATGATTTATCGTTAAAAATCGTGGGATAACATCGAAGTTTTAAGCATTGCATTAAAAATTCAAATAAGCATCATTGAAAAAACGGGACAAATGCTTAAAACAATTCGCAACAACTATAAATGCAGAAATGTCCCGTAATATGGGACACAAGAGGCCCATCTGATCGTTTCAAATACTTTACTGATCGTTGGGTTAAAAAATGTTGAGAAACTCTGCTCTAGAATATTATGATCATTTCAAGGTTTTCAACAAGGGGCAAAAAAAGTTGAAACATTGCTCTTGTGTTCACTTGATCTTCTTGTAACCTCTTTTTGTAGCCACCATTTGTTTACCTAGTATTAGTGACGTATTTGTGAGTGTTTGGGGGGGGGGAAGGCTTGGCTTAGCGGGCTTATAGTCCGGGGCGGTAAGTCTAGAGATGGCGGCATGTTTGAGGAATGAGTGACCCAAAAACATAATTGAATGGCAGAAGGGCGGCCAACTTTGTATAACCCTAATAACCCCCAACCCGCCTCTACCGAGACAATAAGGGACTAGATCAGTATGTGACTAAAAGAGTGACTTAGGGAGTTTGTAAACACGTGAGTGAGCAAAAGAAAGACTTAGAGCGTGAGCAAGCATGTGGATGTCCAAAAGAGTGACCTACACAGCGAGGGACCAGGCCAGTGAGTGAGCTAGAAGAACGTGTGCAAGCATGTGCATAACCAAGAGTTATCTAGAGCGCGTGCAAGCTTGTGGATGACCAAAAGAATGACCTGGAGTATGCGTGAACGTGTCAACAGAACGTGATCAAAAGAGTGACCAATAAAGCAAGGAATCTAATCAGTGAGAGACCGAGATGGTGACCTAGAGTGTGGGCAAGCATGGGAGTGACCGAAAGAGCGACTTGGGGTGGTATTCACCGACATGGTTTAAACTAGTCACAATTTTTGATAAGAGATCGACACGGATTGGTTAAATTCAGGTTTTTAACCAATCTATGTGGATCTCTTATCTAAAAATTGTGACAACAGTTTAAACCATGTCGGTGAATACGGCCCTTAGAGACACAGGTGTACTTGCAATCAACAGGATCAGAGCCTGTCGAATAGATCTTAAAGAGAATAACGTGCATCGGCGATACGAAACTTGGCATATGATAATAATCGAAGTTCATGCGTACATATGGGTGTGATTGATAAAACGAATTCAGACGCATTAAACAACATTCGCTAATGGAAACAGAAATTGATTTCGCTGTAGCTAATTACGATTGAGAGGATGCTAATTGGCTTGATGCACGCAACACTGGCACATGTAGTGGAGTTTCTTCTCCTCTTCCCCCCCCCCCCCTCATTATTTGCTCCGAGTGCTAATGCAGCGCCTTCATGCGGGCTAAAAGTGTGTTTATTTTATTCATATTCCGATTAATTTCTTAGTTTGTGTTCAGCTTTTAAAATTTTCGATGCAGTTTTAGAGTTCTCTGAAATTATCTTAACTCAAATTAGAGTATTCAGTTGGATAAGTCTCTCTCTATCAAAACATATGCCACTAGATTTTCGTGAAAACATATAGTGTTCTCTCAGCTAGTTTCATCCATGTCAAATTTTTCGTGTTTTGATGGCTACCGTTTTACATTTTCGTCCCGCTATATTTTAAATAATATTTTTCACTGGCTTGGCTAACAATCCCATCAATACCCCCTCCCTTCCTGATCGAGTTTATCAATAAAAAGTGGAAAAAAAAGTGTGGTGCCAAGGGCACTTCCTTGAGGGACTCTTTAGTTCATGGCAAAATTTACATTTTTATATCCACCGTGGTTTTTACCAAATGAGTTTTGCTTTACTGACCACCTTTGGGTATATCTCTTCAAAGGTCTGCTAAGAGATCGCTCTGTCTGCCCACGTGAAACCACTTACATACCTCCTAGTTCAATAAAACTGAAAGTGTCTTCTGCCGGATTCCTGGATGTGACTCGGACGATTGTGAGAAACGTGTTATGGGGAGGGGGCAATAGTTATAATTGGGAAATGAACGGGGTATTAGCGGGAGGACCTCGTGAGTAGGTGGAAATTTCGGGGAACACTCTGATCTGTAGTTTCTGGTGGGGGGGGGGGGGGTGAGATGAGGTAGAATCCCAAAGACGTACACAAGTAGAGTTCTCCAAAATCTTTTGTTCTACCACCTCTCTTCTACAGAATCTTGTCACAATTTGAAACATTGATGGCAACAACACCAACTTTACGCACTACCCTAAATACGCAGGTAGACTGTTAGGCTCGCGCGCGCACACTTCCAGTTTCAGCACAACTCCCTTTTCTTTGCAGTAGGGGGGGGGGGGAATAAAACGGTTATTTTTTAAACTGCTGAATAGCTATAGGAGTCATAATTGGTTTAGACTTTGGAAGGAAGAAAGTTTTTTAGTTCTCAGTTTCCCCTTGCAAACCAAACTTAAGCCAACTCATGGAATCCTATATTGCAGCGGTTGTCAACCTTTTTTGACTCGCGGAGCCCCGTAGGCCAATTTTTTAATTATTAAATCAAAGTTACTGATTTATTTTTACTATTTAAAAATATTTATAATTATTTCTTTAAATTTTATTGTTTTTTACCCCCCTTGAGCAGCCACGGAGCCCCTGGAGAGTGCACGAAGAGCCCCAAGGGCTCCGCGGAGCACCGGTTGAGAACCGCTGCTATATTCGATCCATAGCTTCTATCGCCTTCCAGGAGGCGATATTGCCCACTTTGGTTTTGGTAGGTTGTCCAAGTTGTTTAAAGGTTTGACAAAGCGAAAAAAATAATTAGGTGCCAGTAAAATTTCTCAGGTCCCAAGAAAAATGATTTTTTGCCCCCCCCCCCCCAATGCCGATTTCTTAGTCGTCACATCAACTTGACGCCTGGGATTTGTCAAGGGTTTGCCTGGACTTGACAAAATGTAAAAAAATCTAGGCGCCAGAAATGTTTTTTAAGAGCACAACATTTTTTTTTTTCTATGAGACCCTTCCATGTTGATATATTTCCAAAAATTTTGTCCAGTTCAGTAACAACTCGTAGAAAATTTTTGGCGCTGATTCTAGATTTTTTTATTCGCCATGGTGGCCTGGGTCATTTGTTAAGCCATGTTATCATATCATATTTCATGGAACCCCCAGCGATGCCTTCGGGTGGGGGTGGGGGGGGGTAGAAAATATGATATCATAATTTTCATATTTTATATCTAAAAGAAAAAGGAATCAAATCATTTTTTTGGCTAGTGTCAACCAAAGATTTCAAAGGAGGGTGCTGGGGGGTCACTTAATTAATTTGTAAACGTGCTGCGGGCCACTTAAATGCTCTGGAACTGAGCCGTAAGCCGCTTAAGTGTTCTTGTACTGTGTGGCGCTTCACTTTCGCGGTCCTAAATGTACCGCGAGTCACTTTAGTGATCTGGGGCAATCAAGTGATGTGGAACTGCACCAGCGGGTCACTCAACAGATCTGGAAATGTGCCGCTTAGTTCATTTTCACAAAATTCGGTTTGAGGTCGAGGACCAGATCAGATTATTCTAAGGACCACATTTGGTCCTCGGTCCATGAGTTAAGCATGTATTGTGTTCTATGGCCTACCTGTTTTTTTCTTCTCGCTTAAATGGTCGCGCAATGCTCGAGTCGTAAACCTGCTGTGTGTGTGTGTGTGTGTGATCTTGCACTATTTGCCATTTCTATATAGTAATACGTGTAGTGTTATTCATTATTATATCCTGTAATTTGCAGTTTTGCGTCATTATGGGACGTGCTCAAAATTTTTTCATCATCCATGCATTTCGCGTTTTTTTTTGTTTTTTTTTGGAGTGTTCTTCTTGTAAACGGAATGAAAAGAAATAAAATAATTCGAGAGAGTAGATTCGAGAACGCCCATCTGATAGATCTCGGAGGTCAGTCCATATCGTATTCATAAGACTTATATATTCCGAATTCCATCACGACTTCCGTAAACAACTCTGCGAGTAATTGAGATTTTTTTTTTTGCAATTGAAATGAAAATATTCGTGGAAATGTTATGCAAAAAGACGCTTTTCTTCCCGAGATCTGCAGACACTTGTGTGAAAAATGTTGAGATAAGCATCAATACCGACATTCGTCATGAAGATAGAAGAGGGGGAAGGTGGGTCCTGTTCGGAATACGTAAAAACAGGGATTCGTAACCTATTGGTTGCGACCCAGGAGCTTCCGAGATGGATCGTTCAAATCCATTAACCGCCAGGTACACTTGAACCAATACATATACCCAGAACCAATACCCAAGTCACAACCGGATTCGCAGGAGATGGGTCTTACAAAATCATCCTAGAGCCAGGGATTCTTGAGGTTATGGGTCACGATCCAAACTCGATTCGCAGGAGCTTCCTTTCTAGATGAGTCGTACAAATCCACCAACAGTCCTGTTAGAAATGTTCTTATTGCGTCACTGGTTTTACTAATTTTGAAAAACACTCCCATGGGTCGCGGCTGAAAAAAAAAGGGGGCTCTGATAAGAGCCCCTGCTATATTGCATGAAAATAGAATAGTGTCATAGATGAAATCAATTTCATCAGATTTACATATTTTGAATTCCATCACGACTTCCGTAAACAACTCCGCTGCAGGTAATTGAGAATATATTTTTTTTTTACCCCAATTGAAATGAAAATATTCATGGCATTGATATCCATTAAGAGATGCATTCCTTCCCGAGGTCTAGAGGGGACTTATCAGAAAAATGTTGAGATAAACATCACTACAGACATTCTTCTTGGAAGATAAAAGGTAGGTCCCTGTTTGCAATACGCAGTAAGTTAATCTTTCTTTGGTGAAGAAGTGCCAGTGAATGAAAAGTCTCCGCTTTTCAATTTCTGAATAGATCTCTACCTTTCTCTCTCGTCTGTGTCTATCTACTAAATTAACGCCGTATAAAGAAAGAGGATCGTTGGTTGAATTAGAAAACGTGAATAGGAGAGACCCCGATGAATATATCACGCTTCTGCAGACGTTTTCGCCATATTGAATTTTGAAGCCGGATTTCAATCACTTTAATCCACCCTTCCCTTTAATTGAAAATATCGCCGGTTCGAAAAATAAATACGTACTCGCAATAGAGAGTATCGCGATCTTAATTTTTGCCAATTTTTAGTATATGTATTTGAAATTAGTTTCACTGCTAGCACTTGATGTGTTTGATCCGCTTCGTGTGTGTGTGTAATACACCGCTTAACGTAGATTAATCTACTTATTTATTCCTATCTCAACAAGCAAGGATTGCAAAATTACAGAGATGGACAAGAGAAAAGAAATACAAAAGGTGAATACAACGAATCACAGAAAACAAAAACGAGTGGAACAATGATTAAAAATACGATACTGAGAAATACATACGGAAAAACATAACATGAACATTCAATACTCACATATAACTTTTAATTCTGTTATAGTTGAATTGAACGTATCAGGTTTCACAGAAAAATAAAGTTGAAGGAGATCGCAGTCATCATTTATATTATTGACAATTTCTTCTTCGGCATTCTAATGATTGAAAATTTAAAAAAAAAAACCATCGCAGTTCACAGTTGTACTTACGTCATTAATGTAGACGTGGAATTGAATTGCCTGTGAAACACGTAACGTAGAAAATCTGTTCTGGACTCTTTCTAGAATCAGTGACTCTAGATTGTTGTGAGGACTCCATATAATAGTGCAATACTCCAGTTTCCTGTCACCTATCCGATAAAAAAGCACAACTGTTATAATTCTTCGATTGAAATTCGTGGCCGTGTTTGATTAATGTGTGGTATAAGAACAAACAATATGGTATTTATAAATATTTTATGAGCTATAGTATTAGTTCAGTTTTGTTCGCCTCGAAAAGTCCAAGTCGTCCTCGCGTTTTGCACTACTGCTTGTTAAATCGGGAGAGGGTCTTGACGAGTTATTGCTACTCGTTGGAACCTCCCTATCACCAATTAGAATTTCCAAGTCCTCCTTGGCTTTCCATGATTGTTATCAAAGAAAGATGTGAACCAAAAATTTAAACTGTTTAGGATTTATAGAGTCCGGTTATTAGGTTATTTTGCGAGTTTAACAGATATTATTTTACATTGAACCTTCAGAGAGGTTACCCCTTAATTAAAGGTAATTTATTGACAGTGAAAAAAAAAAACCTGTACCAGAAACAATTGACCCTATTGAGAGGTAGCATCCAGAGCAGTTGTTTATGAATGCAAAGCGAATAAATAGGGGATAGGTGGCGTGAATATATTCTCGCATATTTGAGAGCAATTGCTAAGTACGAGGAAACATACTCGTACTTTAGATACGTGAATGTATTACAAGCTCATAGTATGCGAGTCACTTTCAACGCCGTATTTGATCCCTCTCCCATTCGGAGTTCATGTCGAGGATACAACATGATTATAATTTAGCTCACACACACATCACCTTCGAATATTTTGATCATTATATCCTTTCCATGTTATATAAATCTCAAGATACCATTAAAAAAAAAAATCACATTTTTTTCTCTTACATGTTGATTAATGAATCCTGGGCCCTTCCTCTTTCATCGGGCCCCCGGGGGTACATAACTAAGTTCACGGACCTTCTACGGAAAATTGCCGTGTGTAGTAGTGTCTTATACACTCCCATGTTTAAAAAAAAGGTGTTCATTCAAACTTGGGCGTGAATATTTTCCAACCTAGTCCCAGACCCGCCCTCTCGTATTACTTCGATCGATAAAATCGCCAATGAAAAAAAAATTTGTTTTTTTTCTTGAAGCCAATTGGCGGTCAATATATATTGTTATTGTTTTTCTTTTCCTCACCACCACACACCACTTCGATTTACACTGATCTGACCGCTGAGACCGTGACAATGACCTACACAATTGTTTCTTGTTTTTTTTTTTAAATCAACACAGTAGAAAAAAGACGATCTTGTTTTCTGTGGCTTTCCCTTTCTTTTGTCTTTTTTTTTTTGTTTTTATCGCCAAGAGGGAAGACCTGTTTCGCGGTTTTTTTTTTCTATTCTGTTTAGGACGTTTCCCTTTCTCTGTTGATGGCGACGCGCGACCCACCAATCCACTAGCCTCCATTGAAGGGAACACTCCGTTGTGTATGTGCCGGTTTGGCGACTTTGGTGTGCTTAGAGAGGGGGGGGATGAAGGGTTGGTGGTGGGATGACACGTCCCTGCGGGACAGCTGGTTATCTGTCTTGCTCTGGCTTCTTTTTTCTATTCCTGTCTGAATTTTTCTTATTACGTCTTTGTGTGCGTGTGTGTGTCTGGGAGAGTTCCTTTCTCTCTCGTCCTTTTCCGTTTAACCTTCTTCTCTGGCGGGGTTGCTGATTGGCGGAGTTATCTTCCCGTTGGCTGTTTTTTTTTTTTTTTTTTTTTTTTTTTTTTTAAATTCCGTGATCCGATTTTCTTTTTTGGAAATTGTACAGTGAATGCTGGAGGCGATTTAAGGTTTGTAGGAGATGATGAGGCTGCGACAAAAGAAGGTGAGCAATATCTGTTTTGCTTTGTTGTCCTGAAGTGACAACGGTTTTGCAACAATGGTCTCGGAAATGATAGTTTCACTGATTCTATAAAAATGCCTCATGCCGCATATTCTTTAACAGCGCCTCCCACAAAGAATAGAATAATTGGATGATGCTGTAATTACGTCTTCAAGTTCTAAAATTGTGCTCTTAGAAGAATTCTGAAACCATGCTTTTCTCAACAGTGATACTGCAACAATTCTTTTCACTACAGCAACTCTACAATTATATTTATAACAGTAATTGTAAAATTATATTTGTAACAGTAATTCTACGACTATGCTTTTCTGAAAAGTAATTTTGCAACACTCCTATTTTACTATGGTAATTGTACAAGAATTCTTTTCATCACATCAATTTTACAACAATGCTCTTCCCAACAGTAATTCTACAACAATGCTTTTCATAATAGTAGTTCTACAACAATGTTTTCACAACAGTAATTCCACTACAATGCTTTTCACAACAGTAATTCCACTACAATGCTTTTCACAATAGTAATGCTATAACAATCGTTTGACAACAATTCTACCACAATGCTTTTCACAAAACAGTAATTCTACAACAATGCTTTTCATGAAACAGTAATTCTACAACAATGCTTTTCACAAAACAGTAATTCTACAACAATGCTTTTCACAAAACAGTAATTCTACAACAATTCTATTCACAACAGTAATTCTACAACAATTCTATTCACAACAGTAATTCTGTGGCAATACTTTTCTATTCATACAACAATGTTTCTTCCATAAAGGGTTTTGAAACTGCTCTCTCTTAGGAATAACAATCAATGTTTTAAAATAGTGTATGATCTGGCAAAGAATGGTTATTTCTCAACACTGCTGGGTTTTTCTTTAAATAACTGCTCTGGATCAGCATTTCTTAACCGTTATCCATTTCTCTCCACCACTTGTGACCCATGGACAGTGATGGTAACTTGTGGGAAATTTCCCATATTCGTGGGAAAAATTGGTCTACATGGAAAATTTCTTGGCGTTTGTGGGAAATTTTGAGAGTTCATCAAACAAAAGAATTTTCGTTGAAAAAAAATATAAATGCAAAACAATGCTTTTCTAGTGTAAAATACTTGACTGCATAATTCCACCGATAGATGGCAGGACAATTTTCGGAATGTGTGGGAAAAATTTAGTCAAAAGGGAAATTTTGTTTGACAAGGTTACTATCACTCACTGCCCGTGGACCAGACTTCAAATATTAATTAGGCGACAAGTGATTTATTTGTATGTAACTAATATTAGTGATGCACTACAGTCTGGATGACCCAAGGTGAAAAATGACTTTCGGGGATTATGGAGGGGGGTGGTGGCCTTTATATATACTTACATGAAGATATGGGCTTGTAAAACTGAAATTAACATTGAACTGGAACTTATTATTATTATCTTTTTTTTTTTGGACTTAAATATTCATATTTGGTCTTACCCGTTTGTTCTAAATTTAACGGCTTAATTCATCACAGATTAGGGCTGCCAAGACTTATGGCTTCTTCATAAGGAAGGCTAGTAGGGTCTTCAACCCTGGATCGTAATATAAATTATTTTATTGTTGTTATTTTACACTATAAATTTGCTATAGAAAGCAGTACAGTGGAAAATTCTGACTTGTGGGTCAGCGAAAATATCTAAATCTAACATAAGGAGTCAAAAGACGACCTTCAAACTGAAATCCTGGGCTAGGCGGGAAATATCTATCTGCCAGCTTCATTTCTGTTCTTGAAAATCATGGTGCCAGATCACATTACCAGAAATCCCCCCCCCCCCCCCATCGGGCCTTGCCCAGATTTGTTCATGTGTTGAGACAGCGCTAGTGCCCATTGGAATGTCCAACGCTAGTTGGACATTCCAATTGTTTTTAGTGTTCAGAAGGCTGGAGAAAAGTTTCTCTAAGCCAGTGGTTCCAGACTTTCTAATAACAAATTTTTACTGCGATTAGATTGAGTACATAGATTCTATAGAATGGGCAAATAATATGTGTACTGTAGGGCAGGGCCGGAACTATAGAAGGGCAGAATTTAGGGGGGGGGGGGGAGTAATTTTTTTAAAATTAAAACAAACAGCAAATTATAAAATACAAATACAAAAAATGGAAAAAATATACAAATACATGTACAAACATAAATTACACAAAGATAACGACACAAAATACACACATATATTACCAACATGCAGTAGCCCCATGGGTCGGTAAAGTCCTTCCAGCAGGCCTACATATGGTAATTTTTAAACTTTAGATGGAAACAGAGAAAACCATCCTAATAATGTAAATATTGTTGAATTTTAAAGTTCTGGGGTGGGGGGTGCCAAAAATCTTAGTTACGGCCCTGCTGTGCGAGGAAAAAGAAATGTGAGATTCAATGTCGTCGCGGTGCTCCCATTTGCAGTTAGTTCTGGGCAATAGCATTTTTACAGCAGTGTTACGGGCAATTCTCACAAAGATTAAAAATCGGACTGGGAATTTATTGAAATTTTTAACTGGTTAATTTAAAAAGTTTAATCGATTAATCGAATTTTAATCAAATATTTTTCGTAACTGTATTAATTGATACACTTTATTCATTTCTCTCTCACGCTCCTATTCGCCACGTGTAAATAAATATAGGAATAAATTAAGACAAGCGGTTCCCAAGTGCGTGGACCTCCCTCCCCGTAAGTCACGGGTGTCTGCACATTGAACCCCCAATTATAGCAGCAGAAACTATATTCATCGACAGATAGAGTGTTCTCGAACGATGAAAAACACTCTACCCAGTTATGATGGAAATACCTTTTTAGCACAATATGGAAAGCTAAAGTCCAACGATGTTCGCTAAAAATACAAAATGATCGATTCTTCAACTTCGCTTGAAGACATGCAAATATCTTAACCACCTTTTCTTTCTGCTTGATTGTATTCGGAGTTGAAATGTTTCCCCAACTTCATCTCTTCTGAGTGCAATTTAGCGTTAACCAACAGAACTCGTAAAGCATTGCGAAATTCTAAATTGTCCTTGTTACGAGCTGATACTCAGGACTGCCGTGGTAGGATTGCTGATCTCAAACGTGAACGGTTTCAACGTCACTTGTATTTTCAGCGAACATTGATGGACTTTCTACATTCTGTCCAGTATAGGGTTACCAACCATCCTCCTTTAGGAGGATATGTCCTCTTTTTTTTAACATTGATGGACTTCTATCTTTCTACATTCTATCCAGTATAGGGTTACCAACCGTCCTCTTTTTTTTTTTTTTTTTGTCATTTCAAGCGTCCTCCTACGTTTCGAAAAATTCGCCTTTTTGTCCTCCTTTTCAGGTTTCCGAAATTATTTTTCATTTTTCTGGGGAAATTTTCCCCCCACTTTGAAACACATATTTATTCATTGATATCCTTCCCTCCCACACGCATTCACCAATAGCCGTCGAAATTCCCAGAATTTTTTCTGTTTCTGTTTTTTTTTATAGCGGTTCTGTTGTAGAGAAACCAGAATCAGATTGCTGTGGCCGGTTTTATTGGTCGGAATAGTGGCTCCATCTATTGGGGAAAGTAGGATAAACGACGTCACTAAGGATGCATGCGCAGGGGTCCTCTTTCCTCAGCCTTCGGATCTGGTAACCCTAATCCAGTACTACTGTAGTAGAAGACATGATGCGACGCAATACCATCTATGGGACTGCAAAAATACAGGAAGATCTAAAACAACGTTTCATACTCCTATCGAGAGCGGTTTTTGTCAAATTATAACAATATTACTACTGCAGTCTACTATCGTTGCAACACTGCTTTTGCACGTTAAATTAATTAAATTACCTTTCTTGTTTTAATAATTTGTTTTTCTTAACTTAGAATTTTTTTTTAAATTCTGCAATTGAGCCGTGGAGCCCCCAGTAAATAGGTCTCGGACCTCTGGGGGTCCAGGCACTACCATTCGGGAATCGCTGCACTAAGAAATTGAGGCTGCACACTCGAACAAATTTAAAACATGCTGAACATATTTTACCAAAACCTGGAACATCTTGGAACCTCTGCTGGATCTTGTCGTTTTTATTTTTCAATCGTGTCAGGACGGATGAGTCTTCTATAATGTACTTCCGCTGGTTTTTTTTTTTCCTTTTATCTTCTTCTCATGTTAACACTACTAGCTGAAGATTGTGGTGCATTTTATCTCGAAATGTGTGGGGAATTAACCAGGCAGAAATTTTTCGAACCAGAACCCGGAGAATAGACAAAAATGAATTTTTCTCTCCACAGACACACACATACATACGCTCTCGTCTTTCCCTTCACACGTTGCCTCCATGAGGCCAAAATTTGTAAGCCCGCTGATGATGACCCGGGAGTAAAGTTTGATTCTGTTCTTGTCGGTTTTTGTTTTTAAAATCATTTATTTTAGGTTAGTTACCGATTTCGAAACTACTATAGATGATACTGTTGCTTGCTTTCCTAGAAACTCCTCCTAAATGGCACTCGTGAGAAGCTAATGCTTCCAAGAATACTGAAAACTACTGTTCATAAGTGGAGGCGATAAATTTGGATCTTGTTTTCTAAAATATTCATTGAACTCAAATTTGATGATTCAATGATTTGAAACTGAAATCAACAATTTTCATTGACTTGTATTTCACCGTGACGAAAAATTTGATCAAAATATTGATTCGAATATTTTCAAACATGGCCCATTATCTAAAATGTTACATATAGGCATAATTTAAGACATTAAATCGGTTTCGTTAAATAAATCAAGTTAAATCACTAACTGCTTACGCAAATTTTAATTGAACTTTAATCGAATTGATCGAGTCGATTAATTAAAAAATTTTAACTGCATTTAATAACTGATCGGACCAGCCCTAATTAAAAACAATTATTATTTAATTTTTTACGTTGTTGTGTCTCAAATAATTTACGGTTGCTTCTAAAAACCTCTGTTACGGTGATTAAGAAGTACGGAGACGTTCATCGAAAAATCATGTCTGTTTGTTATACAAATCTGGTTACAGTAACGGCTACACAACATGATATAGGAAAAAAAAAAGCATTTAACACATGTCTCTCCAAAGGAAAAGCATACATTTTCATGCACCCGTTTGTCCTTCACCCTAAGATCAGCAGCTTTCTTCTCGATTTCCCCTCCCTTACCAGTCACTTCTCCACACATACTTTTCTAATAATGTTTTCCAGTCCATGGGATATACAGATCTAGGTGCTGCTGCATACAATTTCAATATAACCCATCTCCCCTCTCCCGTGTCCTTTCACCGATTCACCTATGTCGTATACACAACATTCTTTTTTCTGTCTCTCTCTCTCTCTCTCTCTTTTTTGTATTATATGGTACGTTTCGGTTACGTATCCATCCGACATCCTCAGAGGACAATGACGCAGCTGATGCCACTTCTTCTTCATCCCCTCCGAAATCATCATCTATACCGGAAAGAGGGTCAATGGCGGAGACAGAGAGGATAGGCTTTTTTGGATGGGGGACGTGAGAACATAATACTATACAGAAAGAAAATTGTATGGAAGTAATATTCAGCGGAAGTGCACAAGGAGAAGGTTACTCACTTAGGCCGACGTTGATTGTAGGGAGGGGAGGGCCTAGGTGCTTCTTGTCCTCACGCCGGCATCACCTGTATGTATATTCCTCCTCCTCCTACTAATACTCGACATCATCATCGTTGTTGTTGTTGTCGTGAGGTAAATAGGCATCGCGTGCATATGCTAAATTTTTCTAAGAAAAGCCTATTGGTAATGCAGTCATGCCCTCTCTATATATTTTTTTCTCTTTTTTCTTTTTTTTTTTTTGTAAAGTCTGTGCTGCTTTGGAATCGGTCAATTTCCGGTCATATAATACCCTTTTGTTATGTGAGAACACTGGTAGAACCGCTTTCCCTTGTCTATTCCGATCTATGTGTTGTATAGTTAGTTATGGGGCTCTAATCATCTTTATATACATCTTCTTGGAGCACGTACTCAGTGGTATATATAGTGGCGTATTCATTCAAGTGAGGATAAGGGTTAGGCTTCAACCCTATTAATATTTATTCTAGAGGACTTTTACCGCTATTTGATGATTTTCAAATAGGAACGGGACTTTGAATTGTAGGAGAAAGGTTCACGTAGGAATAATTTGTTGCGGTATTATCTACGTAGTTTCGACCTGTTGCTCATTGAAACACCTCCGAAAGTGCTGGTATTTGGCTCTTAAATTGAATCATCACGCTCAGATTGCATTTAATAATTCAAATTAGGTTTGTTTGGCTATGAGAACTTGTCATATGGGTGCTCTTCTTCTGATATTTTGGGCTGTACTGAAAGTTTTCCGTGAAGCGATGGTCCATACCTATCATCAGAAGAAGAGAGCACTCACATGTGATTCACATTCCCTTTCCCTGAAATTTTAACCTGGTGTTTACTACTTCTTAGATTGCTGACAAGTTGAGTTTCTTATTCTCATCGAAAATTTTGAGCTTGGCCACTTAGGACAAACTGTGTGAACCCCTTAAACAAACTGCACCCCTTAGAGAAAGCTCTTGAATACAAACTAAACCCCTTGAACTGCCTTTAAGGACAGTGGCGTGGAGGGGGGGGGGGTGCTCAAACATCCTCAGTTTTTTCTAGTATGTGATTGAGCACTCCCCAAAATTAATGCAGAAATCAAAATCTCCTGCATAACATCCAAGCCGAGCACCTACAGGTTTAAAACTTTTCCGACGCTATACTACATTAGTGATAGGCACTTGCCTTCACTTCTTCGGTGCTCATTGAAGTATTTGAGAGTACTGTACTGTCTATAGATTCATGTGCTCGCGAGATGATCATAAGTTTCTCACGGGTGTTCCGCATGCATCAATGAAAGTAACTATGTTGAAGAATTGCTCATGTTTTTTCCCCCCCCGTTTTTTTCGGGGGGGGGGGGTTCCACGGAACGGTTTCGTAGCCACCTACCGCGCGAACGGTTACGACATGGATAAGTTGCATGTAATTCCTAGATCATATACGTAACCTCAAGGATTGCCCAGTAACGTGAATATTATTTCTAGTGCTTCCTAAAACATGAAATTATTCCAGGGATTCTTTACAATACGGAGATTGTTCCAAGCTACTTTGCTCCATGGGGGAAGAAGGGGGGGGGGGGTCCATGATGGGTCATTTAGAGAGGTACGCGTAAAATAATCAGTGATGGCGGAAATACCCTGTAAAGTAATAAAAAAGTGCAGTGCATATCTGTCATGGACTAATTTGTAGAAAGGAGAAGAAAAAACACATATCTTTCGCACGTTTGTACGGGTACGAACGCTTCTTAACGCATTTTTTTGAGTTGTGAAAGCCTCTTACGCATATCTGGGAGCAGGTAAGCCTCTCGAGCATTTCAAAAGCTACACAAGCATCCTATGCATTTCTAGGCGCATATTAGTTTCCCACGCATTCCAAGACGTACATACGCGTTCTTAGTATTTGTAGGGAGGTGCACACGCTCTTCTAGAGGATCACGCAAGTCTTCCAAGCATTTGTAGGACTATCAGAGGAGTACGCCAGCTTTCTACGCTTTTCCAGAGCAGTACACGTGTTCTATGCATTTGTAAGGGTACGCAAGCTTTTCCAGAGGATCACGCAAACTCCTCTAGCAGTTTTAGGATACGCACGCTTTTCTAGAGTATCACGTATGGCTTCTTAACATTTGTAGAGGTACGCACGCTTTCCGAGCAGCACTAAACTACCTCAGCATTTGAGGGGGACGCACACGCTTTCCCAAAGGATCACGCAAGCTTTTTAAGCATTTTTGTAAAAAGTCTAAACATTTGTAGAGGTACATACTTTTTCCCCAGAGGAGCACGCAAGCGTTCTAATCCTTTGTAGGGGTCGCGCACGCTTTTCCAAAAGAGTATTTATTTATTATTTGTACAATATTGTAGCCCTGAGGCCTATACGATGGGCGCCCTGAGAGAATGCGATTGAATGAGACAGATATTGTTTGATATTGTGCAAAAAAAGCTAGAGATATAGTGGGGGAGTTGACAATATAGAGCTTGGGAATTTGTTCCATTCATCAATGGTATGAGGAAAGAAGCTGTATTTAAAACAGTCAGTAGAAGCATAAATTGGTTTTATTTTAAGAGAATGGTTGAGTCGTCAGGAGATGTAGGATGGTTTGGCAAGAATACCAGAAGTATCTATGTCAAGATGACCATGATAGATCTCTCTTATAAATCAGGGTTAGTCGAGAAATAAGACGAACGGGGGTGGAAGGAAGATTAAGTTTGGACACGGAGACAAAAGATGATCAGCAGTCGTGAATGAAACGGGTGGAATTATTTTGGATTGATTGGAGTTTGTTTATATTGGTAGAGGTGTAGAGGTCCCAGATTTCAGCGGCGTAGGAGGGAACGGGAGAGATGTAAGTTTGGTGGCAGAGCAGTCTGATATCCCGAACGGAATGTTATGAGGTTGCGGCGGAGGAAGAAAAGAGACATTTCTCTTGAAGACGTAATCAACATGTTTGTTCCAACGTAGGCCAGCTGAGATCATGACGCCGAGGTTATTCAATTTCAGAAACTTGGGATATAGTTAAGTTATCGATTGAGTAAAAGTATTCAAGAGGAAGTAATTTTCGGGTGACTATCATGAAAACTGTTTTTGAAATATTGATAGGCATCTGCTATAGTGAACACAAGTCAGAGATGGAAGCCAGATTATTTTGTTGAAGTTCTTGATCAGGCTGTTGGTGAATGATGATGCGGTAAATAACGCAGTCATCTGCAAAGAATCTAGTGGTGCAGTTGAGGGATTTGGAGAGGTCTTTAATGTAAATCAAGAATAATAACGGGAGGAGGAGGACCGATCCCTGAGTACGTACGCAAACCTCTCAAATGCAAGAAATGTTGGGAACTGCACTGTTCTAAATCATTGTATTAGAATACATTGATCTCCAGGAGATCTTAGCCTGTACATCTGGATCAGGATCTGATCTCATTAAAGACTAGTTCATGATCATCTCGATGCTTGGATCATGAACGTTTGGTTATAACCCCATACATCATTAGTATCCTCAGAAACTTCTATATTTCAAGCTTTTTTTTACTCGTGATGACGTATTATTTTGCCAGAAGCTATATATGAGTAACTCATGTTAATCTTCCAGCCCATACAAAAAGAAAAAAAAATCTAGGAACCCCAAAGGACGTAAGAAAGAGATGGTTATAGGAGGGGGGCACTTGCCAGAAAACGAGTTAAGGAATAGGGCATGCAGAGAGATTGGGGGGGGGGTGGATAAGGAGTAAACCCTGTACTTAAGGACCCTTAAAAAAAGATCTTCCTAAATTGGAGAAGACAGACCATTAAATAAAGACCAGGAACGTCTTTTTTTTTTTTTAAAGAACGGTTGGCGCCGAATGCTCTTAATCTGTGGACCCTTCTCTCTCTTACTTTTTCAGTCTCCTGTCCTCTTTGGTGTAATAATAAAAGCTGAGCCCCAATAGGTCGGTCGTAGAGACTCGACTGCTCGGCTATTAAGTCCTGTGGTTTGAAGTTTAAGCAGGGAGGGAGCGAAATGGACCTGGGCATTTCTCTGAAATTTCCTTTGTCTGAATGGTGTCATCTGAGAACATTCACTATTTTCAATAGTAATGATATCTTATTCTGTAATTTCACGTGTTGACGTAACATTGTGGTTGTGCGGTGATGATGCCATTATGCATTGTAGGATCAGTGGAGGCCATTGACGTTTTTCATTGGGTCCCCGGAGAGCCCCCCCCCCTTCCGGTCAAGATTTTTCATCGTCCATTTCTAGAAATTATAGTGTAAAAAAATGTGTACTTTCCTTGGCCTTGAGAGTTCGGCTAAAGCGGGAAGGAGAGGTGGGGGGGGGGGAGAGGATTGATCTTAGGGCTATTCTGATATGGTGCTGTAATGTTGAGGTAACGTGCCTCGTTGCGTGCATCATTGTCATACGACTAGGTGAATAGCAGACATAAAGCAGACGGGGACCCTGAAGTCTAAAGTAAGCGATATCACTCTTTGGACAGCAATGAAACGGGGGGGGGGGAGGCTGTAGAAGCAACACATGCAAATAGAGTATAGCAGTAGTTCCCATCTTCACAATTCTGGAACCCCATTTAGAATCAATTTTCATGGTGGAACGCTCTTAGACTTTTTATTTATTTATTAAGTTTTCTGAGTTGACTATTTTTCTTGAGCGGCCGTGGAACCCCTGGGAAGTTCACACGAAGTGCCAAGGGCTCCGCAGGGAATAGGCTGGGAATCACGGCAATATGGAATCCTTTAGGTCGGCTTAGTGACACCCCTTAGAATTCCATGAGTCCCTACAAATGCTTAGAAGTGTAAGGGTATAAGGGTGCTCACCTATTCAAATGCATAGGAAACTTACGTAACCCTAGAAAGTTATAGAAGGCTTGCGTGTCCCTAGAAATTACAAATGCGTATTTCCTTTGGAAAACTATACGCGATCCCGCAGCAAATGCTTAGAAGTCGAGCTCACCTCGTCTTGGAATGCTTAGTAAACTTACGTACGTCTAGTTGCACATAGAAGGCCTAGGAATTATCGGGAAGCATGCCTTCTGCTCGTAGATATGCATAGGAGGATTTCATACCGTTAAAAATGTACACAAGGCTTGGTTGGGTACCCGTAGGAATGATATATTTCTTTCTATACTATAATACGTCGAATATTTTTCACGTACCCATAAATCACCCGTTATGGACCGCCCTCCCCCCGCTGGCATCTTTTGAGGCAGACGCCAAATGCCCCACCCCCTCCTATAGTAAATTTACAGAGTTAAAAAATGATGAGAATCGTTCGGGTTCAGAACCCTGTCAACTCTACCCTTGTGATTCTTTTTCTTTTGTGAGTGGAAGGCCGGGCTTTACTAACGAGTAATGAGAAATAAATGAGTGAGAGTGAAACATATCGAATCACTGACGAACGGGCCGCCGCTTATCGTTGAGAAACACTGGTCTATGCAATATTGCAATCTATGCAATATTGTGAGTTTATAAAGGCCGTAACTAGAGTTTTAGTGAAAGAACATGATTTTTTTCTGCCACCACCACAGAAAAATGCGATGATTTTTTAACAGTATTTTTGTTCTCTTCTAAAATTCTCCGTCCGGGGCAGTTGCTCCCTTTGCCCCCCCCCCCCCCCCAGTTCCGACCCGGTCTTGTATATCGAGCTTTTTCCTCTCCTACGGGGGGCTATATAGCTGTAAGGGCTATTTACACACGAGGAAATTATTTTAATAATTACAGTTTAGTAATTTTTGGCTAGGTTTCGATCGAAATGTGGCACGAAGTCGTCTTACGGGTTAATTTTTCCCATCTTGGTTCTCAGAAACCCCAGAAATAAAGTCACGTTTTTTTTTTGCCGTTCTGTGCGTTATTCCAGCTTCAAGGATGTTCAGAATCTTAAATATGGCGGTTGGGGGGACCCCCCCCCCCCCCATCCTCCCCGATTTGCTTGTGAGCCAGCCAGGCGTTCAAGCATGCAAAAATATATGAATATTTAGTCACGAGATAGGTGGAGATCCACGGTGTCATCAAGAAACGGGCTTTCTTGTTGTTTGCTGGTGAAGATAAAAAGTTGTGCACTGTGGAGAAGGTACAGTTGTATGGATGGGGTGGAAGAGGAAATGCATGGTCATCAGCCATGGGAATGGGATTGTGGGAGGAAGCCAAGGCCTTTTCCTCTCTCTCTCTCTCTCTCTCTCTCTGGAAGAGAAGATGATAACGAGTTTCTCTTCCAGCAGGAAATGAAAGTTCCGCAGTGACTGCTGGACAGGACTTTATCACATTAGGCCAGTCTCTCTCTCTCGATCGGAATCCGAGACACAATTCGATTTCGTATGGGTTCCCTACCAGAATATCCAATAGGAAGAGGAGTAGTTGTAGTAGCGGTGGTAGTTCATCCGCATCCAGAATTAGCCTGAGCCGGGGCAAGATCCCAAACCCCATCCCTGTTTGTATTTTTTTTATTTTATTTTTTGTGAGATATTTCTCTCGGGTCAGCTTCAAGGAAGTCCTTCCTGCCTTTTGCTACAAACTTCCCGACGCCATTCGTCTTCTTTTATTGCCATGAATGTACACGGAGAGAGTCTATTCCTATGATTTCTCTTGGTCTTGAACCGTCCGTCGCTCTGCCTTTCTCTTCACTGGAAACCGTACTACATGGGCGGGGGGTATTTTCGTGATCGGAAGAGATTGTGTACGAAGGAATTGAAATACAATTTTCTGACGCTTCAATATGTTGTTCCAGTTTTGCTGGTGCAGTCAAACTCCCTCTCTTTCTTTCGCGCCTCTTGGTATTCTGTGGTGGTCGCCAAATAGAGGTAGCATTAATTATAGTAGATGGGAAATAAAATGTGGTTTGCCTGTTTTTGGCAATGCGGGGGAAGGGCACTCTCACCGCTTGGGCCTGACTTCACCGGCGAAGTCATTTGATGTGGCCCGAGACCTCAAATCTAATTTTTGTAGAAATGAGCTAAGCGGCACAATTCCAGAGCACTTAAATGTGACCTCGGTGCAATTACATATCACTAAAGTTACCTCTGGTGCAGTTCCACATCACTAAAGTTACCTCCGGTGCTGTTCCACATCGCTTAAGTTACCCGCGGAACAGTTCCGGATCATTCAAATGACCCACGGGACATTTACAGTTCGCTTAAGTAACCCGCGGTACAGTTCCAGAGCACTCAAGTGCGTGGCTCTATACCAGATCACGAGTGACCCACGACACAGTTTCAAAGCACTTGAGTGGCCCGTGGTAAAGTTCCGCATCACTCAAGTTACGCGCAGTACTGTTTCAGATCGCTCAAGTTGCTTGCGGCGGAGTTCCATACCACTCAAGTTACCCGCGGTACAGTTCCAGATCGCTCAAGCGGCTCGCGGCCCATTATACATAGATTACTCAACTGATCCACGTCATATATATAGATTGCTTTGTTACTTTAGTGACCTGCGACTCGTCAAACCAACGAAATGGCCCACATTCTCGAAAAAAATCGAGTACCCTTGGTTTGAGAACGATATCTTCTCAGAATACCCCCCCCCCCTCCCCGTACGTCTTGAGTGAACCCATTATAACCCTATATCGTTTCTATGTAGCTATTATTGCTCACTTCCTTCTGGTATTGCATTCCATCGTCCACTTTGGGGGAACACTCCTGTAGTGGATTCATCGACTCGATTTTTCTGAAAGGCTTCGACACGCCATTCAAGTTTCTCGCTTGTTTTGTTTTTCTATCAGCTCGCACGTACCATTTGCTATTTGTAATCGATGCTATCTGATTTAAATATCGATATATATACACACACACACACACACATACACACGCGCATGGGGTCTATTATTTTATTTTTTACACTTGAAAGAGGCCATTGCCACGATTTTACTGGCTGATGCCCCCGTAGAACTCGTCTCGGATTTTTCTTTTCTGTTTCTGTTCTGAATAACCAAATACGCTTGTTGTTGTCTGGAAGTAGACATTTCTAGACGTTTCCTGCTTCCACCCCTCTACCCTGAATGAAACCTACTTAAGACGATTGACCATTTAGAGAAGAGAGTCTTCTTTTCTTTTTTTCCGCCTTCCAGTCCGTTATTGATGATATTACCTACCTTTATTTATTTTTTCTTGGTTTCGTTTTCATTTTATATTTAATTCGCTTTTTTTAGGCTTATGTAGACGTGATGTCATCCGTTGAATAATTAGGATTTTTCTTTTCTTTTCTTTTTTTTAAACTTATTTATTCTTCAAAAAAAGAAACTGTCATTCAGAAACTGAATGTCTCACGTGACCTTCACTTGTTTTGATCGGCGGAGCTGGTCACGTGCGATCGGCTGGAGAAAATGGTTCATGACTCACGAATGATTGATGGGTCTATGAGAAATCTCCATAATAGCCTGAGAGATTTCTATCCAAAGATAAAATGTTTCTCCAATGGAGGATTGTGATCCATCTTGTGTGGTTGTTTTTTTTTGGAACGTGTGTAACCCTGGTTCAGAAATATACAGGATTGTTCAAAGCTCTAAAAATAGCTTTGAGAGGATAGTTAAAGCTCTAAAAATAGCTTTGAGAGGATAGTTAAAGCTCTAAAAATAGCTTTGAGAGGATAGTTAAAGCTCTAAAAATAGCTTTGAGAGGATAGTTAAAGCTCTAAAAATAGCTTTGAGAGGATAGTTAAAGCTCCAAAAATAGCTTTGAGAGGATAGTTAAAGCTCCAGTAGTAGCTTTGATAGAGATAAGAACATCAGAAAACGAACCATATTCATACTTTCGAAGCCGTATAGAATTAATTAACCCTTACAGCGGCGATCCCGAGATATCTCGTCAAACCTTATCTGCTTTATTTCTGTCGAAATATCTCGGGTGCGGGAGACGCCACGCATTCGTCTTTCTCCAGTCGGCGGTTGACGCCGGCGATCCCGAGATATCTCGTCAAACCTTATCTTCTTTATTTCTTTCGAAATATCTCGGGTGCGGGAGACGCCACGCATTCGTCTTTCTCCAGTCGGCGGTTGACGCCGGCGATCCCGAGATATCTCGTCAAACCTTATCTGCTTTATTTCTGTCGAAATATCTCGGGTGCGGGAGACGCCACGCATTCGTCTTTCTCCAGTCGGCGGTTGACGCCGGCGATCCCGAGATATCTCGTCAAACCTTATCTTCTTTATTTCTTTCAAAATATCTCGGGTGCGGGAGACGCCACGCATTCGTCTTTCTCCAGTCGGCGGTTGACGCCGACGTGGCGTCACGGTCAATGCGTTCTATTATGGGACAATAAAATGCTAGTGGTAGGGATATAGCCTTGTTTTTATATTCCGCAGTGAAAGTTCGCTTTTATTGCCAGTGTGGCAGTTACAATGCGGATCGGAAAAATTTTAAAAACCACTTATAAAGGGTTTTTTAAACATCTATTGCCTCTGAAATGGACTTCGTGGCCAAGAATCGTCGCTATGCCCATCGCAGACACAACCAACGGACGCGCTTCATTCACCATTTTTCAGAAGGTCTCTGAAAGTCTCTCTCAGAACTGACTGTATGAAATTTGCCGATTTTACTTATTCATGATGCCAGAGTTATGCGTGTCTCGGGTTCAAGAAGTGCTGCCACCTGTCTTCCACATTGGAAGTGAAAGAGACGGATTCCTGAGTTTGAGTATCGAAGGTTTGCCTACTTTCTGTGGAGATAATTTTTCAGATGGGACTTGTGCGTGCGCGCCTCCAAGTTGAAAAGCGTAACTTCAGCCGAATACGACTTTGCCGTTTGCGGGAATCGAACCCGGGGCTTCGTGACGAGAGTTCGTTTCGCTACTACTGTTATTACTCCCACTTGCATTTCGTAAACATTAGTTACAGGAATTTCCAACAAAAGGGTGCATGCCGGAATGTGCTGAGAAAGAATTGTGACCTAATGTGAATTTTATTTCTCAGAAAAGCATTGCTTGTGTTTGGGAGGTGCTTTCATCTCTCTTCCGAATGCAGAAGCAACAACTCCGCAGATTATTTTACGTATTCCAGTCGTCATTTTGTCATGGAAGTTGGAAAACCATTATTGATTCTGTGCAAAAATTTTGGGACGGGGTGGTTTAGTTTGGCGCATTTATTCCATAATCTTCGGCCAAAGTAGTTTATCTGCGGTTTTTGAACTTCAAGGCGTGACATCGGGGCCGAAAGGGGCCATTCAAGTATTAGGTAAGCAGATTTTCGGCAATTTTTGACCTCCCTTCCTTGTCAGCAAAACACTGACCCCCTTCCCCCGTCAGCAGCTTAGAATATTTCATATCTTCAAAAAGGGGTGGTTGATGACGTAAGCAACCTTCAAATCCCGCCCCTCCCCTTGTCATCAAAAGTCAGCAAATCCGAAATCCCCTCCCCCTTTGATGCTGACGTAATTTTTGAATGACCCCTAACTAGGATTTTGGCCGCCTGGGGCAAACATTATTTTTATGCCCCCCTCCACACCTTTAAAATTATATGATGTTGTAAAAGTGTTCTTTTTTTTTCCACCTAAAACTGTTTCCCCCCTAAATTTTGTCGCCCAGGCAGTTGCCCCTCGCCCCGCCCCCTAGTTAGGCCCTGCTGACATAACATGAAAATTAAATTATTTACCATCTGTACTTCAAAATATGAAAGAAAGATGGCTGCACCAGAAAAATCTCAAAACAAGCACAATTGTAACAACATAAATACGTTAGGGCCACACATACACCCAGAACACACATTCTGGCATGTACCAGTTTGTTCGCAATTCGGTAGAGGAATGTATATGAGGTTCATATAGGAGGAAGTACTAGTAGAGTGGTGTAGTAAGAATCAATAAATGGTTCACAAAATAAGTTTCTGATAGGGAAGTATCTTCTTTCTTTCTGAAGATACGTCAGTAGAAGGGCCACTCCTTTGCCTGATATAATCACAAAAAGAAGATGATAAGGCAAAGAAGGAATAATAAGAATTATTATCATAAGAACAATGATAAGGCAAATACAGAAAAAGAAAAAAATTGAAATTCATAATGCATTTGACATACTGTCTTTTCGACACGTCCTAATAAACATAATAACTCCTATCATCACACTGACATGGAATCTGGCATTCTGACCATGATGTTTGACTTTTATAGCGTATATTTTCTCCTGAGGTGACTAACTGTAAGTTAAGATTCAGTATAAAACCAATGTAACACAGCCGTTTCGAACAATATTAAGTGTATTAAATTCTTTTAATCAGTGTTAGATGTAATAACAGCTGAGGAACAATATTGAATGTAATAAAAACATTTTGAACAACGGCACTTTTACTGTTAAGAGCTAATGCAGGCCTTTTAAATTTTTTATCTAAATGTAACATAGGTTTTTTTTTCTGCACATCTTCAAATGTTACGAAGGATTTATGAACGATATTAAATGGAAGACTAAATAATTCTTCGCCTTATATAATCACAAAAGAAGACAAACAAAATAGCAAATACACAGAAAAAAATACAAAATTTATAATGCATTTCAACACACTACAGGCTTCATCTTCACGACTTCTGTGATCGCTATGGCTTATCATTACGAGTGGGAATTATAAGAATACTCGAATAGGTCAATCAAACACAGTCGAATCCTGTCATAATGAACTCCAAGAACACTGGAGAAATTACTTTGTTATAACGAAATTTTGTTATAATGGAATTCCAGGTTTTTGCATTGTTCCTATGAAAACTTATCGGGGGTGCTCGTTAAAGTGCTCATTAAAATGAGATTTTCACTATAACAGTATTAGTTAAAATAGAATTCAACTGTACCTCCATTTCCCAAGCAACCAATCAGAATGTTGCATTAGACTTGCATTATGCAGGTGCTCAGCTTCATTCTGACCATGACGTTTGACTTGTAGACGAGTAACCCTGATTAAAAATTTGGCATCCAATCCAAGTGTGATTCCTAGTCAGTGTGATAGTGGTTATTATATTTTTCCTCAGAAGATGTGATACCCATAGTGTGTCGAAGAAGCATTAGAAATTTTGTGTCTCTTCTATGCATTTGCCTTTTCATTGGTCTTCATGATTATTTTCAAAACGTCAGATATCTAAGCGATATTCACCTGAAAATTTTCAGTTCAATTGGTTGTGTATCCAGATTTATATTGGACTGTTTTCTAACCAGGGTCATAGCTAGGCACTGCCCTGGGCCCCAAGCCAAATGGGGACCCACAAAACACGTACACTAATTTTGCATGCTTCTTCCTTTTTAAAGCCCCCCAGTCTGCCCCGGGGCCCCGATAAGGTATGCTACAGCCCTGTTTCTAACTGAAGGCCTTGCTCCAAAAATGATGGCTTGTGTTATAAACTGAGATATAAAAAATATACAAAAATTTCAGAATTATATAAAACTATGTTCTATGGTTTTTTCATGTATTTTACTGTGTATTTCCCATACATGCTTGTGCAAAAACTTTACATTGTTTAATATACTCATTTTTCACATATTTCTATAATTTTTCCAGTCAAGTCCAATGATTTTTTTGATGATGGCATAATGGAGCAAGTTCGTCACAGTCTGTTGGAGCTCAGTTCCGTTGAGGGGATGGACAGATCAGGGCCACCAGCAGCAATAACATTCCACAGTACTGTAAGTCTCATCGCTCCTATCATATCACACTTTCTGTATTTTGCTGCATTTTCATGCTGTCTGTATCGGGGCTTCATAAATTGGAAAGAAAAGAAAAAAAATTATAAGAAAATCAGATTTCTTGGGAGCCAAAAGCATGGTTTTTATTAATTTCAACCATTGTGCAATTTTATGGCCCTTCTGACTCTGTCACGAAATCAGAATTTCTCTATCATTCTTAGATACCTATTTAGCAATCACATATGGAAAATTTTATAGGGGGCCAATAGACTTGGCACCTGGGATTTGTCAAGCTCTGGTCTACATGTACATGTCTATTTTCTGTCACATTTTTTGGTCATCTTGGGAAGGGGGGAAACGGGTCCCCTGAGCAGCACTCCCCCTTCCTTGTGCACACCTCTGCGAGATGTACATAATTAAAGTTCCCCTGCTCCGAGCTGCCTACAGCTGTAACTGTTCATCAGAAAGACATGAAACTTAGGGAATTCCTGAATGAAGGAGATGGGATGGAAACTATGAAAGAAAAGCAAATAGGTTCTTACATTCATCCCTGGAGACCATTTCCTATGCAAATTGTGTGGCTCATGCTAATTTTTTATTGCAAACACGTGAACAAACTCCCGAAGCTTGACAGCAGGGTATCCACAAATTTCCATTCTAATTTATTCACTGAAGATTGTGGCGTTGATTTCACAATCTTCAGCTGCCAAGTCTCCCGAATTTTTCGGGAATCTCCCGAATTTTAACTTCATCGCTCGACATCCCGAAAAGTTCTTAAATCTCCCGAATTTTTACGAAAATCACAAAAATCCCTAATTGTCCCTTAAAATTCCCTACTTCATTAAAAAAAATCCCCGCTTATGAAAACAATCCCTAAGGAATTTCTTGTGGGGCATCTTTTTTTTCCCTTTCGAAATGACGTCACACGTCGTAAATGGGGTATCGTCGTGAATGTAAAATTCCCTTTTTAAGGAAGTTTTACAAACCCTCTGATGGTAACAAGAAAGTTGTTTGTCTTATCATGCAGGGAAATGACTTAGCAGCCAATAGTCCTGGATAATAATTGAAGATTATAGTCACGCGCATGTGGTCAAAATTTCTTTTGTTATAACGTGCGATATAACAAAACACGAATACTGATAAGCAAAAACATGTTTAATCAATTTTAAAGATACTTATTCCGATGAATTTCCTTTCATCAAACGTTCCAGAAGAGGGCCGACTTTTCCTTTTTGTACAAGTTGTGTTACGGACATAAACATCGGTCATGGAAAGACTGCCATCATCACTCGTGAAATGAAAAAAAAAAAAACATCCAGCAAGTGTCACAAAAAGTCAGTGTTTTTCAAAAATTGACGGTGTTTTCCTTCATCTTCCGATGATTTTGGGGTCATTCGCGCAGAATGTTTGTTGACAGCGTTTCTCCGATTTCACTTGTTTTTTGTGTAGGAATTTTATTCCCAAGGGTTTAACTTCCATGTGTGTAAAATCCCTATTTTAATTTGACTTCAGTTTTTGAGTAGGGATTTTATTCCCTACGCTCTAACTTTTATATTTGGAAAATCCCTATTTTATTTGGGAAAAATCCCTATTGTATTTATTAGGGTGTGGTTTTAGCATAAAATACGGGTGTGCGCGAAAATCTCCCGAATTTTCATTTTCAAAAGTTGGCAGCTATGCAATAATGTACTTTGCTGGTGAAATTCTTTTACGAACACAGTATCTTTTTATTGGGACATTCCTAAAGTTTCATAATTTTCTGACTGTTACAGCTCGGAACAGAGGAACTTCAATAACGTATAAAATACATGCTCAACCAATAGCTTGCGGGCAAAATGTGGCCATCGTAGTCATCTGATGTGGCCCACAATCTTAAACCTAATTTTTTAAAAATCAAAATAGGTGTCACATTTTCAGATTACTTATGTGGCCCACTATACAGTTCCACATCATTAGAGTGGCTCGTGACATATTTCCAGATAACTTGAGTGACCCACACCATATCTGCAGATCTACTTGAAGGACCTGCTGCACAATTCCAGATAACTTAAGCGACACACGCAGCATATTTACCGATCACTTGAGTAAAACTTGACACAATTCCAGTTCATTTGAGAGGCCAGAAACACATTCACTGATCACTTAAGTAAGTGATCGCAACATGGTTTCAAATCACTGAAGAGCGGCCTGCACCATTCTCATTAAGGTTGACCACCCTTGACGTATAACCTATATGTTGAACTTTTGTGTTTGGGGGTTAAATACACGTTAGGATACACAATTAATTGCTCATTACTAGACAGGTTACTTTGGCCATAGGTTCCACATCCTGCAAGCAGGGTCCCTATACTGGGATCGTAGGGGGGTAACTGCCTGACCATAATTTTTCACTGGACATCCTCTATAATGAATTTATAGTGGGAAAAGACAAACTTTCCTGGCCACCAGGATGAAGCCCTCCCAGCCCCACCATTGTGAAGACCATGGCTTTGGTGCACCTAACTATCTGACAATGTTATGGAGCTCTGAAAAATTACTTTTTCGCCATATTCTGTGTATGTTATTATTTGTAGGCCTTTTTTTCAGTGTATGAATGCTACATTTTGCTTGTTCATGTTGTAATACTTCACATTGGCATTAACAATGAGGACAATTCTCATTACCACTTATAATATCTGCTTTTTTTAATGATAGCTTAATCTTACTGTATGAATTTCTGCTCACATCCACAAGATGCCCCAACTATTTCCATTGAAAATTGATAAACATGTCATTTGCTCATTATTGGTATTGAGATAGTAGTATTGTTCAAGAACATCCAGCTGTTTTGTGACTCTGTGGATTATTTTAGCTTATCTACTGAAAAAATGTAATTGTGCGACTAAGTAAATAGGATAAAATGGCAAAAAGAAATCAAAACACCCTGTGAACCAATGACGATAAAAGAAGAATGAATCAAACAAGGCTCATTTCAAACCTTCTACATTGATTTATAATTTTGATGTTATGACTACTTATGCAGTCATCAATTATATAAGGGAGAACAAACTTTTTTTTACCTCGAAACTTATTTTATTACAGAAGAGTGAATACAGATGGAACCTGTTTATTTGGTATTTGCTTAAAAGTGACTACCCTGTGCAATTACACATTTTTTCCATTGTTCATACAAAGACGTAAATGTTGATTGTAAGTTTTTTTTTGTTGTTGTGCCTTGGTCGCTGCACTTCTTCAGATCATGAGAATCATTGCTCCTTAAGCTAATTCTTTATCAGAGGAAAAGGGGGGAAAATCTCATGGAGCAAGATCAGGGCCATAAGATTGTAGAAGTATTAGAATATGATGTTTTGACGAGCACGTTGACGTGATGGAACACCCATGACTGGGCCTTCCAAAGATCTGGTCACTTGCATCTCACCAAATCATGCAGACGTTTTAGGAGTCACAGGTCTTTCCTGTTGTCAGATTTACCTGCCAAAACATCACATTCCAATACTTCTATAATCAGCTCACTGCCCAGATTTTGCCCCATGTGACTTTTCCCCCCAGATGAAGCTTTTGATAAGAATCTAAAGCCCAGATAATAATTTGCTTAAGGGGCAATGATTCTAATGTTCCGTAGAAGTTCAGCGATTGAGGCACTGGAGGATGTGACAAAAAATACTTCCACAATTCCCATGTACGTCTTTGTATGAACAATGGCAAAAATGCATGATTGCACAGGGTAGTTACTTTGAATGAAACACCAAATAAACAGGTTCTATCTGTATTCATTCTTCTGTAATAAAATAAGTCTCAGAACTTTTTGAATGTAGTAGTAGAACGTATTCAGCATCTATCAATATCCTATCAATGTTTACACCTTAAAAACCATTCCTTGTGTGACTCTGATTACTGGTGACTGATAAAGTTTGTTCATGCCTCAGAGTGACAGCCTTTGATAACTTACAAATTTACTCGTGCCTGAGTTTGACTCTGACAACAGTTACTCATGAGGAGAAATTGGAATCCTTTGCCTGATATCAACATAATGCAGAATCAATGATGAAGCCAAATTATGAGGTAAATCACATCCTAAACCAGCGTTTCCCAAAGTGGACAATATTGCCCTCTGGGGGAGGGAAGGTGATGAAATGGTCAAGAAGGGCGACAGAAGCTACGTATATAACACAGGATCCTATGGGTTGGCTTGGGGTGGGCGATGAGAGAAAAACATTTTTGAAAGAAGAGGATGATGGGACAAAAAGTTTTTATACTCTTTCTTGAACAGATAGAGGCAGCAGTTCAATTGGGCGTCAATAATTGTGACTTCCAACTTGCACGCATACTTTCACTTTCACTCAAACTGCAGCAGAAATTCTGAATAGGCAGAAGCAACTTTCTGATTGGGTTGTTAACAACCAATTAAATGTTGCTTCCAACTTGCATGCATAGTTTCAGCTTTATTCCAGCCATAGCCTCTGATTTGTTAAAACAAGGTTTTTTTGCTCAATTAGCGGCAGGAGTTGAGATTTGGTAACCAACCTGAAATTTTTTCGGTGCATGATAGTGGTTTTATACATTTCTTCTGATGAAGATACCCATAGTTGTGTTGGAATGTGTTTATGATTTATAATTTTTTATCATTAGCTTTTATTGCTGGTTCTTTATTGCGCCAGAAGCTCATAAATCTTCTCATGCAGAAATGTGACTGGCCTTCTGACCTATGAAGCTTTTTTTTTGTAATATTTGTTTTGTTTCATTTCGTGTTCCACAGACGTTGGTGCTGGTAACTGATAAATTTGCTTGAGAATTTCACACTAATAACCACTACTGTAAATTTGCTTATGATCCAATGTAATTCAGACAACTTCAAAATGGAAATGTGCTGTAAAGCACAAGAGTACAGGCTTGATTTTTATGAGCCCATACGCTCATGAGGAAGGATTCCTTTAGTTTCGAACAACACTGCTGAACTCCTATTCAACAAATCAGAATAAATTGACAATTTATTTGTCAAATGAAGGAAATCATTAAATAGGGATCAAATTGATTAAGAACATAAATACACTCGAAAAGGCAAATTTAAAAAACTTATACAATAGCCTTATACAAATGACTGTCACTATGAATGAAGCCTTTTCTGAGATTTACAAAACGCTTCACCAAAAAAGATTTCATTTCAAGATACAGTACCATTACAATATTACTGTGGAGTTGCTGTTAAAACTTATTTGTGACGACTGGAAAAAAAAAGTGAAAATAAAATCAGGATGCTTGAAAAAATTGCTTGGTAGACGTTTGTTTGGTATCACATTTTCATCAAATTCTGTCAAAATTGTAATTCTTTTGGTTATAAAAATTTGTTCTCTTTTGATGACCCTTCATTCTTTGCTTGTCAAGACAGAGCTCAAACTTGAAGTAACTTCATTTCTTTACTGAAATCTAAACATGTGAATAGCACAATGTTTTGTGGTATTGCATACACTAATTGTTCACTGAAACCTTCCATGCATACTCTTATTGCCCTTGGCTCTAAAGAACAAGAGTGTAATGTCAAATCTTCGGATTGTAGTTTTGAGAGACAAAATATGAGAAAGAAAAATATTAAAAGTAGTTTGGAAAATAAAAATTGTTATATTGAGGGTTTTTTATTCATTAAATAGAGTTTGACTTTTATTTTCATCAGAATTTCAGGAAAAAATCGTTAGATCGAGAAATTCATTGAATGACAGTTTGTTATATTGGGGGTCAAACTGTATGTAATTTTTTTCATGTCTTTCCTCTTTACGAACTGATTGTTCAAGTTCGTAAAAACAAACATCAGCTGTATAAAGTGCTAAAATATACTTAAGCATGCTGTTTCTTTTTAATGGCATTCTTTCCCCCGCCTTGGATGAAAATAGTGCTAGATATTAACTACAGAGCTGAATGCAACTTCCAATTAATTTTGATGTTTATAGAGTAATTAATTGGTGTTTTATTTTTGTGTCGGGTGAATCCTGTCACACCCAAGGTTTTATATTGGAATCAACTTCTATTAGAACAAAGGTAAATAAATGAATGGAATCATCATGAGAAAGATCTGATATTACCAAATGTGTATGTACATTGTTCCTAATTGTGAGGCAAATATAACTTGTTAGCATTACTCTTCAGCTGGAGTTTTGTTGAGCAAGTTCTCTTACGAACCATGCATACTTGCTGATGGCCTTGAAATTATACATCAATATGAAGGGATTACAATGAGCAATATTTTGATCTGTTTGCAGCGCATAATGGTTTGCATGATGATATGATACATGTATTACATTTTCTTGAGCCATAATAATAATAATAATATTCTGCCACAAAAATTTCAAACTATAAGTTAACTATAGTTAAACAAAAAGTTAAACTATAGGTAATTTTTAGTGTAGTTATTTAATTTAAGGAAAAATATTAAGGTCCATTTATTTATTCATCTCATCTTTCAGTTGTTAATAGATTTACCCATATATATTGTTTTCGAACGCTACCCTGTCCAGCTGAAATTGTAATTCCTTAGCAGCTGCCTTAGGTAAGCATAGTAATACGAAAAAAAACAACAACAACGAAGCATATAAAATCAACCAATAAAAGTGTATGTAATTCTGAAATTTTGTATGGCTCTACCAGGGAAAGTATATTTGCTCTATTAAATATGCATTCATTGCCAGTTTGGTACCTCTAGTGCCCTATCACCGTGTAGGTTGCTGTCAGGTCTGCAGGTTCGATCCTGGGAAAGAACACAAATAGCAAGTTCTTTTCCCTAACAGTAACAATCAACAACGTCTAGAACTAATTTTGAGGGCTCTGTGAGCATTTCATTTAGGTAGATGAAATTTTCTTAGAAGTGTGGGTCTAGCGTCTCCTACAACCGCTGTGTGGTCATTGTGGGGATCCAGATTCGAACTCTGTTGGTTTAGTTGGTTTAAAGTTGGTTGGACTAAAGTTGGTTTTCCAACTTTGAGGCGTGAATGCAAGCTTGTTTCCTATTTAAAATGTCTCTCCGCAGAGAGAGAGAGAGAGAGAGAGAGAGAGAGAGAGAGAGAAAGAACAAGAGCAGTCTTACAACATGATACTGACATCACATGAAAATTCAAGCATTTACCATCTTTACTTCAAAATATTGGAAATGTGGATAGCACTAGCAGGAACACAAAATGCGCACAATTCTTACAGCATATATATATATATATATATATATACTTTAGAGCCACATATATACACTCAGAACACACATTCGGGCATGTACCAATTCATTATAAATTCAGTAGAGGAATGTGTACGAGGTGCATGTATGGTTAAGTAGTTGCAGTAGTGACAATAAGCGACGCCAGGACTGAGGAGGTTAAAACATAGCCCTATTATTGATTACTAGCTATAAAACCTGGCGCTGCCCGGGTTTTCTTAATTTACTGGGAGAATTAAAGAAGTGGCAAACCATAAAGGCATATACATGTCTGAAACACATTGATTGGGAATCACAACCAAAGTAAACATTCCAAAAGTGATTGTTGAAGCACAGAAACCATTGTTTCCTGACAGTTTTTTGCCCATTTTGGTCATTTGCACAGCTCTGACAAACTTTTAAAGTAGCTTATCATTTAATTATATTGGCATGTATGCAAAATTTGGCGATGGGAGATCTAAAATTGTAGATTTGTATAGAGAACACACACACACACACAGAAAATCAGTTTTATATAATGTAGATATGATCTACATGTATGCAAGGAGTTATGTTATATTAGCTATTAATTGGCATTTATGGTACAATCTGTATAGTATATAAATTAGTATAGTAATAAAATGACCTTTAGCATATCTTGAAATTATGAATTAGTTCTAATTTTTCAGCACATTATTGCTTATCACAACACATTCTTATGTGAATTTTCCACAGCAAAGCAGTTGGAAGTCCCTGACATCAGACTGATTTACATCATGTTTGTTTCTGCGAAGAAGGTACCCTGAGTTTTATGTTACTCGACCTGATGAAATTTCTATCATTGGGGATGGGAAGCAAATTTCCTGTTATATGACTGCGTAATAAAAAAATCACCATTGCCATTGCTACTATGCCCCCCTCTTATTCACTTGTAGCAAAACAAAATGAACCAAAATATTCAGGCCAGAATCTGATTGCACATTTCGATTAATCAGAATATGCTGCTTAATATCATCAGATATGAAGAACTAGGCATTCAAAACCAATACTGTACATAAGTTATTATGCAAAGTTATTAATACAAAGGCCACAATAGGCAAATTGCCTAACGAGGTGACTGAAAAAAGAAGATGCCCATAAAAAAATATGGATGCCAAATATTAATTGAATACAGCAACCCAGTATAAAGCCTACATTAAAAAAAAAATGCACTGCCCATAACAAAGATTATGGTTGCATTAAACTAAGTATGGATATGATTTATCCCACTACGTTTATTGTGCATCTTTATAAATGTTTCAATTGTGAGATAGGATTCACGACCCCCGAAGGATTGAGCGATTCCATTTATTTACAACCCTATCAGTGAAAAATTTCTTGTGACACACAACCTGGAATTATCCTTTATCTAATGACACTGGTATCCCCTTGTCAAAGCAGTTGGTTGAAGGTGTATTAATAAATTATGGTTCATCCTATCCACCCCGTTTAAAATTTTAAACATTTCGATCATGTACTTCCGATACCCGCATTCATCCAATGTGGACATATTTAGGAAATTGAGTCATTCTTCCTAGTTCAAGCCTTGCGTACCAACAAGAGCACACACATAGCGCTTCTCTGCACCCCTTCAACCAAGTCTATGTCTCTCTCTGTAGATATAGTCTCCAAAACCTTACAGCATACTCCAGTCCAGAGTGAACTAAGAATGAGAAAAGCAAAAGAATGATCGCATTATTGCAAACATTTTTTGATCAGTTTGATTTGAAATATATAGTTCTCTGTATCAATTTAGTACAGGGGATTTATTTAAAAAAGTTGGTTCCAAACTTTAAGTCCCAGTTTCATTGATTTGCTCGCAAATGCAAAACAAATTGGAAGGGAGAGGATAATGGATTGACTAGAACAGACCCCGAAGACTGTACCAACTGCAAATAAAACACAGGATCTCATAGGTTTTCTTGGGGGGTATTTTCTAAGAAGGAGGTGGGTGAGTGATATGAGACCAATAAATCTGAATGGGACCAATTCATTTGTTTAAATGAAAGGAAGGATAGGGGAAAATATTGTTGTGGTATATATATATATATATATGCAGCAATTTTGTATAAGGTCACACAAATTGTTAATTTAACTATTGAAAGAGTGTACATATGGTCTCGAGAATAGATTTTGATCAGCTCTTGAGACCAGGTAATGGCAAGCACACCTGGGTTCCAACTTCTGAAAGGCTCCGCAAAACCCCAATTGTACACTTTTTTTCCAATTTTAAGGGGCCCAATATTTTTTTTCTGCACCCAGGGCCTCAACCGACCTCAACCTGCCTTTGCATGTGCCCATAAAATGACTGTGGTATAACAGAAATGAGCGAATGAAACTATCCATGCTTCAGTTTATCTTCCAGAAGTTACAGGCAACCATATGGCCAGTTTCCTCATAGTTTTTTTTTTAATTTTCTTAGTCTATGGTAGTGGTCCTCAAAGTGTGTGACACTGCTCCTAATCCTAAAAGCCTCACCAACTTTTGTCAGCAGTGGCACTGCAAGCTGGCGATATTCACGAGTGCCTGTTTGACAGTTGAAGCAGTCATTTATTAGACTACTCTTATGAGCCATAGATACATGTCCACCATTGAAATGATTAATTTTGTGAGGATGGGTTTCTTGTAGTTCCAAGGCATTTGACAATGGGATAGTGACATTTTATCAATAATAGCACCCTCTGGAGGGACAGGGCAAGGGAGTCGTGAAGGATGAAAGCTTTAGCTGTTAAATAAACACAAAACCTCTCTGCAGATGTGTATATACCCAAAAACAATGAGCACATTTTTATGAGTAAATAGAATCGCCACTTTAAAAACTCTAAATTTGCAGTTATATAGCTCGGTGATACTTATTTGATCGGAATCGACAAATGAAACTTCAGGTACCTTCTTTTCGAATCAAGTTCCATTTGACATTCCTTTGTGAAGTTGATGTTTCACCGTGCATTTGTTTTCATTTAATTATTTCAGAATACTCAACTACCTTAGCAACTTTCCTGTATTGTGAGTAGCTTCAAGTAATATGAATTCTGGGTGTACTCTATGTGCTTTCAATATTACTGCAGCTGAACTTGGTTTTACAGATGCAATTTCTTTTTTTTTAAAGTGGAAAGATATATTCATGTGTATGTGCTGCATCATTGCAACACAAAAAACATTCATTACTGCTCGTGCATACTTTTAGGGTATTTTTATTGTAAAGATTCGCGATCGGTGCAATTTTCGTTTCTGTAAGTTTAAAAATGCACAAACCTTCTCTGCGTGCCCTCGATATGGTAAAAAATTTAAACAACAACAACAACAACAAGCTAAATTGGTATTTAACTTCTTCTTTTTCAGAGTAGTATTGCCTGCAATATCCGTTTCTACTGATTGCTGTGTTTACTATGTCATTAATACAAAAGTTGTATCCTGATGAAAGCGGAACCTTTGTTCACAATGCTTTCAAACATTGAGAAATTGTTCGTTAAAGATATATAATTTTCATTATATTCACATATTTCTTTGATTACCAAGTTCGACTGTGTGCCGCAACCTTTTCTGGTAGTTTCAATATGCATCATTACATCTGCGTTGTTCTCTTTTAGATAACTGCTCGTCGGGTCGAAGCATCAGGGAAAGCCAAAGTGCTACTACATTGGGATCCTGAGGACATGTAAGTACAAACATATTGTTCATAAAATACTATCAGGATAATCGCATGTAAATGTAACTGATACTATGAATTTGTCTCCTTCGGGGCCATCTTAACAGCATAATGCCCCCCCCCCCCCGGGTGTAGTAGTGGAATGGAGTCTCCTACTACATATGCACCTTGTAAACATAAGAAAGTACTTTTGTTTGTTGTCTGTATTGTACATGTCGCCCTAATGTATTTACAGTAACAGTAGTCAGCCAGCATCATTACACTTCATTGTTCGAAAAATAGATGGCATCACTATAACAAGCATTACACAGAAATAAACTTCCCATTAGGTTCAAAACACAGACATGCACATTCCAACATGTAATGATTCGATAGAAGTTCAGCTGTGGAATATGGACAAGTAAGATTTGTAAAAGGTATTTTATCAAACTTTTGTAGCGTAATCCCGGCCTTATAAACTGACACAGACTGCCGCCAATTCTTCCCACGAGTTTTGATCAGTGATAGCCACGTAGTCTAAGGCTGTGTGGTATTACACTAACCATGACAAATGCAACCAATGAGCATATCGGTTACACTTCAGCAAATATACAGCTGGTTGAATTTTCCAAGTTTTGTAACAGAACTTTCAGAAAACTTTTATAGTGTGACCTGACGAAACTGCCCTTTTTATAATACAGTAAAACCTAGTTGAGTTGTCGGACTAATAAGTCGTCACTCCCAGGGCCGTCTTAAGAGCATCACGGGGACCCAGGCCAAGTGATTTTTCTGAGGCCTTTAGCTGGTAAATTCTCAAAAAATTAAACTATTTCTCATTTTTTTATGCCCCTATTCTCTCGAGGCCCTAGAGCCATGCCCAGGTGTTATTTGAATGTGCACGTCCACCGTGCCCACCCATGCGTTAAGATGCCATTGGCCGCCACTCTGCTCAAGTCGTCGTTTTCATATGGGCCCTTCCAGCTTTCATAGACAACAATGTTATTAAACCATCGTTACTTGTTGCTAATTTCGGTTAACTCATCATTGTGGAAAATTTTGAGAGAGAGGAACAGATTATTTTTATGGCTTTCTTTTAAAAAAGATCTTGTTAACAGCATTGCCATATGCTTGAAAGTCACCATAAAAACCTATGTACCAAAACTGAACAGTTTAAGTAACAAAAAGTTACGCTGGGGAAGTTCATTTGCAGACCAAGGTTTTTAAAATGTGAGCAAGTGTTCGAGCTAGACCTGATTTCTGCATGGGGCCCATAAAACAGGAAAGTTAATGTCCTCTAATGTTTTTATTTTTCCCTTGCTCCCCCTCCCAAGACAAAAGTGGGTCCTGTGTTTGAGATAACCTTGTAGTTGTATCGTGAACTACTAATGAAGAATTAAGACACTAAAATTAAATTTCATCTATATGTAAAATTGATGTGAAGTTGTGAAGAAAAAGCTCACTATTATAACAGTTGCTCTGATTAGTCTAAATTAAAAATTACTGGTATAAATCAAAGTGTACCAGTTTATCTAGTAATAAGAGCTCAAAAAGGTAAAAAAATTCTATTATTTTTTTGTTTTGCAATCTATAAATTTTATTAATATTGTAATTTTGATTCATATTTTAATAAATGTTATTTTAAATTTATACAATTTTCATAACATTGCACATTGATACTGATGACACTCCGCTTATGCCGCCATAATTTTTCGATAACATGAGGTGACGACTTGGGGGAATTTATACATGTCGGGCAATAGATTTGTCCAGTCCTGGTCCTTACTACTTTTTCACCATATAAAAACATTCATAAAGCACTTTGTAACTGTTAACAGGGTAATAGCTAAAAACACAAGAGCTAATAAAACTTTTTAATGGTGTTATTCGTGTTCAGCTGGTCAAAACCATGTAGAATTTTATATTTTTTATGCTGGGCGCATACATGTCAACTTTGGAACCAAGCCTCTCCACAGTCATAATGCTCACACATCTCTGGAAGAAAAAAAGATCATGTGATTCCCTCTCCCTTTCGCCCCCCCCCCCAAAAGAAAATGAAACTTTTTTTTTTTAAATTCAAAAATCAATTTTCTTCAACTCTAGAAAAAATTGTGAATCTGACATTCTATATAGAACTAGCAGTAATGCCTAGCACTGCCCGGGAATATATACTGGGAGCATTAAAAAACTGACAGACCATTGTTTGGGGAACTAAGATAACAAAATTCATTGTTGCTGGACAGTCTTTAGACCCTATCAGGCATTAGATCAATTCTCAAGAACCTTCAAAGTAGTCTATCGTTTAAGTTGGGGGGCCTGTTTGGTGCACATACAAAATTTGCCAAAGATTAGTATGAAATTGTAGATTTTGCATAGAGAATATAAACACAGGCAGACACACGGTAAATACATTTTATATGCATAGATGTCGAGTTTTTTAATTTTACAGTGCCATCTGTGAATAAAATTTGAACTTTCTTTTATTTATCAAAAATCTAGGCCACGATAAGTTATCTTACTGCAAACCACACCTTTTTATGTCACTTGGTTAATTTGTTATTAATTTCATATTTACTCTTTGGAGATGTGGTCTTTGCGTGACGTCATTTTGTACTCGATAGGACATAATGGAATTCAAAGAAATCCTTGAGCAACAGTAGTTTTTATAAAACAGATTTCCATAGTTTTCACAATTCGCCGTAGCTCTGTATTTTGCGGTAGAAATCTGTATAAACTACTGAAATTTCATAGTAGTTGGCAAGTATGGGGATGCAATTTCATAGTTGTCTGGTGTGACCTAATGAAATTATCTTATTATCTTATTATTGAAGATGTTGTCCACAAGGTTTTTCTACTAAAATTGAAATACGCGTGCTCTAAAAATTCTCAAACCACAAAATATGCATTTGTTTTTTTTTGTAGTTCAATTTATCTGTATCGTCAACTAAGATAGGATGTATATATATATATATTTTTACTTTTTTTTTTTTTGCATCGATGCAGGTTGCCAGACTGTTGGGTGCCTGAGGAAGAAGCTCTCTCGAGTTGTCAGAAAACCATTCCAATATCCAGTCTACCTCCAGATTGTTTAGTTCATTTGGATCCTGTATACAGTGCAAAACTTTTGCCTCGACCAGGAAAAAGACGAAGAAAATGAAATGATACTCATATTTGTGTGTTCTCTAGTGTGTCAATTCCTCTCCCCCCGCTCTTTATATTTGTTTTTTTTTTTCATCATCGAATTTTTACCTCAAGACTTACGAGTGATTAGACAGAAGAAGTGACTGGCTTCATCTCAAGTGCCACTGACGACTTCTCTAGGGAAGGGTAATGGGCAACCAACCCTCCTATTTTTATTATGTGTGTATTAGTCCACTCATAATATATTCATATTTTCATCATTACCTGCCTACTACTTCCCCCCGATCACATCACTGTTTGAATCCCTCCTCTCTCCCCCTCACGATTTTATAGGAAAATATCATACATATACCACATAATTTATTTTTGTAGTTTAAATCGTTCATCATCGCAATGGAAAGCAAAACTGATGCAAAAACGAATTTGTCTTTTTTCCTTTCTTCTACAGTTGGCAAACACCAAGGGGAAGCAGTAAATGATTCTGTTAGAATGACACAGCAATCGAAAAAGATAAGTCTGTCGAGAACTCTGTTTCACTTGTAGGTTCGAAAAGAATGAAAACAAAGAAGAATATAGCAAGGTGGCTCTCAGAATTGTAAAGCTGGTCTGATGAGTGCCTTTTCTAAACTACTCTGCCATCTGGTTAGCTCTCTCGTAATGCTCTTTTTCTATGCAATAGGTTACGATTTTTCCTGAAGCTAACGTGATAGTTGGTGTAAACGAGTGCTTTGTTTCTATGTTCAGTCACAAATTCCACGTTCGCAAGTGCTGCAGACTTCAAACTTTGTATTTATGTTTCACACACTTGTATAAGTAGCAAATATTCATTGGCGAATTATATTATGAATTCTGATTGTATAGCAAACATTCTCATATATCAGGGAAGTTATCGAAACTCTATAGAATGCTGAATAATTTTGGAAAATAATTTTACTCACACGCTTTTACTGTAAGAATCTGTAAGTAATAAGCGATTCAGAATAGAGTGACTCCACTGATATATTTTATGGTTTATGCAAAGAACACACAAAATTCAATATTGTTTCAATCATTATTCTGGAAATACTTTTAGAAATCTGCTTTTATGAATGATTTGTTGAAGTTGAAATGTCGTCATAAAGAGAGTATGTTTAGGGACTTGAGAGAATATGTCTATAATAATCTTCATCAGCAGTCGACAAATTATCTCACTTAAAATTTGTCATAATTTTAAATATACAATAGAAACCTTCTTTATCCATAACAAGAAAAGGCGGAACACATTTGGAATAAGAAAAGTCCCACGTGTGTGTGTGTGAATAAATATCTCATAGTAGAGCTCTCTGTGGTATCATAGAGCTCTCATAGAGCTGCGGAAAGGCTAAAATAGGAACTAAGAGGTTAATAATATGTGGTTTTTTATCACTGTACTCTGATCATTCTGCTGATTCATTCGAAAATCATGCCGTCTCCTACATGCCAGAAGCACAAATGTGCAAATTTTTCTCTTTTGATGTAGATTTGTTGAGTGTGTGCTGCCTGCAAGCATCCTCTTATATTACAGCTGCTTTCATTTTGTAACATCTTTTGAAATCCTAGTTCAGTGATATCTTGGCTGATAATTCATTCGGAAATCATGCCGTCTCCTACATGCCAGAAGTACAAATGTGCAAATTTTCTCTTTTTTTATTATTCATCAGCTAGTTGGATACCTTACTTTGCTGATTTTTCCCATGAAATGTGAATATGCACCCCTATTGAAACACATTGCCCTAAAACATTTTAGGAAAATAACTTCCATAGAGTAACATGGGTAGAGTAAACATTCAAACATCATTTCTCATGTTCTTTTTTCTTCCCGAGGACATTGCACATTCAGGCTTCTGGCATGAGGGAGGCGATATTCATTTGCTGAAATACAATTTTCCATAGGAAACAGAAATTGTTTAACTCATTCCAGGTAAAGCCTGGAGTTATTAATCCTATAAAACATTAAGGAGCACCGTGAAAAAGATCAGAGACCGAAATGAACAACTTCACAATTGGATAAATGAGAATTTACCAGAAGATGACACACTATAAAGATCTTTTATCCTACACATTTCAGTTGGGAGTGCGAGAGTTTTTCTAGGTGTTGGGCCCCACCCCCCCTTATACACGCAAGTGGAGCAGATAAGCTCTTACAAACATTTCCAGATCGTTCAGTTTGGTCATAAAAATTCTACTATGTGCACTAATGACATTAAAGTCTAGGTTCTCTCTCTCTTTTTTTCTTTTTTTTAACACATTTTTTCTTAGTTTAATTTTATATGAAATGGCTCAAAAATTTTCTGAAAGAGAAATCGAGACGTATATCCGGGAAGTGGTGCTGGGAAAAATGTATAAATTAATCCGGTTCAAGTGACAATAAATCTGATAATTATCATTGTGCAAAAATTTAGCTCATGATGCGAATGCTAGCACTTACATCCATATCAACCAAACCATTCATTTGGAATCCATATTGGTTAGCTGAGATAGAAGTACTGCATCTTCGTTAGCTGAGGTGTTCTCCTTAGCCAAAATATCACTGTACTCTGATCATTCTGCTGATTTCTTTCCTGCAGGTTCTACGATATATGTGTAGAATTCCCAGGAATCTTTGGGGTATGTCACCCAAGAAACTTTGACCCATTTGAAGAGTAATTTTTCTTAAACACTGTGAATTTATGACGTAAGAAACAGCCATTCATACATGCAGATTTCTAACAGTTGCATTAATTTTTTCAGTCTAAAAATAGAAAGAGCTTTCAACTTCTTGTACATCTATTTGATTCGTTACTATGAGTTTTCATTTGAAATAATGTATCACTTTAAACATGTTTGTTACAGTTAAATAGTTTTGTTTTTGCAAGGAAATTATAAGAAGCCGAAACCTTCAGATTTTATATCTTTGTATGGTAAAAGTACAAAGCTAAACATAATAATAAGACGAGAGCTTCTAATTATGCATGTTCACTGGTGATATAGTGGATAGAGCAGAAATGGTCCATATGATGACAATTCGTCGTCATTTTCAGATGTAACAAATAGTTTTTAATGTGATTCTGTGATGCATTATGTGCTTCTTTTTTTTAAAGTGACATTATGACTGACTGATGTAATTGTATCGAAGCAACACCTGGAGTACAAATATGATTTTTTCTTAATGCTAAGACATTAATGTCGTTTGTAGTGTCAGAAAAACACATCTGCATGTGACTTTTAAAGCATCTATTTCAATCATCTTTGAACTTTATTAATGAAGTTTAAAAGTGGAAGATAATTTTTGAACAAAATATAGGACCATCATCATGATAATCTAGCTATTGTAGCAATATCATCGGCGGCTAAAATATCTAGATGCTCATAATATCTGTAATAGACTCAAATCTTAACAGCAGCCTTGGAAAATAGAAAGAATAGTAATTTTTTTTTGATTATGATACACACATGAGAAATGACTTGAACAAAGAACCTACATATTATTTCGGAAATTTAATTTTCAAGCAGCAGCAATGCACACGACCAACCAGATTAACAAAACTGTGATAACAAACACTTGCCCATAAAGTGATCGAGTGACATTAAGAAGAAGCGGAATGAAAAATTTATTAAAATCCATAGAAAAAAGATTAGCAATTGAATGAAAGACATCAACTAATCCGTTTTGCCAGCAATATATGTGGTGTTACTCTCTATGGCCGTTTTTCCATTGACCTAAGTTCTTGTTTTCAGATTGAAAATATAATTTTAGTATTATCGTTAACTTTTAAGATCTTGTGAGTTAAGTATTTGTTAAGATAATCATTTTGCTCAAAAAATCATCAACGAATAAGGCAAATACCAGGAAATACTAAAAAAATTCCTAATGCATTTCGACATGCTATAGGTACCATCTCCAGAGGATAAGAATATCATGTTGACCGAGTTTCCCTTGAATTGATTACCAAATCTTCAATCTCGGTTGCTCAGCAGAATGAGAAACTATACATCTGTTCAAATCAAACATCGTGTAACATAGTTTTTAGTATTATCCTGGTATTTATCTTATTCACCGATAATTTTTTGAGTGTTATTAGGCAAAGTCATCTACTCTTCCCATCTTAAATGGCAATGAGTCTATGAAGTGATGAATACGTTTAACATCTTTTCACAGAACATGACATTTGACTTGAACAGCGTATAATTTTTTTCGTTCCGCTGAACAACTGAGATTGAAGATTTGGTACTCAATCCAAATCGGAAACTCAGTCAGTGTGATACTCTTATCCTCTGAAGCAACACCCATAGCCTGCCAAAATACATTAGGAATTTTTTAGTATTTCCTTTTGCCTTATTTGTTGACAATTGTTTGAGTATTATTAGGCAAAGTCATCTCTTCCATAATCATTTTAAGCATTAAAAACGTCACAGAACAATGTTGAGGCAAATTTTAAGGAGGTAAACTCTTTCCATGTTTTCTCAATTATTATAGAAGTTGCTGGAATCTCTTCAAAAAAAGCTAGATAATTATTAATTGAGAGAAATACCAAAAACAGTTATGTATTAAATACAATACTGTGGAACAAATTATGCACAAATTTTTACTGTAGAAAATTTTCAGTTATGTGAATGCTCATTGCAGGACAATGCAAAACATTCTTCTTAGGTGTTTTTAATGGTTTGATTTGCATCAATAGACATAATGTCTTCCCATCTCATTTCCTTGTTATTAAAATGGCACATATTATTTGCATCAATGAATACTATGTACCATAATATTCATTAGAATCTTCTCTTTTATAAACATTATGTCTAACTTATCGATAACATATTTGCTGAATAATTGGGTTTTGTTTTCATGGGTCTGTTGAATATGCAGTTAAAACTCTGTAGTTAATTTCATCTATTTATAATTTTCTCTAAGATGGTCGCAAGACTTCAGATGAAGTGGGGGGAAGTAATGAACGGATGTAAATTGTAAATTATTGCTTACGGGCAGGAGGTGAGGAAATTTTATGTTCCCCCCGTTTGCTATCAAACAAAAGAAGACATAATCAAAATGTTGAGAGAAAATTTACAAGGCATTAATATTTAATCATATATATCTTAAACAATGTTGAAAACATTTTGCGGGGAAAAAAATATCATTAATAAATCACCTTGTTAATTCGAAACATGTGATGCTTTACGACAAAAACACTCATTTCTTTCTCTTCTTTATCTGCCATTCCGATTAATTATATTTATTTTAGAATGTCGGGAAGCTCAATAAATGGATATTTTCTTTCTGAATCTTCTTATCTCTTAGAAGATTTAATTCATTCGCCAATGAGCGCTTCAAGTTTGTATAAGCACTGTTTTAATTGTAAATAGTGCTTATACAAAAAAGAGCTATATCAGCAACACACTCTGTACTCTAATTTCATGATTTTCGAAGCATAAAGGCTGAACATGTTTAGAATTGACAAGGTCGTTTCCGCACTGAATATTATCACATCTCAGAATACATTTACAGCTTTGTTTAGGCTGATGTGTGTGTTAATCATTGATATTAGAGTTTAGTTCATCCACGGAGAGCGAATTTTTGCATGTCAAAAAAAAAAGTGTAGTTTCATTTATCAAAATGTTTACCAAGAAAACAAATTTTCTCGAATTGCTTGTGTCATGTTTGCAAATGTGAAAAAAAATTTGAATGTGGGCTTGAATCCTATAAGTGTGTGCATATGTGTATATACATATATATATATATATATATATTATATATAATATATAGTTTGGTGAGAAGTGGTTTCGCATCTCTTTTTGTCGGGATGTATATTGAAAAAAGTGTAGTAATTGTGTCTAAAACAAGTGTAGGAATTCGACATGAGCATGGTTTTTTTTTTTGAAATGCTTAGCAAATGGTTTTGCTTGAGAAATACAAAAAAAATAAATAAAGGAACTCAACTCACGCGCCTCATGCCCAAATAAAAATTATACAGTCATACTGCCTATTTGGATCAAGGAAAATCAAGTGACTGTTTAGGGGAAAAAAAAAACACTGTAATCTGATACATATTGTATATCAACTATTTTTGTATTATCGTACGATATGAAATGACCAGCAACAAGCGTTGCGTGTGTGCTGAATCATAATGATTTCCTCCCTTGTCTTCTTGCAAGAAACCGTAAATGAACTCTTTGCAATTAATTTTTGTTTCCTTCGAGGGCGAAAAAAGAAAGAGACTTACTGTTTTTTGCTTTCATTTTCTAAATGAGCACCATTGAATATTGACATAGCATCAAAAAGTCGAAGATGGAAAAAAAAAAATTGTGAATATCACCGTCTTCTTTGTCGAAAAATATTGTTGTCCCCCCCCCTTCCCAGTTTGAATTGTGTAGATAAATTAAATCTTGTGTGTATTGTATGGATAGTGGCTCCTTTGGAAAGAAAGAAAGTAATATAATGATAGTGTTTGAAGTATTTACATACGCTGCACTTCAAATATGCCATGGTTTGCCCCCTCCCCCACCCCGTCCCTTCGATTTCATCGTGTTGATTTTTTTTCAACTAAAATTTACTTCATGAGGCTTACTATCATTATATATTTGTTCTTTTTTTTCGTTTCGTTCCTTGTGCATCAGTTTGTAATACTGTGACGTACCGTGACTGCATCATTATTATATTTGATTGTATATGTGAAATTATTCTGCTTCCCCTTTTATAAATTATTTTAAATGTTTTTTTTTTTTTTATGATGACTGAAATATTATTTGGTATGTTGTTAATGTGTAAAGGATGCCATAGATGTTAGATGCTCATTAATTATAATCAGTCAATTTTGTTTCTCTCTCTGTCATATTTGTTTGATTTTATCCCATAATTTATCTCAAATATTTCGGAACGGAAAAGACATAATCTATTTTCAAATGGAGCATGAACTCTGCATTGTCATGATGTTGTCTCAACTTTGCTCTTGAAAGGTGTCACGCCCTCCACTTGCTTAATTTTTTGTGACCAATACTTTCCTTACTTAATCTAAATTTTCATTTGATTTTCATGCATATTCTTCAATTTGGCTGAGGCAACTCCAGGCTGGCTCATCTGCCATATTTGAGTGAATGTGTGATGTTATTAGTATCGCTACACAGCCAATTGCTGTTCTGTATTCTGCTCTCTTTTTTTTGAATGCTGGACATCACTTGCAGCAGCAAACCAGTTTTTTGTTCAAAGATGGTGGAGGATGAGGCCACTTCTAACTTTCTAGGTGCCTTAGCCGAGACTGTTTCATTACAGTTGCTTTTTTTTCTGTTAGTCACAAAGTGAATCGCTCAGTTTCTTACATATATTTGAGTGCTTGTTTGTTAATCTGTTGCCATCCATGGCCCCTCTTTGAATGAATTTTCTTCTTTGGGTCGTCCCCCTCCATCTTAACTGATCCCTCATCCTCCTTCCTGATCAGTTCAATCAACTTATATGGACTCAAGCTTTGCCAGCTTCCCTCTTGTTGGAGATTTCATGGGTAGAGCCCTCTAGGATAGCGTTTCTCAAAATGTATGTCACAGCTCCTAGGACTGTTGCAAGGAGGATTAAATTTTTTTTCCATGCAATATATTTGGCACCATCCATTCAAATGCATACCTTTTGCATGTTTATTTTCGTGCCTTTTTGGCTAATTTTCTGAAAGAAGAAAAAAACAAAAATTTTCTGTTAGATCCTTCTGTTTCACTCTCAAAAATTAGAAAAGGCTCCAAGACATTCAAACAACATGTTTAGGCCGGTATAAGTGAATTTTCCTTCCGATTTCCCCCCTCCCTCTCCCCTGTATAGTTTGTATCTTAATTTCTTTATGTGAATTTTGTGTCCTTTGATTTGTTTATGTGTGTTGTGTGTGCGACACTAGTAAAATAAATTAAACAACTCAGCTGTATCACTGCCATTTTTTACAGTTGCTTTGTAATGTTATATACATATGTGTATCTGTGTGCATTTGAGAGGCTCAGAGATCTGTGCATATTTGCGATAAGGTTCTGCTAGAAGAATATTGCCATTATAAAGAAAATTATATTGCTCATCCTTATTCACAAAAAGCATTCATCCAATAAATGCACTGAGTGGCATTTACCGAGTTGTTGAGAAACCGTGCAAGAACCTATTTATTGGGTCTGTTCTACACTCAGCAGTCTGCTTAATTAGTTTTGTTAGGCGAACTGCTTGGCTATAAGAGTTGTAGAAACTGCGGCCTGCATGATATGCAATCGACTTAGGGCATTATGAACTTATTTAATTTCCTTTTCATCCGTAGTTTCTATTCCTGCCTCATACAGTCAATATATACATGTTATGTGTACATCGAGTCGAGTCGATACCTCTGCCATTGAGAACCTATTTTGCATAGCGTGCACAGATTTCTATCACAAAAGCCTACGTGAATATAACCAATAATCATTTTTATGGGAGTTTTTTTTCTTTTTCTTTTTTTTTGGTGTATGATGTTATAAATTATAATAATGCATGTCAACGAAGGAGAGGATGTATTTAAGGGAAGAAAAAAAAAAGTAATATGTCCGTGATATATTATTGTAAATGTGAATCCAATCCTTTTGTTGAATCCAGTCTCCGCATCATTGGAAACAGCACTGCCAGCAGTAGCTCATTTTGTAGATAATATTTAAAAAAAAGAAAAGATAATAATAATGAGTGGTGATGATAATATAAAATAATCCACTGTGTGGATTTGCTGAGAAACTGTGTGAAAAGTCAAGTTCATCATGTGTTCGTTGTATTATAGATGAATTCTTTGTTTTCTCTCATAATTATTATACAAACACATTTTTTTTTCATGTTTATTATTATTATTTTTTAATAGTCACACGCGTTTTGTCATTTTATTTATATGTCATTGATGTTGGGTTGTAAAAAGAAGAAGAAGAAACATCTTCACGTTGTTTCGATGTAGTTCCCTTATTTCTATTTTAGAGTGTTTCCTTTAAAACTCAATTTAAGACAATACAATAAAGTGCTCATTTTTTAAAATTTTTTTTATTATTGTATCGTTTTGTAGGACGATTTTGTTCAAAGTTTGTCGAAGCCAATTTTGTATTTGGACCATGATGGTTTTTTCCCCCCTTTCTTTGTGGCGTGTTTTATATTGTAATAAGAAAAATTAAATGATTTTTCCATTACTTGAAAATGGTTTTTTCAGACGATGCTTCATTATGTGAGCAAAAAAAAAAAAAAAAAAAAAAAATGGAAGGATTAAAAAAAAAAGCTATTAAAGGTTGGTTGCCATATTATGGTAATTTCGAATAAATGTTTTACCAAATTCATGTGTCTAGTTCACATTTATTGATGTTGTGTATCATTGAACTTGAAACAACCGACGGAGGAAACCTTGGAGGTGATGTATTCATGTGTAATATCAATTATTTTTGGGATTTTTGTCTAGGGGAGAAATGCCTTCATTGCAAAGAAGAAACTTATACTCCCATCAAGACGCCCCAAACTCTTCACAGCCAGACTCCTCGCTTGGAATACATAAACAAGTGCCCAAAGAACTGTACCTGTACGACCCATAGTTTTCGAGAAAATGCGAAAGAAAAATATGACGTCATATGCGGTGCAAGGGAAAAAAAAACTTTATTGGATACATGAACCACACATCGGTATATGCATATGTTTACATGGGAAGATGTTCAAAATATCTATCACGCATATCGAGGCATGCATGCGAGCATCGAGGAGAAATAAAGAGGAGAAACTTTATTTCTCCTCTAAGCATGCGAGCCGTGGAATGACATCAAGCCGTCGTTTGATATAGCACCGGATATGACGTCATACTTTTTCTTTCGCATTGTTCTCGAAAACTATGGGTCGTACAGGTACAGTTCGCTGGGCATTTTTTATGTATTCAAAGCGAGGAGCCTGGCTGTGCAGAGTTTGGACGGCCTTGATGGGACACCCTGTATATACACACAAATGAAAGAGGAAAGAAATGTTTCGTATTTTACAATAAAGTTTTCATTTGATCATTTTTGTCGCACCACAGTCATTTTCTGCACACGAGGGCTAACTAGACCGCGACCTACAATTTATCGCCGATTCCGAACGCCAGGCCTGTTTTTATACTCGTCGATAGGCTGATGCGCTAATCCCTCGATGGGGGACTCCTTGCGGTAGCAATTTTTTTTTTTCTGCGGTCATGTCGCCGTTTTTGTTGTACCCCTGTACCAGGAAAGTTTTCTGACAAGGACGAACCGGGTATCCAATTCGCGACACCTCTAACATCCTATGGTACTTTAGGCGAGTATCTTATCGACCTGGGCTACCGCGCCTAATAAAGTTTTCGTTGATACAATTAACTCCTTAACCTACAAGGAACAGGGGCGTACGCAGGATCGACCTTTGGGGGGGGGGGGCACGAAAATTTTCTTCCCGAGACATTTTGAATTATTACCCTTTAAAAACATTAAAATTAACAGAAATTGTTTAATGCATATATTTACGTTAACGCGCGTAACATGGAAGAAATGTATATATTTGCGCTCTCTTCTCTGAGGTTTTTTTCTCCAAAAAAATTAATGTTACATACATAGAGAAATTGTGGCTGGAAGAGGGAGAAAAAGAATGAAAAACGTATTTTTCTAATTTTTTTTGACTCCTTTCATTTCCTTTGCTGTATGTCAACAAGAACACCACTTTTTTGAGAATTATCTCTGCTAGTTCAACTGCACATTGTCCAAGTTTCTTGGCAAAAGCTTGCGTGCAAAGAAAGTTAAATACATTAACAAAAATGAAAAGAAAAAGTCAAATTTGCTTTTATTTAATGACAAGAATTATCTACTATAACTCTTTGGTTCCTCTTAAAATTATTCTCAAACTCTCTCCCATCTAACCCTGGACTTGAATTTTTAGTTGCTTAGACGGGGTTGGCGCGGTCTTTCTCTTACATTTTGTATATTTAAAAAAAACTATTTTTTGAATGTAATTTTTTTTTTGGTACCCCCTCCCCCTCGCCGCAGACAGAGATAAGTTCCCTTTTCTATGCGCTCAAAGATTAGGGGGAAATTCAAGTATTACATCAACAGATTTTTAGTCTCATTTTTGACCCCCCCCCCCCTCTCTCTCTTATCAACAAAGTTTCGTCAGCTCTGCCCCCCTCCCACTTCTCAACACATATTGGGATGAGAGACTATGCGACGGGGGAAGACTGTCAATAATTTATTTTTGATGACAAAATATTGAAAGAATATCAGAAGAAAATACTTGTATGTTACAAAATACCTTATATGTCAATACAGTTCGATATAACGACTTCCTTCGTCCCGTCGAAAACGAACGTTATATTGGGAGTGTCGTTATATCGAAAGTAATCATAGTCGTTCAAACCAAATGTATCATAGTCGTTCTATGAAAACATTTGGGACTTATCGTACCGGTCGTTGTGGAATGGCTGTTATAATGTGGGGTCGTTATAACGAACGTCGACTGTATAAACAATTTCTGTGTTAATTTCAATGCCATTTGACGGCTAAGAACTCAAAGTTTATCTTTGAGAAATTCATTGTGACCCCATCCCCTAAGCCAAGGGTTCTCAAACTATGCGCCAGTAACTTTTGTCAGAGGCGCGTGGAGAGGCAGCCCGACAAAGGTTTTTCGAAGAGATCCTTCGTTAAATTTTCTTGGGGGTCAGCGGATAAGCGTTGACTAGGGTAAAGGGGTGTGGAAGAAGTTTGAGAACCCCTGAATTTTGTGCCCCCCTCCAAAGATCGATTGTGGGTACGCTTCTGATAATAAACATCAGAATTTCAATTGAAGAAAACGATCCTATGGAAACGGGGATAGTGCAGAATTTAAAGGAGATATTCAGAATTCTCTGACGTTACTTCCGAAGTTTTTTATGAAGAGACAAAGAATGCTGAGCATCTCTCATCTGAATCTTGAGCGTTTGTTTAAAAAAAGTTGACAATATCTACCATACCATCCAAATATGTGGGTCATAGCGACGGACTTGCACCGCCAGGACCCACGTCCAACCTTCACCCTCGCCCCACAGAGATTAAGACCCCACAACGGTACAAATATTTAATCACTACACTTCTCGCTCATACTCTGAAAAATAGTGGTTGGTCATAGTGACGGACTCGCGTCGCGAGGTCCCGGGTTCGAACCCCACCGTCACCAAAGTGGTGGTCGTCTGAAGTTGGTTTTCTATGGTTCCCAACTTCAAGGCGCGAATGCGAACCAGTCTCGCCACAGAGAGCAACAGAACTACAAACAGTACAAAGGGGGTCATACAAGTATTACGTCAGCATCGAGGGTGGGGGGAGGGGGTTTCGGATTTGCTGACTTTTGATGACAAGGGGGAGGGGGGGGGGTTGAAGGTTGCTTACGTCATCAACCACCCCTTTTTGAAGATATGAAATATTCTAAGCTACTGACGAAATTTTGCTGACAGGGGGCGAGGGGGTCAGTGTTTTTCTGACGGGGGGAGGGGCTCAAAAATGGCTGAAAATCTGTTTACGTAATACTTGAATGGCCCCAAATGTAATTCAATCATAACACATCACTCACTTCACTTGGGAAATACAGATGGCAGCATTGAAAAATCAAACACAACACTACATACGCACTCAGACTATTAAGTATATACACACAGTTACACTTCCGGCACAACTCACTAGGTAATCGTCCATAGATGGTGATAGCCCTCAGTTGTGCTCGGTTTGAAAGAAAAAGTCTGAAAAATAGATAACAGCACTAATACTGATGCACAGCAGTGTATACAAGTTATTGAAAAATATTATATGATTATATATCTCTTGGTTTGTTATTAGTAAATAACTGGTTGCATAATAACCAATTGAATTTCAGAAGAGATGGTCTCAGAATTATTGAAAGAAATAATGGCAGAATCAATGAAAGTTAAGAATTATTGGAAGAGATAATGTCAGAATGACTATCGGAACTTCAGAGTTCGGAGTTCGGAACTTCAGAAAGGGATAATGGTCAGAATGAATAAAGTTCACAGAATTATTGAAATAAATTATTTCGGAATAAATAAAAGCTCATTATTTACTGAAAGAGATAATTCCAGAAATAATAAAATTCCAGATTTTTAATATAAATCCGGATTCGATGAGAAAAACAACTTCAGATCAACTAAAAATCCATAGTTAATGTAAATTTCTATTTTATGGAACGTTAAAATTAATGAAAGAATAGAAAATATTCTTTATACTCAAAAATAGAAATAATTTAATAAAATTTTAATTCTCGGATCAGAGACGTCGACATGAAGAAAACATTGCGGCGGGGAGGCTGAAAGTTGCCATTTGTCCCGTACACACGGGACGGACCCGAGCCTTTATGCAGGAGGGGGAGTGGTGCGTTGGTCATTAATTATTCGGGGGTGGGGGGAGGGATTCAGATTCCTCGTAAAGAAGAAATTATATTGCAATATTAATGAAAGTCTTCAACTATCTGGGCTTAGTCTCTTTGGACCCCCCCCCATTTGAAAGTCACGGGGAAATAGATATGGCCTAAATAGGCCAAATATTTCCACAAAAAAATGTTTAAATATAAATTAAATTTCACTTTAATTTTAAATTTCCACCACAAATAGATATATCTATAATAGATAATATCTTTTCGATCTCACAATAGCGACATCTATGGAAATGTAATCGAACTCAATTCTTTAATACTTTTTCAAACGAATCCTAGATGGCACTTAACTTTTTAATAAATCAAGCGAATAAGCCCTTATTTCAAAATTAAATATCTCTACAACAAAGATCAATAGAGTTATGCGGTAAACGGTACGTTTATTAGCAAAACTGTAAGAATGTTGTACAGAAATTTCGAAAATTTAGTTTTTTTTTAAATTTTTTAAAATTAAAAAAAAACTGGAGATTTTGGGGTTCCGAAAATCCTCATTTGTGTGAAGAGAAACCACTGCATTCGCCTAAAGTTACTGCATGGGCTGCTGTATGCGCCATGTGTGCTGACAAATTGTTCCAAAATTGTAACGTAACGTTCAGTAGTAATCGTTTCTCGCACGAAGAAGGGGCCGATAATGCCTCTGGCGCATACCGCAGCCCATGCAGTAACTTTAGGTGAATGCAGTGGTTTCTCTTCGCACAAATGAGGATTTTCGGAACCCCAAAATCTCCAGTTTTTTTTTTACATTTTAAAAAATTAAAAAAAAAAAACCAAATTTTCGAAATTTCTGTACAACATTCTTACAGTTTTGCTAATAAACGTACCGTTTACCGCATAATTCTATTGATCTTTGTTGTAGAGATATTTAATTTTGAAATAAGGACTTATTCGCTGATCAACCTGTATTACAATATAAGCTTTATTGAACCGGCTTATTTAACCAATTTATACACAGAAATGTTGAAAATCTAAGTTTACCTAAGTTCTAGTATTTCCTGGTGTTTGCCTTATTAGTTGGCAATTTTTTTGGAGTACTATTATGCATACCGAATTAGAGATGGAAATTTTTTAGGATTTTTGGATAGTTTTAATTTCATTTTGTTCCCTCTCTCATTTTTGGTTGGAATGTAGTGTCCGGATCATCTTTGGCTCCATTTCTTTTTTTTTTTTGCCAATTCTGAACAAGTTGAAATGGTCAGTCAGGAACGCCTATGCTGACTATATTTTCTCGAGAAAATGCGGGATATTAATCTTACAAATACGGGACATTGCCAATTATCGCGAAAAATTATACCAAAAGTAAAGAAAGAGTTGCCAACTAACCATTTGAAATCCCAGAAAAAGTCGTCAATCGTGGGAAATGACGCGCCACAGCAAATCGCCGTGAAATAAAAAATATATCTTATATATAAAAGTAAAAGTATGTATATATATATATATATGTATGTTTGTTCTTTATACAACTTGAGATCGATCGTCGCCAAATTTTGCATATATATATATACCAGACGGGACCGGGATTGAACCATAAGATACATAAAAAGTCCATCAGAGTTGGGCAAGTGCCCGAAATGGGCAAAAAAACTGTTGGCCAACAATGGTTCCTGGGCTCCAACAATCACTTTCGTAATTTTCACTTCGGTTACCGTGGTTACCTAACAATGCGTTTAAGACCATGGAAGGTATTATCTAGTATAATACCTTCCATGGCATTACCTAGAAGGTATTGTCTATTATAATACCTCCATGTTTCAGACATGCACATGCCTTTACACTGGTTTGTCACTTCTTTTTCCCTGCCAGTATTATGTATAATAGTTTATTATAATGGTTTGTCACTTTTTCAATCCTGCCAGTAACTTAAGAAAACCCGGGCATTGCCGGGTATTTTTGCTAGTATATATACTGTATATATCAAATATGCAATATTAATATTTTTGTTTAAAGTCGTAATCATTGTAGTGTAATTTCTGAGTTGGGAAGGTAATTTTAATTATTGATTTGAAGAGAACAAAAATTAAGTTGGCTTCGTTGAAAATACTTGAAAAACTGGGACATTTTTGCCAAAAAAGTCGGGAGATCGCCAGAAAAAAAAAAACCGGGACTGCCCCGGAAATACGAGAGGTGTGGTCACTGTAGGGACACCGGAACATATTGTGCTAATGTTGCTGAAGCAATACCAATCATTTCAATGGTACGGGTGCTGATGCAGCACGACGTGACGGTGGAGGGGGGGGGGTGGTGAACTGTGTGAGTTCGTTTGACCGTCCTGTATTTTACGGGACAGACAAATTTTCCCATATCATTGAGCTCTTAGGAGAGATGGTCGTTCCTATCCCCTTCCCACCTCTGCATTCGCGCCTGAGGCGTACATACGCATCCAAGGCAGGCATCTTCAGCTGAGTCAGACAAATACAGATACGAATGAGCGGAGGTAGACACATTCAGCTGCGAATGAAGGGAATTTAGACATCTGCTGCGAATAGAGCAGAACCAGACAAATTCAGAAGCGAATGAGCGGAGGCAGACATTCAGTTGCGAATTTAGTGAAGGTAGACATTCAGCTGCGAATTTAGTGAAGGTAGATGTTTAGCTGCGAATTTAGTGAAGGTAGATGTTTAGCTGCGAATTTAGTGCAGGTAGACATTCCGCTGTGAATTTAGTGAAGTTAGACATCTTTAGCCGTGAATAGTGCGGAGGCATGCTGATCCGGGGCGATGTGTCGGTGAAGCGACTTATTGTGCAGCTCGCCTCGGATCATCCCGTATTTTACGGGACAGACAAATTTTCACCATATTGTTCTGCTCTTGGGAGGGGCGATCACCCCCTCGTGCCCCCGCGGATCCCGCTTGGGTGTTGACAAAGCAGGATTGTGATTTTTTTTAAAAATAATGGTAGCGCTGCCGAATGCCAGTGTCATCTTCTTCCCGCCATTTCTTTTATTCACATCCCATCCCCACCCCCTTGATTTGATATGAGTGATGCTGTTGAAATTTTAAAGGAAAAAATGCAGAACAGTGGTTCCCAACGTGATGCCCAAGGGCACCATGGCACTCATATGGGGGATTTCAAACGGATATTATGTGTTAGCAACTCTTACCAGCTTTTTCTTGCGAAACCAAACATTTTTTTATACGGAAAAAAAAAATCGTTTTGCTGGCTGTATATCGTACATGCTAAACCCATAGCCCGTGGGCCAAATGGGGATTCGTGAGTCAACTGATGCTGCCCGTGAGCTCAAACCTTGTAAATGAATACCGGTTTAAATGAAATAAGTGTAGTTCATTTCCAGTTTAGATGAATAAATAAATGAAATAAGCCGCGGGTCACTTAAGTGATGTGGAACTGCACCGCGAGTCACTTAAGTGATGTGGAACTGTACCGCGGGTTTTTTAACTTCGGAGATATAAAAATATGCCAATCCCATTACCCGTGGTGTGGTTCCCACCTTTACTTAAATGGCCGCGGCACATTAACAGATTACTTGGGTGACCCGTAGCACCTTTCAAGCTCACTTGAGATCACTGTGGCACATTTACAGATCACTTGAGTGACCCACAGCATATTTACAGATTACTTGAGTGACCCACAGCATATTTATAGATCGCTTGAGTGACCCACAGCATATTTATAGATCGCTTGAGTGACCCACAGCATATTTACAGACCATCGCGACACAGTTGCAGAGTACTTAAGCACCCTCTGGCACAGTTCTAGATCGCTCACGTGACCCGCGGTGCATTCTTATATTACTTGAGTGACCCGCGGCCCAGTTCCAGATCACTTAAGTGGCCCACCATCTATTTATCTATACTTGATAAAACAAATAATTTCATAGTCAATGAAGAATTAAATCAAAATCAACAACAAGGAGAAATGTGGGAAATAATCCAACTTCTTTCGTCTATACCAGGCATCTTCAACCCGTTGCTCGCGAGCACCGCGGTGCTCCCCTGAAGCGTCCAAAGTGCTCGATGCTCGTGCCCGTTTTCGTACTCGCGAGCACGAAATTAATCAACGTTACAATTAAATTTACCATGTACAAATTGTGCATTCAGGGATTGAAATTATCCCGATTTCAAGCATACATATGCCAAACTTGGCGTAAGGGTGCTCTTCCTTTGACGATGGGTACAGGCAGTGCTCGCGACTAGAAAAAGGTTGAAGACCTCTCTCTGGTCTATATACTGTATACATTAGAAATTATTATTATTTTTTCATGACCTCATGATGAATAATGAGAGAATATACATACAGTAAATCACCTCACAAGGGAAAACAAAAATGTCTGAAATTACAGTTACTAGTAGTATAACTAGCAGACACACATATTCATCATCGTGCCTGACCTATTAAAAGGCATTCAGTCATAACCTGATGATAATCATGGAGATTGATAATCGGCGTACCCTCAACAACTAGAAATTATTTTCAACAGCAATTGCCGACTCACGAAAAAGCGGAATTGGTTTATTTATCTCTCCTTTTCTCTGCGAGAAGATAAGAGATCTTATCTCCGAAACCGATTTCGATCTCGTGGTTGCGACCCGTGACCAGCCCTGGAGAGAATACCATGACCCCCGCGAAGGGTACCGTTATTCCTTGATGAATACTTCTGTATAAGTAGGGCACAAGCATGGAATTGAGGGTGTTACAGTACTCGCTGGGGGATCAGTATGCAGGGTGTATAGGTATCAGCACGAGGATTACAGCAGCAAGGATTACAAGCCTCGTCAAATACAGTCGAATCCCGTTATAGCGAACTCCAAGAGACCGTTTGTTAAAATGAAATTTCGTTATAAAGGAATTCCATGTTCTCGTACATTGTTCTTATGTAAACTTATCTGAAGGATTAGAAAAGTGTTCGTTACAACGAGAATTTCGCTATAACGGTATTCGTTAAAACGGGATTTGACTGTATATACATGCCAACGAAAAACAAAAAAAATCTGTCCAACAGATTTATAAAATTATATTTTACAAAAATAAGGGGTTTTAAAAAAAACAGAAATAGATATAAAAACGACAACAAAAATCATGTCCACATGATTGCCACTACTAATACATAACCATTACATGTACAAGATATAACATGTACTAACGGGACCCGAACAAGAATCTTCATGACGTTCCCGTAACAATGATGTAAATGTGATAACCACAAGTGTCCTCCATTCCGCGGGGGTGCTAGACGGGAGGACACGAATGGTTTCATAATAACCATTACTTGGTTAGTTTTTCATTTTATACATTTTCATTCTTTTTCTTTAATAAATATAATCAGCCAGAACGAGCCAACCAAAACAACAAGACCGAAGCTAATCCTTAGCTAAGTCTCTCTCCAGACAATCCCCCATTTAAACTAATCCCACATTGTTCACCAAAACAGGTTTAGAGCGGAAAACCAGGACATCGAAAAAAAAAAAATTGGGACTATCTCGGGAAATACGGGACGTATGATCACCCTATGAATGGCATGTCTAAGTACTACATGCTATTTGGATACTTTTTCTAATTGGAAGTATACCTCTAGGAGTAGGATGACCATATTTGCTCGAGAAAAATACGTGAAATTCGGCATCGAAATACGGGAAAATACGGGACATCGCCAATTATCACCAGTTGTATCCACCTCCGGTGGACATATTATTCGATCTTGGGAGGAGCGGTCGGATCCCCCTCTGTATGCACGCCTGAGCGAAGGCAGGCATCTTCAGCTGCGAATGGAACGGCGGCAACCATCTTCAGCGGCGAGAGAATGGAATGGAAGCAGGCGTCTTCAGCTGCGAATGGAATGGAGGCAGACATCTTCACATGCTAAGCTTCACAAATGGATTGAAGGCCGACATCTTCAGCTACGAATAGAATGGAGGCAGGCATCCTCAGCTGGGAATGGAGCAGGTGGGTCCAAGGTGAGTGCCGAAGAAGCTACTTATTGTATAAATATATCGCATCATCCTGCATTTCACGGGACAGACAAATTTTCTCCATATTATCGGGCCATTGGAAGAATCGATCGCCCTCATCGTACCCCCCAATTCCACGTTTATTTCCAGGATGGGTGCTAAATGAAAAACTTCGCCCCCCACGGTACCAACATCTTCATGTGTATTTTTACTAATACCGGAATACAACAGCAATGCTATAATCGTGGGTGCCGAACCTTGAAAGGGTCGAGGGAAATAAACACGTCAAGAAAAATAATTTTTTTTCTGTTATGTAGCAAAACAACTTGTTTTCCACACAAAAATATGCTTCATAGCCCCCCCCCCCTCCCTTTAGTACAGTATGGATATGTGGGAAAAAATAATAATACGCGAAGGCGGGGGTCATTTCCATGAACAGGAAATGACCATCAAACTGATAACTCGAGCGATATTTCTTAACACTTTATCGGCCGAGTTTCAAGTCAATTTCACGCCCTTTATTTTGTTGGGGGGGGGGGAGGGGGCCCGCCGAGTTTCCACTTGATTTGACAAACGAATACATAAACATGTTTTCAAAGGGGATTCCTACAAAATAGCGACCCCTACAGGTTTCTTTTCCTGTTTTTTTCAATGTAGGAAGACTTTTTCCTTCTATTATCGAAGGTAAACTTCAATTGAAATTTGAATTTAAAAGTGATCTGAAATTCTGAATAAATTACTTTCAAATTCTGAAGCTATTGCTTTTCAACAATTTTGATTATTATTTCTTCCCCCACTTCTGACATTTCTTTAATAATAATTTACTCGTTCAAAAACGATTTATTACCTAATTCTAAAATTATTTCTTCCCTAGTTCTGAAATGGTTTCTTGCTTAACACGGACATTGTTCTTTTCTTAATTTTGGACTTAGTTCTTCCTAATTCTGACATTATTTCTCTCACCAATTCTAAAATTATTTCTTCTCTAATTCTAAAATTGTTTCTCCGATAACAAGGTCATTATTCCTTTTCTAATTTTCACCTTAGTTCTTTCTTAATTCTGACAGTATCTCTTTCATTAAATCTAAAAATATTTCTTCCCTAGTTTTAAAATTGTTTCGTCAATAACACGGAAATTATTCCTTTCCTAATTTTAACCTTAGTTCTTCCCTAATTTTGACACTATTTTTTCCCCCTATTCTGAAATTATTGCTTTCACCAATTCTAAAATTATTTTTTCTGTAATTCTAAAATTATTTCTTCCCTAATTCTAAAATTATTTCTTTTCTAATTCTGAAATTGTTTCTTGCTTAACACGGACATTGTTCTTTGCCTAATTTTAGACCTTAGTTCTTTCCTAATTCTGACATTATTTCTTCAATATTTTTGAAATTATTTCACTCATTAATTCTGAGACTATTTCTCCCCTTATTCTAACAATACGGCTTCCCTAATTCTGACAGAATCTCTTTCATTAATTCTAAAAGTATTTCTTCCCAAGTTCTTGAAATTGTTTCTTCGATAACGCGGGCATTATTCCTTACCTAATTTTCGCCTTAGTTCTTCCTTAATTCTGAAATTATTTCCTTCATTAATTCCAAAATTGTTTGTTTTCTAATTCGAAAATTATTTTTTTCCTAATTCCAAAATTACTTCTTTCCTAGTTCCGAAATTGTTTCTTGCCCAACACGGACATTACTTTTTTCCTAATTTTGGACATTGGTTCTTTTCTAGTTCTGACAGTATTTCTTCAATATTTCTGAAATTATTTCATTCATTAATTCTGAGATTATTTCTTCCCTTATTCTAACAATACGGCTTCTCTAATTCTGACAGTATCTCTTTCATTAAGTCTAAAAGTATTTCTTCCCTAATTCTCACTTTATTCTTTCTTAATTCTGAAACTACTTCTTTCCTAATCCCGACGTTAATTCTTCTTACTGTAATTGGCTTTTGACAATTTTTGGCTGAAATTGGCCTTTGACAATTTTTGGCTGTAATTGGCAACTTTACTTGCAATTTTTTTTGCGATAACTGGTGATATCCCGTATGGATATAGATTTCCCGTATTTTTATGCAGGAAATATGCTCAGCCTCAGCAGCAACTGTATGTATAGATGCTTTTCTACTGGCACATCTTTCTTCTGGAACATTCATGGAACCTCCCTTGGAGGGCCGAAGGTTGTGCACCCCTGGTGTAAGTAGCGATATATACCCATCACCCAACTGCAGCTGAAGCAGTAGTTTTTTCTGTTACCGACAAAAATCGCGATATTGTTAAAAATGGAATAATCACATGTTATAAGTGACTTGATGCCACACAAGAGAGAAATCTGATATCCTTTACGTACATTTCACTCACAAACGGATCGGGAATCACAAAGTTCATAACCCGAGAACTCAACAAGAATACCACTAATAACGTTGTTGAAACCCATGTCATCCATCGAGCATATGAATCGGATCGATATTTGCAAAACACCGGATGCATTTAATCCTACTTGAACCGCTAAATAGAGCTTTAGGATTTCATGTTTTTTGAAGGAAACCACTTTAAGGACTTCCTGGCACTTCACATACTTTTCAAATCCATGTAAAGATGGCGAAATTTGAATAATCTGATCCCTCTCTTTCCATTATTGCATTCGGAGAAAGACGTGAAACGATGTCAACATGGGATAATATAAAATATAGATTACTATTACATCGATATCGATCCCATGGATCAATGTGAAGCATGATTTACTCTCGGAGTACGATATCATAGCGTGCAGTGTTCATGATTTGTCGTGCGCGCGTACATGATACTGGTAGCTCTCAAGTGCGTGAGCGTTCATTAAATTTGTGTTTCGGATTCGGGTGTCATTCGGGCGTGTAGCAGGTTTCGTGGGTATAATTTGCTCATGCAAAAAACATTAGTCTTTTTGATGGGAAATTACAGGGGGAAAAAATTGCATGCGCTCAATATCTCGTTACATTCAATGGCCAAATACAATAAGTTTGATCTGAGAGATCAGCCATAATCAATGTATACTGCGGGGAAATAATGTACAGCTCCCCCTGGAGATTTTCGCATTTAATACTATCGAAAATCAAAATCCCAAATACAGTCTCGCGGCCTGAGCATGCGATCTTCATTTTGAGACGTTATTCGTTCCAAGAATAACGATGTAAGTTGAGAAAGACGCAAGACGAGGTAAATTTTTCCATAGATATACCGGGTGTCCCATACATTCGGAAATAGTTCAAAAATTCATGAAAAATTGAAGGAATAGGTATATTTTAATTGCGGTTTGCGAAGAAGTTATTCTCTTGAAGGGGAATTTTTTAGTGAAGAAAAAACAAATAGTTCAAATTTTTGTCGATAGAAGGCGCTTCATGAAAGCAAATCACTAAAAATATGCATATGGAAGTCCTATAAAATGCGGGATGTATCATCAACAATTCATTTCTAAACGTTTCTGGCCTAATAAAGGATTTCATTACGGAATTCATAAAGGAATTCACATCCCGGTAGACTTCGAGGGGAATGGAAAGCGGTGCCAAAAGTCAATCGCGCATATAGTATTGACTATCCGGATTGGATAAACACTTGGTTGTACCAAAATAAAATTGACTAGCTTCGCATAGACCAGACTAGCTGTTCTCAACCGGTGCTCCACGGCACCCTTGGGGCTCCGCAGCAGCTCGAGGAAAGTAAAATAAATCAGTAAATTTGATTAATGAATAAAAAAGAGGTCTGAAGGCATAGGTGGAGATAGACTTGGAAGTCTGGGGGGGGGGCACGGTCATTATTTCTGTGGGGGGCACGATGATGATGATGTCAATTCATATATGCATGTATACATTAGATCAGTTAACTTCACCTTTGACACTGGGGGGGGGGGCAATGCCCTCCCACGCCCCCCCCCCCCGTATCTCCGCCCATGTCTGAAGGGTTCCACCATATAAGTTATAAACTAAAAAGGGCTCTTCGTGTCAAACGGGGCTCCGAGATAGAAATTATACGTTGAAAAGGGCTCCGCGAGTCAGAAAAGGTTGAGAACCGCTGGACCAGACAGACTACCTGTAGGGCAGAAGGATACGCACAAGCACCATTACCTGGTGCTTGTGCACCACAGATATGTTTTCCTCTCCTGTAGCTTGAAGAAAAAACTGGACGGGTCGGATTAGCACACGGACGGATAATCGAGAGTCTATTGTAGTTCAATGGTGGTTTCTTATTCACTGATCATCCGTCATATTCAGACATCATACACATGCAAGTTCTCGTAATAAGTAGCATATCACATGGGGGATATGCTACTTAAACGGACACAACACCTAAAACATGGTGTTGTGTCCGTGTTGTAAACTTCATCATGTTCCTTGCTTCCCTTTAAGTTACTGCTGGTTAATTTTATCTCCAGTACTACACATAAGAAAGTTTTCACTGAAATCTTAAGCTCTGAAGTCCGTTATAATATTGTAACGGACAATTTTTTCCAGTTTTTTCACAGAAGGGTAAATGTTCGTGTTTATAAACAACACCTAGGCCACATGAAAAAAAAAGAAAAAAAGAAGCCTTGTTTACCGCAGAACTATCCCAAAAAAGGGCATTAATTATAGGCGGCTGGACCCAGTGACGGCCTATAATTTACGTCAGTATTTGGCATCGGAAAGCGCTAATTTGTATTGACGGTTTGAGAGAACTCAAGAACTGTCCATCAATGGTGTGATGGACAGCGCGTCTAAAGCCCCGCCCTTTCGGAAAAAACGAGGTAAAAAATAAGTTTTTTGGGTTAAAAATATTCCCACGAAACTGCAAAATCTTCAAAAAAATGCGCAAAATTTGCAGTGTGAGGACGGCATTATTTGTGAAGAATGTACGAGTCAGTAGCGCCCGTTGTCATGGTAACCCTTGAAAGACAACCTTAGGGATGTGGGCGTGTCTTAAACGTCTGTACCGATGACAGGGAGAATGTATCCGTGATAGGATTCAATGGAAGATTTTTAATCCCGGGATTAATTTCCTTTCTTATAAATTATTTTGTTACATAGCTTATACTTGGAGCCATTATTATAAAATCCCTTATTTTTTTTTTATGTGAAAGGGAAAGTGACACGTTTTGATGCCTCAATGGATATTTTCTCATGGCTATGAAAACGAAATTGTGAAATTTTTCCAATTTTTTTCCCTACGAAAAAGATTTGATGAAGAATATTAGTTCCAAAAAATATATTCAAATTTCTCTGAACAGAAATGAAGACAAATTGTTTTGTTTTTTTTCATAGACTTCTTTTGATAAATGCACAAAGGCCGTTAAAAAATTGAAATAAATATAACTGAATAAATTGAAATTTTATTTCATTTTGGGTTTTTTTTTGGATAAATTAAAATTCATTCCTTTCTTAAATCCCTCGGGAAAATTTTTTGGAAATTTCACTTTTTAGTTTCCAATATTTTTTTGAACTGAAAAGAAAAAACAATTTTCTTGAAAAAAATTATGAATGTAGACGTAAAATTTCTTGAAAATTTCATTTAATGATTCCTAAAGATTAGCAGAATTTAAGACTATTTTTGTTTTTCAGTTCATGGCGAGTTTATTCATTAAAAAATACTTTATGAAATAAATATCCATAAAACATTTAAAAATTATTATTGAATAGTTTAACAATTAAAATTATTTTAATTACAAAAAAATCCAGTTTTTTTCAATTTTTACTTCAAATGCAGTAAATGTTTGGAATTAAATTATTAGTTTTTAAAAAAATTTTCCACACTTTCACAAAATATTTGAAAGAAAATTTCAATGATTTTGGTTATTTTTTTTTTTCAGGAAGAATATTTAGTAAAATTTACCAAAATTTTTGTCGGTAACAAATTATTCAAAAAAAGTATTCCGATGTAAAATTAAAAATAATTCGAAACGACAACAATTTTGACTGAAAATTTCAAAAATTAAAATAGTATTTTATGTGGATAATTCAAAAATTAAAAAACGATTTTTTTTAAAAATTTTTGAGGAAATTTAAAAGAAAAATAATTCACACACATTTCTGAGAACAAATTTATTTCATAAATTTTTCTAGAGGGAAAATGCAAAAAAAGTATCTTTATCATAAATAAAATTTGTATACTGTGTTTTCAGGGCTGGACAAATCCAGGTCACCATGGCGACTAAAAAAAAATTGGTAATGGCACCTAAAATTTTCTTTGTGTAGTTACTAATTTGTAGGCTGAGAGCAGCACGAAATTTTTGGAATTTATAGCGGTAATATCTACGAACATAAAAGGTTCAAATTTACAAATTTTTTTGGTGCTTTAAAAAATTGTTCGGTCACATAGAATTTTTTGCGATTTATCCAGCCCTGCTGTTTTACGTTTCATATTAGTTTACAAATATTTTCTCGTTTAATTTTCAAATATATCTTCTTTATATAATTTTTTTTAAATATTTCAACGCATTTTTCATAACGAATATACACTATGTGGCCCTATTGTTTTGTTATTTTATCACAATTAATATTCCATTTCAAGTCATCCTGTATTGTTTGTTACCATTAAGTATTCGTATTCATGCACTCTTTGAATTCTTTGAATCCAATTAAATGAAATAGTTCAAAATATTTACATAAAATATTTCAAAACATTTATTTATAAAAACTCATATCATATATCTTTCTAAGAAAGAAAACAGAGTGAAAATTGAAAAGTCTGAAAGAAATTCGAAAAATGTGAGAACAAAATTTAAGAAAAATCTAAAAAAATTAAATTTTTAAAAAAAAATTAGGAAAAATTAAAAATGTCTGAAAAAATTGTAAAAGATTAAAGACCTAAATTTTTTTTTTTTTAACCTGGAAATAAATTTCAAAAAATCGGGAAAAACATTCAATAAAATATTTTCAAGTAAAAATTTTGAAAAAAAAACAAACTTTTAGAAAAACTTTCCTAAAACATTTTCACAATCTGAAAGAAGTTCGAAAAATGCGGGAAAAAATTTAAAAAAAATCTGAAGAAACAAAAAAATTTTAAAAAATTGAAAACCTGAATTTAAAAAAAAAGAAAATTTAAAATAAATTTCACAAAATCTGAAAAAAATATTTTTATGTGAAAATTTTGAAATTTTTACGCGAAACTCTCAGAAAAACCCTCCAAAAACATTTTCACAAAAAAAAAGCATTTAAAAATCAATACTTTTGGTAAACAAATCTAAAATATGTAAAAGAAAAATACACATTCGCGTAGAATACATATTTTTCCATTAAAGAAAATGGTAAACATATTTCCGTCAAAAAATTTCTAAGAGAAAATTTTTCTTTTTAAAAATGAAACTTTTTCGCGTAATCTTTCCGGCAATTCTCTGATCGATCAACACGGAAAAAGTATTACATTGCATTATTAGCTAAAATATTCTGTTCACACACACACAACAAATGAATCCACCATGGAATGATGGATGACGGCGGCAGCCGGGAAATACTAATATAAAGGGTTGGAAAAAATCTCAAACTCCGTCCGGGAATAGGAAAAAAAAAGGACCGGTGTTGCCTTGTCAGTTTGGATCACAAGCTTATATGTTAAATGGTTAATAAATAGGGTTTTGATAGACATCATTACAACATCTTCCGCGTATAAATGTATTCGCAAAATACGAATAATATATTCATGTTTTGACTCTCTTAAGAAAAGAAAACACTTTCAAAAAGGAAAAGTCCCAGGGAACGAAAGGGATCTCTTTTTCACCCTGTGCATGTGTGTATATATATATATAATATTCAAGGCAAAATTCTAGAAAAATCCCCTGACAAGTCGTGTTGATGTCTGAAGCAGCGTCAGAGGCTGAATGTAAAGTCCTGTGAGAGGAAATACCGGGGTCCCGTAAGAAAAAAAGAAGAGGAAAAATTGCTATATCGGGATTTTGAGGGATGTACTGGGCTCTTCAACGGGATTAATGTTTTCCTTACAGTGAAGGTATTGACAGGTATTCAAAAGAAGTCCCTTGGAAAAAAACGTCTTAGATGATACTGTCAGATATCATAGAACATTGCCGACGTTGGGAGAGCCAATAGTCGATTCATATTCAAATACCCGGCTTCTTAGAGTTGCGTACCGCCTATTGTTGTTATCCAGAGGCATTTTTTTCTTTCTTTCGTCGTAGCTTTCCTTTAGCCTGCGCTTGCTACTGATAGTGATCAAGTCCGTGACAATAACAATAAAATATATTGGCTTGGCACATTTGGCGAGTTATCGGGTAAGGGTTGGTGTAGAAATGCGAATGATTAGTCGTGGGAAGAAAGTCTTACCAATTAGCTAACGGTTGAATCTTAGTAACAGTCTTCAAAGGAATGCAGAGTCTTGATAGTAGGGGCTTTCCAACAAGATTACGGATAGTCTTAGATTCTGCTAACCAATCTAGAGGCTAGTCCACAGATTTAGCAGCTTATCTATAAAGAGCTTAGTCCGAAGATTTAGTTAGGGCCATTCCCAAGCTATAGCTAACCGATCAAGAGTCTAGCTAATCGATCTAGAGCAGTGTTTCTCAACCGCCGGGCCCTGACCTCATTCAAACCGGGCCGCGAGTGATTAGAGTTTCATTTTTCTTTATTAATTTTCCGTTGGTCATTCATTTGACTGGGCCTTCGACTCACAATAATGAATGAAACCGGGCCGCGGGATCGAAAAGGTTGAGAACCACTAATCTAGAGGCTAGTCCCAAAATTTAGCCAACTATTCTAGAGGCTAGTCCCTAGATTTAGCTAACTGATCTATAGTGTAGTCCCAAAATTTAGCTAACCGATCTAGAGACCAGTACCAAGAATTAGCTTCCCGATCAAGTATCTAGACCCGAGATTGGGTAGCCCATCTAGAGGCCAGTACCACGACATAGCTAACTGATCTGAGTCTAGTCCCAAGATTTAGCTAACCAATCTAGAGGATAGTCCAAAGATTTAGCCAGACAAATCGTATAAAAAAAGAAAAAAGGCTAGAGTCCCAAAATTTTTAGAAATGGTCATTTGGACAACGTATTCAATCCTGCATGTGGGATAATGCATGTTGATTAAACATGACTGCGATTAAGCATCGCCTGGAAGGCAGCATAACGGTTACAGTTAGAACCAGCTACGGTCAAAGCTCTATCCCCACGATGAAATTTTTGTCATTGCCCGAAGGAGTGGATTGTGTTGGAGCAATAAAAATCTAGCAGGAGCCCAGATTCCCGAACACTAAAGAATGGCCTATTACTTTCAGAGTGTGTTACATCAAATCCAGTTTGATATATAGGCTGAATTTCTCTTCCTGAGTAGATTTCCAATGGTGCGAACCTCGAATCCAGCAAAACTTTAATGCTATCCAGAACCTCAGCCCCCCCCCCCCCCATTCCCGTTGATAACCCGGCACAGGACAAAAGTCGAGCGATACTGTGCGAAGCTGTAGCTGTGAAGAGTTGGATGAGTACGGTGAAAGTCCTTCAGGACCAGGAATTTAAAACGGTTGATGAGGATCTAACTCTTTAGATAGGATTCATCTGGCACCAACACTTACAATGTCACAAGTTCGGTTTCGTACCAGAAATTTTTAACCACATTCCAGAAATACCTTTCTTACGAACGCAACGACTGGATATTCTACTAAAAGAAAATGATGACAATATGGATGGCATATGGAGACACGAAAGTGAAGACAAGACTAAGCCTATAGAATCTTGCTATAAATGTAAGTCATGACATATTTGAACACGAACTGGTCATAGATCCATCCAAAATTACGAACACTACAGTAAAATTGGGTTTCGGTATTTTCTCGGTACGCTTTAATTTGTCTTCCGGGGAATGTTAAACGTCTATAAAGATAGCGTCTGGACGGATTGTGAGAAAGCTGTCAGGTTACCTGGATGGAAAAACATCAGATAGTAAATGGAAATTTCAGAAAAAAGTCTCGATTTAGCAGTGATCAGACCCAGATCCAAGGCAGCGCACACTGTGAGGGGTGACGCCCGTTTTGGTTCGAACAACACACGTTTCATTTACGAGTTGAATGATAATGTTATTCCGGATGCAAATAGGATCACCGATTTGGGAATTGTGATTGACGAGTGGCTTGGGTTTTCTGAAAATTGTTCCGAAGTGGTAAAAGAATCGGGCGGAATACGCGGTTTCATTCTTAAAAAGGTGTCTTCGCATTCTCCTAAAGTTATCCTTCCACGTTTCGGGTGTGGGGGGGGGGGGGGCTTGGTTCGTAATGGGCTGGAGTATTCCGTAAGGTTTTGGAGACCAACACTTGCAGAGGGACATAGACCAAGTAGAAGAGCCACGCGTGCTCTTATTGGTACACTGGGCTTGAGCAATTCTTCTCTCGTAACGGATTGGCATTGTATTCAACGTCATCAAGTGCGTTTCGTCCCAGAAATGTTCGATGCCAATTCAGAAATACCTTTCTCATCCGGAGGTTGTCAACGAACAAATGCCAATTGAGATTGAAAAGATACTCCCATAAGCAAACAATTCATAAAAGTAACCGATGATAACCGATTTTCAGCGAAGACATCTCCGATGTTCATTCATTCCCACACGCAGCTACGCCACTGGAGGAAAACGAAGCCAAGTTAATAACCATTCCATCGCCGTTTTGAGTGGCAACCGTCCCTCGTCACATAATCCCCTAGTGAATGTTCAGAAATTTTCGAAGAAAGAAAGAAAAAAAAAAAAGGCAAGATGAAGAGAAGCATGTGTCACAACTCAACCATCAAGGAAAGAGGTGAAGAAGAAGCCAAAGCCAAAGAAAAGGAAGAAGGAAGAAGAAGAAGTGGCGAAGGAAAAAGTTGGTCCGTATATAAGGATCCTAGAACTCGAACTTCAACCGCCCCTTGTCCTCCAAAGAACAACAACCATCACAAAATTGAGGAATTGGCGATAGTGTTGGGGAGCAAAAAAAAAAGAAAACTTTTTTACCATCAATGAATGGTGAAAAGAAGCCTTATGTAAAGAATGGCGAATGAAGAATAGAAAAGTTACAATAAAGAATTTTTTTTATGTATGTGAATAAATATGTAAAGGGGCAAGTGAGGGCCTTAAGATATCGCTACAAGAGCCCCCTCCCCACTTTCCCCACAGAAAAAAAAGCAGTGAAAATCACAGTATTGACTGACAGTGGGAGGACAGAGATCGGGTTACCCTTCAAGAAATCTCTCTCTCTCCGCTTAATATATTCAAAGTTTATGCAAAATTTATTTTAAAAGTGCTATGTGTTCGTGGGCCCTTCTTGAATGGGTCCCTGAAATATGTATTGTTGCGGCACTTCCGCGGCTTTAGAGAAACGCTTCAAGTCGTATTAAGCGGTCTTCTACTCCTTCCGCAGAAAAAGCAAAAGTTTTTGCCTTGGATGTTGATGATAATGCGAGACGTCCCGTATATCCTCATGGGAATCCCAAGGAGACGCGGTGCGACTCGTTGGGATGCCCGACATCCAATGATATTTAGATTTTCAATGTCACGTGCAGGATATACTACATGCGTAGAGGATATTCCTCCGTATCGCGGATTTCGCGCGATGGTCATCTTGAAGTTTGGTCCTTGTAAACTCTCAGAGCGCTCACGTTATCTACAGATGATGAGCGTAGTAGCCTGCTCAATCATTCTGTGATTAGAAATTTTTTTTCAGATGTGAAATTCTTATAATGGCGTATACAGGGTGATTCAGAAAAGAGGAGGAAAACTTTAAGAGGTAGTAGTACACACAAAAACAAACAATTTTCATCAAAGAATGCATGGTCTAAAACAATGTTTCCCAAAGTGGGCAATATCGCCCACTGGCGAGCGATGTAATGGTCCGGGGGGGGGGCGATAGAAGCTACGGACTCAACATAGGATCCTATGGGTTCACTTGAGTTGAGGGGCGATGAGAGGAAAAAAATTGCTGATGGAGGGGGCGGGCGATGAAACAAAAATTTTGGGAAACCATGGTCTAAAATGAAATGCAAATGTGCTGCAGGGTGCACCATATTATCCCGTACGTTACAACTGGTTGCACGCTGGAATAACTTCACAGGGCTGGCGTCCGCACCTTTTATTCAACGTGACGCAGATTTGCATACCGTTTCTTCTTCTTGTCCAAGTTACATTTGCATGCATGGTGTTCTGTTTCTCCCCCGATAAATTTCAACAGGAATGCCGTTTTAACGTTTGCGCAGCGGCCGTTTCGAAACGCGCAAGTGCGTTTGCGTTTCATGTTAGGCCATGCATTCTTTGATGACAATTGTTTTTATTGGTGTGTACGTACTATCACACCTCTAAAAGTTTTTCAATCTTTTCTGGATCACCCTGTATAGATGGCATAAGCCTAAATATTCCTGATTTTTCATTTGTTTCATTTTACTTATTCCCTGACAGGTTTGCTGTACTGTGTACAGGCTTGAGTCTGTCCCCAGTCACTAGGTGCCAACGGTCCAAATCACTTAAACGACCGCAAGCACCTTTCCAAATCACTTGAGCGACCCGCGCGGCGCACCTCCAGTTCACTTGAGTGGCACACGTAGTACATTTTTAGATAGCTCGAGAGGCGCTCGCTTCGAGATCACTCGAATGGTTCACGGTACAGTCACACAGATCACTTAAAAAAATCTTGAAATTAGCCGGTTTCAACACGTCCCCATAAACGGGATCATACGTCAAAGATGAATTATTATCCGATTCCAGTGAATCAAAAGAGGAGGGAATGCGTTACGACTCGTTTGGGGTTCTAAGTCTGTATCTTGAAACGTCAGAAAGATATAAGGCTGTGAATTCGAAAATCTGGTTTGAAAATTTCCCGATTTTCTCCTGAAATGCGCGATATATCAGAGCGATGTACAACCGGAATTACAAAAATCGGATACGAATGCGTAGGGCATAAAATTCCGAAGAGAATGACACCGAAAACGCCTGGCCCCGAACTCAAAACCAACGCGCAGTACTATACATATACAGGGTGAGGCCTTGAAAAGTCCATTTTCCGCGAATTACTCTGGCGAACTGTTGATCCCAGAGCAGGCATCTTCAACCCGTTGCCCACGAGCACCACGGTGCTCCCTCCCCTAAAGTACTCAGAGTGTTCTATGCTCGTGTCCGATTTCACGCTCGTGAGCACTCAACATTCCAATTAAACACCTCGGAAGAATTGCATTGAGGTATTGAAATCATTGTCCTTTCACATGCATTCGTATGTTAAACCCGCCGTAAAGGTGCTCCTGTTTTGATGACGGGGTACAGGCAGTGCTCGCGACTGGAAAAAGGTTGAAAACCTCTGTCCTAAAGTCGTACTTCCAATCAGAAAAAGTACCGAAATAACGTTGAAACTTCAGATACGTCATTTATATTGCAAGGGGTTGTATATAAAAATATAAGGGGGTGTATATTAAAATATAAAAATTAACTTTTCATACGGACACCCTGTCCTGAAAAACCCGATAAGAAAGTTGTTGCCCTGTCTCGCCCCCAGAGGCCAACAAAAAAAATCTGATGTTTCTAGGTGCAATATTAGCTGAGATATTTAAATTTAAAAAAAAACCGCTGAAAAGGTGGGAGAGAGGCGAGCATTCCCGTTAGTTTATGCTGGTCTCTTACCTTTCGTTTTCAGCGATTTTAAAATTCAAATATCTCAGCGAATATTGCGCTTAGAAACCCCGGGATTTTTTTTCCTTGTTATCCTCAAGGGAAACAAGGTAACAACTTTTTGACGTCGTCTTTTAGGACAGGGTGTCCGTATAAAAAGTTAGTTTTCTTTGTTTTATTACTATACAACCCCCCTTGCAATATGAATGATATATCTGAGGTCTACACGTAATTTGGTTACTTTTTCCAATTGGAAGTAGGCTTCTAGGATTAACGGTTCGCCATTAAAATGCCGCTTGCCCTTGTAGGCGCTGCGCTCGGACAACTCAGGCGGCATTTGACGAGCCTAGGTCAAGTATGGATTACAATTTTCTTTACATTGCTGACGTATCTAAAAATAAGGTGAGCTTTTCCCATCACAGTATTTTACACAACGAAAATTTTAGTTAAAAATTTCAATTTACTCTACACAATTGACGTTTTCACGGAAATAACTGCGGCAGTGCCCGACACTGCCTATCATCATCACAGCCGCTGTGGTGGTCGAGTGGTTATAGTGACGGACTCGCGATGCGAGGATCCGGGTTCGGACCCCACAGTGGTGGTCGGCTGAAGTTGGTTTTCTGTGGTTCCCAACTTCAAGGCGCAAATGCGAGCCGATCTCCCCGTTAAAAAGTCCCGCCACAGAGAGCAACAGTCCTACAACGATAAATCATTCAATCATAACACTTCACTCACAGTTAGAAAAACTGGTGGCAGATGGCAGCACTACACATAACAAGCATTACAGAGAAACAAAAAAAACTTCACGTCAGGTTTCACTACACGTACACGTACATTCCCGCATATACCGATTCATTGGGGGTTCCGCGGGGGGGGGGGGTGTGGTGTAGCAGTAGTAGGTAGGGTTCGGGGATCCATGATGTTCTTAAGTCAGCCACCTCGTTGGGCAATTTGCCTGTTGTGGCGTTGTATTTGTATCTTGTATCTTTGTATCATTTTTCCTTGGAAATACAGGCGACGCTCGTTATTAAGACCCCACGTTATAGCGACCATTCCGTTGCAACGACCTTTAGGATAAGACCCAAACCTTTTCATATAACGAATATCATACATGTTTTTGTTTCGATATAACGACCTACCCAATATAACGTCCGTTTTCGGCGGGAAGAAGGGTATGGGTCGTTATATCGAACGTCGACTGTGTTTCCGTCAAGTATTCTGGAAATACAGTATTTTTCATTTATTATAAATCTTAATGTGGATTACGAAATAGTTTTTTTTTCCCACAAATTCCGAAATTATTTCTTTCAGTATAAAGCCGGGATTTACACTATAAAAATTCTTTTATAAAACTTGATAAATGCAACTAAGAAGCCTATCGGTTACAATCGGGCGAATGTAACCAATAGGCTTCTTGGTTGTTTTCTTTTTCCAAGTTTTGTAAAAGGTTCTTTATCAAACTTTTATAGTGTAATCCCGACCTAATCATGGGTTTATATCTCTCATTCATTAAATAATAAATTTCATTTGTGTTATTAGTTGTGAAATGCTTTCCAAAAATAATTTTGAAATTACTTCTTTCACTAATTTTTTCAATTGAGGTTTTTTTTTAGGCATTTCTATTAATTCTGCAAATATACAGGGTGATTCAGAAAAGATGGGGAAAAACTAAGAGGTGATAGTACACACCAATACAAACAATTGTCATCGAAGAATTTCATGGTCTAAACATGGAACGCGCTACCGCGTTTCGAAACGATCGCTACTCAAACATTAGGACGGCATTCCTGTTGAAATTTATCCGGAGAAAAAGAACACACCGTGCATGCAAATGTAACCTGGGGCAGGAAGAAGAAATCGTATGCAAATCTACGTCGCGATGAATAAACGGCGCGGCCGCCAACCCTGTGAGGTTATTCCAGCGTGCAACCGTTGTAACAGTTGTAACGTACGGGATAATGGCGCACTTTTGGTACTACTGAAAAAGCAGACATACATTTTAGTATGAAAATACTTGGCGTATTTCCCCGGGTTACATTTGCATGCATGGTGTTCCTTTTTCTCTCGTTAAATTTCAACAGGAATGCCGTTTTAACGTTTGCGGAGCGGCCGTTTCGAAACGCGCTAGAGCGTTTGCGTTTCATGTTAGACCAGTGTTTCCCAAAGTGGGTAATATCGCCCCCTGGTGGGAGATGGGATGGTCCAGGGAGAGCGATGCAGAGAAGCTATAGACTTAACATAGGATCCTTTGGGTTTCCTTGAGTTGGGGGGCGACGAGAGGATAAAAATTGTTGATGAAGGGGGCGATGGAACAAAAAGTTTGGGAAACTATGCGTTAGACCAGTGGTTCTCATCCGGTGCTCCGCGGAGCCCTGGAGCTTGATCACTGTTGAAGATCTTGAAAATTTCTCCTAGACTTCGTTAGATATTAGGGATTCATCCTGATCCTCGATTGCAAACAGTGCCACTAGCCAGCACCTCCCATAGATAGAAAGCCCCCCCGGCTTGTGACGTCAGTAAGTAGTCGATTTTCTCTCAGAATATTCAGGGAAAAAAGTTCCCTGCTTGTGACAAGTATCATCGTTGTGCGGAAAAGAAGTTATCGGGCTCAGAATTGGCGATTTCTATGCCCCACATCCAATCACTATGCGGTATTTGTGAGCCAATCAAGAAGATTCGGAATAAGATACGAAATAGGATGCTGTGTTTCCAAATGTGGGAAACTTGCTAGGTAGTCTGAATGACGTTTACGGCAACCCGTGCGGAGGTCTTCTATCTCCAGGGTAAAAGGGCTCCGTGTGAACTCCCAGGGCCTCCACGGTCGCTGGAGGAAAATAAAAAAAACAGTAAATTGAGAACCGCAGTTGAGAACCGCTGCGTTAGACCCATGCACCCCCTTGATGACAATTGTTTGTATTGGTGTGTACTATCACCTCTTAAATTTTTCCCCTTCTTTTCTGAATCACCCTGTATAAAGCAGGGATTCTTCACCTAACTCCACCAATACACAGCCAGTGATTCTTGAGCTATGGGCGACGACCCAGACCTGATTCACAGGGGCTTCCGAGATGGGTCGTACAAATACATTTACAGCCAGGGAGGGATTTTGAGATTTCTTTCTTTCGATCCGAGCGGTGTATCGCCATGGGCAATTTACAACCGATTGAGTTGTGCCGGAACAATGAGTGTGTGTTCTGTACCTAACAGTCTGAGAGCGTATATAGTGTTGTGTGTGAATTTCCAGAGGTTCCATCTGTATTTCAAATTGCGAGTGAAGTGTAATGGTTGAATATGAGTTTGAAACCACAAAAAAAAAAAAAAAAAACCAACTTCAGCCGGCCATCTCGGGTCGCTACAACCACTACAGCAGCAGGGATTTTGACCTATGGGTCACGACCCAGACTTGCTTCCGAGATGGGTCGTGTCAAATACACCTACAGTCCTGTTATGAATACACTTATTGCGTCAATGGTTCTAGTAATGTGGAAAAAACAGTCGTTTTTCGTCAGCGGGCAACGCGTTGAAGACCAACCACTCATAGTGGAGCAAACAGCTACGACGATATTGTCATCGATTGTTACATTTTACACTGCATGATTCTTTGTAATATTGTTCTAATAATAATCATATATATATATATATAATTAATTTCTTTTTTTGACATATTTCACTAACTTCATAAAAAAAATAAATAAATAAATAAAAACATGCGTTATTTTTGAATGATAAATTGAGAAAGATATTACGCGGCGCGTATGTTTTTCTCCTTACGAAAAATTCTAAATACACATTATGTCAATTATTTGTTGGTATTCACCGCTAGATCGCAGCACATTCTAGACAAATTGCATCTCGATTTAATTCTGTAACTGATAAGCAAAAGTACATCAATCTGTTGATGAATTCGGGCTCGTTAAACCAACTTCTCAACAGTGAGTGACGGAATGAGTGAGTGTGTACGCGAGTGACAGAGTGATGACTGGATGAGTGAGTGAGTGAGTGACAGAGTGACCTAATAAGTTAATGAATGACAAAGCGAGTGACCGAGGGAGTGAATAAGCGACGAATGACGAGCGAACGCCCCAGTGAATGAGTGAAAGAGTTAGCGACCTAATAATAAGTGACTGAGTGAGTGACACAGTGAGGTCTGTGAGTTCTGCTCTCAGTGATACTTCCGGTTTTAATTGTCAGCAGTTAATTTTTCCTTTCGGCGAATTGCTGGCGTCGAATTTTCATTTTTGTGAATTTTTTGCCGGTGAATTTTCCAGGTACACTTTTCAACGCTGATTCGGATTCACACACACACACCCTTTAAATCCAAATACTGCAAGTACACTAACAGCCATAAACAATCCAACGTGCACTTCACATCTTCTAGAATACTCCAATCATTCCATATTAGAAACGATGGTGAATCAAATCCCATAAAATTCCCAAGGATATAATATATATCTCAATTTTTCCTTTTTTTTTCCTCACCTAATCCCAAAAAGAGATCTATACAA